>NC_034409.1:89046083-89413577 GCF_002078875.1 Numida meleagris
TCAGAGAGTAGAGTGCTCTGAGGACAACTGGTCTGGCTTTTAAAGACAGACGTAAAAAAGGCATTGAGAACCTCAGCCTTTTCATTGTCCTCAGTATGTTTGTGAATATTTGTGGGTTTGTTGGTTGGTTGGATATTTTTCTTCAAGGAAGTAAAATCTGGAGAAGCATGTTCAAATTTGACTTAAATGAAAAATTAAACTGCAACTGCAGTATGGAGTAGGTTGGGAAAGGATCACGTTGACGCCAGTAAAATTTCAATTTCAGATGCAGCATTTTTTCAACATAGCAAAATGTTCAACAGCATTCTTCTTACGGTTATCACCACAACATTAAGAACCTTAGTAAACTGATTTCAAGTAACTTAAATTTCTATCAGTGAAACTAAAATTATTTCAGAGCCAAATGCATAGAACTTGTACAGGGCTGCTCCAAAAGTACTGCCTCCAATTTTATGATGCTGGCCCACAACGTCAGAAGCGGATGGTGGTGGTATGGCAGTAGAGATTGAACCTTCCCACCAAAATTCTGTTACATTTTGTTGCCATGCAACAGATGGCAGCAGAGGGGCAGTCTGACAGAAGCAAAGGTGTGTCACTGAATTCCAGAAATTCCATTGAATGCAGAAAAAATGGCACCCACTGATATTCATCAACTGAACACTTACAGAGTCCAAACAGTGGAGGTGAGCACAGTGAGGTGGTGGGTGGTGCGTTTCACTGTGGCAACAGTGACAGTGGGCCACCTCTGCTGGTGCAGATTTTGACAAACATGACAAACAAGCCCTTGTTCGTCACTGGCAAAAATGCATAGCTAATGATGGTGAATATGTTGAAAAGGAGTGTTTTGTAGCTGAGAATTTACTCTATCAAATCGTGCTCTTTGTATCTTCTGTAGCTTCCATGGAAATAAATAGGAGGTATTACTTTCAGAGAGACCTACGTATGTGACAGAATGCTAATAGAAATGGTAAACTGGCATTAAGTAATTTCTCCTTAAGCACTTTCATTTTGAAAAGTGATTTATGGCCAAAATGAGTAACTCATCTAATTTAACTGCATTGTAGTAAGTACTGTTTTATTTGTTGCATTTAGTATAGCTATTGTAATGGTATTGCAGAGTCTCTTTGTTTAAGGCTAAAATAAATGTGTTCTGATAAATTCACTGAAGTAAAAGACAAATCAAATTTTATAAAGCTGTCATGCTCTATGGCAAAACAGGTTGCCTTCTCACAAAACTAAGCGAAATGGCCGTCTTACCTTGAGGATTTACAACATCTCAGCAGGCACAGCCTTGAGATAGAGGTGACTGACATCTTTTGCTTTATCTTGCTGTTGTCTTGTACATTTTCTTCCTCTTTGTATACTGGTTTAGAATAGATGTTATGTTGTTCCTATTGGTACATTCTCCCAAAAGGGCAAAAATCTAGAATCAGTCTTGAAAAAATAATAACTGTGATAGGGGAAGGCAAGAGAGGAAACCTCTCAGAAAATTGCGACATTCTGTGCTCACGCTGGAACACTTATTAGGAGACTATTCAGGAAAGAGTCATGGAAAACCTGTCAAGTGCTCCAAAGTAACACAATTTAAGGACAGTATATTTCCCCCAGAAATCAGGAAACAGCTTTTTGACGTAAGTAAAGCTTTTTGTTGTTTTGGTTTTGTTTTTTTTTTACTCCAGTCTATTGAGACAAAGAATGTAAATCTTATTTCCTGACTCTGCTTGCTGTCATGGATAGAAAAACCTAAAATGAGTTATAATTTTTTAATACGAAGTGTAAATTAAGAGTTAGTAATACCCAATAGCCAGTCTATGTTTTTCAGATTTGATAGGAAAAGATAAGGAAACTTATGAGATAACTAAAAAGTACGGTGGGTTTTTGCCCTATAGAGACTAAATTTTCATATTTAGTGTTGGTTTCCAAGGCTACAGCAGCTCATGAAAAGACATTTCTAGTATCTGAACAAGCATTCCTGTCAATACAGAGGACATCCGGGCTCTTGCATCCCTCTTTTAGATACACTATTTTATATGATGTGAATTCATTTGAATTTTAAATATATTCAGGGATCACAGTACTTAAAAAAGAGCCAGGGGTCTTCAGGAGAACTTGTATATAGCAAAATGTGTACATATTTATAAACAGATCAAGATCTGTGTCAGCACTGCGCAAAGGGCTAAACTGGTACCTGTGTTAATGGTGACACCTTAATATTCTGCATTTGGGTATTATGCAGTTGGATAAAAGCCTGCTTAAAAACTCAACTCTATGACTCATGAAGAAATATAATTGTAAGCTTTTATCATCTAGTGTATTTTTGACTTTAGTCTTAATATGTAAAACATGTTCTTTCCATTATACTTACTAGAGAATTGAATTATTGGATATTGTTTATAGGATCACTTGAAATGTGTGGGTTTAATTCTTCTCAAGCCAGTTGGCTAAAATACCACATCCCAGGAGATTTCAGGTTTATTAGATTGACTAGAGGAACAAAGTAGATTGACTGCGGTAATGTGTAGAAATTCTGACAAGTAGTGAAACTTCTGGCAGCTCAAGATTAAGACTTTATTTAGGTGTTTGGTTTTTTTTACTTTATTATATAACTTCAACATGTTACAACGTTTTCAGTATTCTCTCATTGGTACACGAGATAGGAGTATGAAGGGGGGAGTTGGTTTAAATTGCTCAAAAGAGAAACAAGATGCAAATGGTTTTGGGATGCGAAGTAATTGTTTCTGAACAGTCTCAGTCCTATGACAAGCATATTACCTAGTCATTTACTTTAAGAATTAACTTAATTGGAGACAATGAAGTACACTGATTATTGGCAGCTGTTTAGAAAAGCAAGACAGAGGTGCTGTCAAAAGGTCTTGCCAAATCAGAGGTACAAAATTCAATGGGATCCTGAAGGGTTTGTCTTTTGATGAGGCAAGATGATACCAATTTCCTTACCAGGGTTATTGAGCTCCTGTGCAGGAATCTGGCTGCTGGCAGCCACTACACATCTCCAGACACCATACATTCTGGATTCTAAATTTTAACAGTAGCAGAATAGACTGCAGCATGACTCTGGTGATAACTTTTAAAGACACGTTTTGAAGAACTCATTTCTCAGAGTATGCGTGAGAGGTAGAAAGAAGCAAGTTAGTATGAGTTATGCTGATGTGCTCAGCCTGCTCCAGGGTGTGGGAGATGTAACAACTAGTTAACGCACGTGATGGGATTTGGGTCAAGTGGTAGTCAACTCAGTTACCTTCCCATGAGTTGCTAGTTCAAGCTGGATTCCTTCCCACTCAGAAGATAAGTGGAGATGGAGACCCACGTATGCAACTTCAAGATGCTATCTTTTGTTGTGTTAGACTGGTCAAACATAACACATGCTCAGGTTATGCTCAATGACAAATAACCAAAGGATGAAAAAGTAGCCTAAAGAATAGTGTCCTGCCAAAAGTCTTAATGCCCTTTGACCTGTCACAAAAGAAAGTATAACTACTCTTGATGTGTAGCTCTGTGTTTCAAAGTCCTTCATTTACACTTTCAGTACAGAGAGTGGTGCTTGTTGCTTTGCTGACTTGGTATTTGCAGAAGCCCTGAAGATGAGAATGTCTTTCTCAAAATATAAGTATTTTTAATACATCTACTGTCTTAGGTTCTCTGTTCAACTTTTTTCCAGCTGTGATCACAAGTTTATCTTAGCGGTTTTCTGGTTTTATTATCAGCTTTCAGGAGGGGTCAATATGGAATTGCCAACAGAATGTAACACAGATAGCAACAAAAGCAGACCCTTAGGAGGAAATTCTCTAGACAAGAATGAAATCAATATAAATCTACATTATCTCTCGTATTTTGGTCGAATTTGCTACTTTTGTGAGTATTCTCTCTATTAGCTGTCACTTGATGTGGGGTTGGAGGAAGAGCACAAAAATTTGCATTTAGTTGTTGAGAGTCAAAAGGAGCCTAATTCAGAGAGATCTCTAAATCCTGTGGTTGAATTTAATTGTAAAACATAATATAACAGCTCCTGCTACTGTACAGAAAAGAGCATCCCTGCTTTTCCTCCTCCACCTCACTACCTCAGTTTTTCGCCCCATCTCTGGAAGTGTTCAAGGCCAGGTTGGATAGGGCACCAGGCATCCTGATCAGATGGGTGGCAACCAGCCCATAGCAGGGGGACTAGGAGTAGATGGACTTTAAGGTCTCTTCCTACCCAAACCATTCTATGAATTTAGGAACTCCATATATGCATTAAGCAGAGAAATACAACTGGAAACTTCGTGTTTCATTTTTTCATGCTCAAAATCATTGTTTGTGAACTCAACACAAATACATCCTAGTATCTTGGTAGTAAAAAAGGGAGTCCCTCCCAACTCAGGATATTCTATAATTCTAGGAAGAAAACAAGTAGCAAACTAGCAGAGTATGCATTATTTTCAAGCTTCCTCTATAGCAGGCTGCAGAATTAGAGCACCTTGCATTTGATTCACTATCACAATTCTTGTTTCAAACAGTGAGAGTAACTCTAACCAGTAAAAGAACCCATTCATGAGTGTGGAGGAGGTTTTTGTTTGTAAAAGTCTTTGAATCAGGATGGCATTTTTCTTAAAGATATGCTCTAACACGTACAGAAGGGAATGTAGAGGATTCACACAGTGAAATTTTGTACCATGTGCTACTTAAATGCAAAATAAATTGTCCTGCCTTGAGATTTTTTTGTAAACCATTGCTTTTAAGTAGTTTAATTCTTCAAAAGAGATTTGTTACTGAAAATGATAACAAAATGTGTCTGTGAGAATAGCAACCCAAAAGAAGCAGTTATGTAGTAAAGTACAACCCAATAGAAATACACTAGGGTGTACAGCAGTAAAAATAGGCAAACCAGGACAAGCATGTAAATCTGCAGAAATTATCAGCATCTTATTGGGCCCAGCTGAGGCTTACTACAGAATATCAAATGCAACTGTAACCACTGTTGTGGAGAAAACATAGCAGAGATTCAGAAGGGTAAAAGAAGATGAGCACGCAGGGAGGATCAGTTAATATTTTGTCAGTGCAAATAGTGGCAAAAATTAACGAAGTTAACTTCTGTACATAAAATGACTAGTGCAAAACTTTTGTTTAAAGAAAAAAAACAGAAGAAAAGGATGCCTCAGTGGAGCTTGATGATTGGCTTAAATATCAGCTAATAAAACAGAAGATCATGTAACTAGTCAAAAAGTAACCTATAAAAATGCATCTGACATTTTACTGTAGTTCGGCTATAATCTAAAGTAAGCAATGGTAAAAGCAAATGGAAAATACCAGGCAAAAAAAATTCACATTTTCTCACTTGGCCTCAGAATACAGTTCTACAATTGACTTTTTCAATTAAAATGTAGCATTAATTTATCTTCAAAGCAAAAAAAAAAAAAAAAAAAACATTTAGTTTGTTAGTTGTTACATTTTTCGGCAGTGTTAGGTTCCTGATTTTTGCTCTGTAATTGTCACACACTATTAGGGTAATGCTAACTGGCTTTACTACTATCTGAATGAAAGAATAACACTGAATAAAATACATGTTATCATAGGCTGGGTAAGTTTTCTGGGGACCACTGTTTTGATTTCATTCCCTGCAAGGTTCAAGACAGAATTCTGAAAGACAATTGATATGACCGCCTGCATGTCCTGTATTTGTGTGATGTGTTTTTATTGTTGTTTTTTTTTTAAATAAAAAAATAAGTAAGTCTACTTTCTAGCTGATAGCTTAACTGAATAATATACAGTTGTCTCTTGTTTGGGAAATAGAAGTTTCATTGCCAGGAGGTACTGGTTTACTTAGTGGGTTTGGAATGTACCTGTTTCTATAATATGTTATTTGTGCAAAAGGAAGAGACTCTAATGGACCGATTATACTGTAAATCTCCCTTCTGCATTGCTGTTTACAGAACAGTCCAGCCACCTCTGGTAGAGAATGTAAAAGAGGTGGGAATATAAATAGGTTCATATTTAGAAAGAAAAAAGGATCAGGTGGGGAGTCTGTGGAGTTTCCCTCCTTCAAAGGAATAGTCATAAGTAAATCTTTGCATAAAGCTGCAAAGTGTTCTTTTTCTCCAGATGACTTTTACTTCAGAATTTGTAAATGTAACACATATTCTGTTGTTCTTAGAAGTATAACTGCCATCGCCTCTGGTGACCTCATGCCCTGATCAGTACTTTGGGAAAGGAAGAGACTGAGTGAGCTTTCCTGCAACACTTAATACATTCCATTGATGAAGAAGAAAGTTATATTTTACTTTTCCTCTAACTTTGATTTCAAGATTTATTCATCAGTTGTGTCATAGCACTGAATAGTTTTAACATCACCAAGGCTGGTGTTATATAATTAACTGGTAGAATGCTTAGAAAGCTCTTCTGAGGAGAATGAGTGTTCCTTAGTAGTGGTTGTATAACTAGTACAAAAAGACTTCACTTTTTCCAATGTTATCTTACAGTCCTGAGTGTTAAGACTGCCTTCTGCTTAAGATGCAAAAAACCCCACAGAGCTGGGTAATGTCACATCTCCAGGCAAATCTTAAATATTTGTGCAAGGATGGAGTTTTGAGAAGGAACTCAGTGCACTTGAAAATTATTTCTGAAATAATATTTAAGACTAAGAATCTCAAAAAGCTACAGGTAGTCTTTTCAGAAAGAATTGTCCAGGGCTCCTAAGCTATTGACCTCTCAGTTGGACCATGGAAAAACTATTCATTCACTCTACTTGCATTGTTTGTAGCTGGTCAACCAAGTCCCATGAAGCAGTGCAGTAATACATAACATACTGTATGCACTGTATACCTACGCTATGAACAATCATAGTATTTTACTGCTGTCAGATATTTTTTTAACTAACAATTACCAGAATGTTAACCTTGACTTCAAACACTGCTGTTCTAGCATGCATGAGCCTTTGCATGCATTTATAATTGTTTAATTTATTTATCAGAATTGCCTTTTTCAAACTGTAATTTAAGAAAATATTGTAAAAATGCAGGATATACTTAAACAGTTTCAGCAGTACCTACATTCACTTAGAACTGTAGTATCAACACTTGATATTAGAAATGTAGGCGTACTAACATAAAACCAAAGTTCTTGCTTTATTGTTAATTATGTGAATGAACGACAGTTTAGTTGGGCTATTGCTTACTAGTGTACCACAGTTTTCTTTCTACTTTAATATAAAATATACTGACCAAGATAAAGTGCATCATGAAATACCTTTACTGTGTTAAATGCGTTACGTTGGAAAGTATGTGAAAGAAGCATGCACAGCTCCTGAAATCCTGTTAAAGGAGTTTAAATTCCGTTCTTTAAGGTCAGAGCTGTTGCTTTCAGCAGCATGTGAGCTGACACTAATTACTTTGAGGCAGTAGCATTCGGATACATAGAGTAAGCGGGACAACCTTCCAAAAGCTTTGAAAAAGAATGTGGCTTAGTCATATAGTTTCTTTTCTAAATTATTGGTGCTTTTAAAGACAGGTTAAGTGGCTAAATTTACATACTGTCAACTATAGCAGTCAGAATGGATAAGCAATTTATGAAAAAGAATATTACTCATCTCCAGTGAGCCAAACAGCTCAATTGCAGCTCTATTATCTAACTGCTGTTAGGTGGAAGGAAGAAGATCTGGATGACTTTTGTTTTCAGTTGTTGCAACATTGACCACATAAATTTACAATCCACGCTGAATACTGCTGTGAAAAGTAACTTGTCTCCATCTAGCCATGTAAAACTTCCATGCTGGAAAATTTGAAACAGGTTGAAAGCAGCGCAGTTGGCTTCACTGGACTTTTATGAAGCTTGATAATTAAATCTTGATATATTCCACACTATCATTGGTAATGTCCAATGAATAAACTAATTCCTGCCTATAGTCCATGTAACAGTAATTTAAGGAGGAGGAGAGGGGTGAGTTCCTGTTATTCTTGGTTACTTAAAGGCAATTTTTTAGGTGCAGACAGTTGTACATTTCAGAGCTCAGAGGGAAGGAAGCTTGAGAGCAGTCTCGTACTGTGACTTCAGATGCTACAAGAGATCATTTATGTTTCTGTCTCAATCCTGTATTTTCTCTGGTTGCATTCTGTTGCACTGAGCATACTCTGTCAACTGAAGAGCAAATAATTATGATGCTTTAAGAGACCAAAAACATTAGGCAGTACTGCTACACCATGATGCAGTCTTCTTTTTTTTCTTTTTTTTCTTTTTCAATTGGGAATTCCTGTGTGCCAAAACCCAAAACATAGACACTTTGGTCTTTCCTGTTTTTTGCTCTTTTTAGTCTGTTCCCAAGAAATTGTCCTGCCCTGTATTTGTACGTGACTGGCAATTCCTGCATTTCTAGTGACTTTTGATTATCAATTTCTAACAAATTAGAAAGAGGCAATAAAATTTCAGAGATTATGTACTTATTTTGTGAGTGATTAAATAGTAAGGAAGAGAACAGAGATTCCGATAATTTTGCAAGGACTCAAACCCTAGTTTGTTTTTTAGCATAGAATTCTGGCATCCCATTTTGAAGACACAGATCTAGGGAACACTGAGTCCTTTTGTTCCTATTCTGATGGCAGGTCTGTGGGTATTGGGGAGGAAGTTGCTTATTTGTTTTGTTGTGTGGTTGTTTGTTTGTTATTGTTGTTTGTTTGTTGAGGATTAGTGTTAATAATGTCACCAAAAGGAGCCAGTCAAGAAATGTGGAAGGAGACGACTCAGTGGTCTTGCAGGAATACCAAGGAGGAAAGAAAACCCAATATTTCTGAAAGGAAGGAAGAGTTGGTGTTATTTATGTTTTGATTGTCTTAAGCAAATGTTAATTTATAACAAAATCATCCACAAAGAGGAAGTAGCAGAGGCTTTTCTGGGATGCTGAAGTCCAGTTTCTACAGTTGTATGAAAATGGATGAGTAGAATAGGTTTCAATGCAGAACAATCTGGAAAACTGGAAGTGTAGTAGCTTTCTGAGTTGTGGCCTTCTGGAATATGAGCTACATTCTCCACAGCTGTATTCATCAAAGATAATCAGTCATATCTTCTCTTTCCTACAGCACCTCATTTCTCACATGAAAATTTAAAAGACACTTGCAAAAGAGACCAAAATGTCTGATACTGGTGGCGGAACCTGGAGCTGACTGAACTTAGATTGTGGGTTTTAGTATTTATTTTGTAAGACTACAAGGTTTTATAGTGACGCTTGATAGAAATTGAAGGCTTTTCACTTTCAAGGATCTTGTTTTAAAAATCTTAAGTTTAATTTCACAAAGATGATATCAAGCTACTGTCTGACTGAATACTACAGCTGTTTGCTTCTCTGGGTAATGTTGCAAAGTAGCTCCGGGTTTGGGTTATATTAGCCATGAAAGAGAATTTTGCACTGTTTAACTACTGTTCTTAAAATAAAAGAATCTTATAAGGGAGAGATCCAGCTAAATATGGAACAGTGCACTTTTAGCTTGGCGTGATTTTAACTTCCGTGTTGTGATGTGGCGTACTTCTGTTCCACCACTTCCCCATCTCTCTTCAGGAAAAATCTCTGCTTCTGCTGTCATTGGTGTCAGTGTTTTGATATTCACATCATCTAGAACAAGGAATCCAAATAGCTGGTACTATTTGTAATACTTCATGCAGTCCTGCATAACCTCATGTACATAATATCAAACCGGATATAAATAAGATACTGCAATTATGGAAGAAAGTTTCTGAGACAAGACATACACATGTTTAACTTAGTCTACTTCCATAGTTTTGTAATAAAAATGTTAACTTGGAAACAAGACTGACCTAGTTATTCGCCTAAATTAATCCCCAGTGAAATCAACTAGAGGAATTTCCGCTGAACATGTAGAAATTGCAGTCTGCTTAAATCAGAAGAATAACTACAGAAAGAAATTATTCATTGTTGCCTGTTTGCTTATGAATTGGTTTGCTTACACATAGGAAAGCCAAATTATTTTCAACTACACAGGAGCCCTTGGGAACCTTACTTTCTCGCTTTCCTATACTTAGCAGACTTCCAGAAATTTGAAATTATAAACTTATTTTTTCAGTGTTGCTCTTTGGCAGGTTTTCAACATGTCAGTTCCCTGCCAAGCTGTGAGTTCCTCCCTTCATTATATACATGGAGGTTGATTTTTAGCTGACTGTAGTTGCATTTTCCTTTGAGCAGAATGCCTCAAGAATATTGCAGCACAGTGGTTGTTATGGTGGAGGGGAAAAAAGTGCATTAGACCTAGATTTGTACAACTCCGATAAATCTAGGTCAAACAGAATAGTCTTTGCTCAGTACTTATTCGTTAAAACTCTCGTTAAAGCCAATGGGAGTTTTGCCTGACAAAGCACTGTGGGATTTTGCCCTTAGTATCTAAAATATTTGATCTGTTCTTTGCACTTTGGAAGCATTCGAGAAGCATATCACATGTGTTGTCCTTGACTGCCCCGCTGTGGCTGTATCATCTTTGATTTAAAAGGTGGCAGAATCTTCCATCTCCACATTTAGCATGTCTTCCCTGGGAGAGTTTGAAAAAGAGAGAGGAGGAAGAAAATAATAAGGCCATTTATGCATTTGTTATTTAAAATAATTCCAAAATCTCTGTGCATTAATTCTGTATATTGCTGCATAGGAAGGGATGGGTTTTTATACTTATTTTAGATTCCTTTTTATCTTTCCTTCTACTCTAGAACTCTAGCTTTTCCATTTTCAGCTGTGGGGTTTTTGGGTGGATGGGGAAGAAGAGCCTTTTCTCTTAAGAAGTCTTCTGGCTTTTTTTTTTTCTCCTATAAAATGTTTCACAGACTCGTATCACTGCCATATGAGGCTTTAGATTCACAGTATGAATGCAGAAATCCATTCAATGAGGTGAAGAAACTCAGTAGTTCCACCTGAATTATTTTTTTTTCCATTTTTAAAGAAGGCATCGCATTATGAGGTCAGTTAAACATGTTCAAGAAACATGCAGTATTTGGAAATAAAGAAGGGCATATGAAGGCATGAAACCACATGGAAGAACTGGTTTACCTCTTAACGTTAGGTGATCTTTAAAGTTCCCTTCCAATCCAAACCACTCTATGATTCTATGAATATAGTTTTGCTTACTGCCTTGTTTTTTTTAATATTTTTTCTAAATGAACTGAGCTGCAGTGCATTTTCAGATGAGACTTGTCCTCTCCTATAGTACCACACTATTAACTGTGCTTATATTTTCACTGAAAATACCTCTGTTTTTACTCTCAGTGCATTACTATCATTTCTCCTCTTCTCCCTTTTCATTGTATCTTCATTTGTAACAGACCTTCTCACTGGAACTATCACTTTTTTTCTGCCAGGCACTCTGCTTTTCTTTTGAATTCCCTCTTGAAGATCAGCACCTGAGGTTTTAATGAAAACCCTTTTGAATAAAGATGGAGTCACCCTACTCTTTACTTGAAAAAAATCTTTAGGGAAAATCTTATCATAAATACATTGCTCATTTCTTTAGAACCTTTCTTATCCAGGCTGAATAGCTCCCAAACCTTCAGAGTTTCTGCTGAAATAAATAGTTCTAATTGTGGGTAAGCTGGTATTCAATGTGAGCAATTATCCTGAGCATCCAGTAGGCTCTTTCTCCCACTGTAGCACTCACTGTCAGCACAGAAGTATACATGGTAAACAGTCCGATGTAGCCTGAGGAAAACGTACTGCATCCATTTCTCTGAAATGAGGAAGCTGGTAACAATATGCTGGCAATTAAGAAATACTTACCTCTGTGCTTTTCATTCATCCGCAATCACACATGCAATGAACACTGATATTTTTATGCCCAAACCTTGAAACGCATCCACTACATCAAGCTTTTTCTCTTATTTCAGCCTCTTTAGCGATGTCTTAATGTATTTTATTTTAAAACAGAGAGGCTGTTTTAAATATGATAGGTATACTCCCAAACTTAGAGAAGCAGTGCTATCTCTTCTCCCCTCCTCTGCCTTCTTTCCTGACCAGACATAAGCATAATGGACACTCTCTGCTTTGGGCAGTCAGAAGGGCAGAGAAGCAGAGAGCAAGCAGAAAGACAAGGAACAATTGAATGCTATTCTTTGGCTCAGTTCATTTGATAGAGATAGTCCTCATTTTAACTCTAGAAGTCACTCATAGGGACATTCCATCAGTTATACCATCACATTCAGTAATCTCATTCTGATGTAACTTGAATAAATTGTAACAAACAGCTGTTTACAGAAGATGGAAATTCTTTCCAGAATTAAAGAGTTTTTATTTAAAAGTTAACAGCAGATACAAATTCATACAAGATGCTTTCTGTGATTCTATTTAAAATCTGGAACATATCGTTGGGATCCCAATTAAAAAGTAACTCAAAATCTGTATATATTGTTAAGCTTTGATGTTACCAGTTGAGAAGAGGAAATGAGACAGGAGGACGGTGGAGGACTGCAGTGATGTGGCCATGTCTGTGACAGCAGCAGGACGAGTCACACTGGGGGGGTGTGTCAGGAGGTTGTAATAGAGGCAGCGCCGCAGCACTGCAGCCTAGGCCTTGGCTGAGTGCAGCACGCACCTGCTAGCAGCCATGACTCGGGTGTCTTCATCACCCTGGCACTGATGGGAATCATCCTGTTGGGAATTAACCTCGTGGATGGCAACACTTTCCTGAGCACTGCATAGGATCAGGATATGTTTCTACAGTCTTCTCTGTTTCTGTCATTCAAAGTACATAATTCTCTTACTTAAGTAAAATTGATAGTATTGTAAATACCAGTGATCCTCTTGTAATAGTTTTCTTTTTCATGTCTGTAAAACAAATCAACATATAAGAATAGTTTTCCTTTAAATATGTCTTTTTTCAAGCTGTTATTTATTGCTAAGGCTCTTTTCCACGGGTGCCTTTTGTTTCTGGTAGGTAGAAATATGTTCAGTAGCACCTTCTCCACTGAGATGAGGTTTCAAGCGCAGCTCAATGTCTTGGGCAATTTCCCAAGCATCATGTAGGCTGAAGCCAGCTGCACCAGCAGCACAGTGCAGCCATTTTTTCTCTGATTTGCAGCTGTAAAATGGGGAGGAAGTCAACAGGCAATCCTTCAGAGCATCTAGGAATGTCAAGATACCCTCTTAGACAATTTCTTATTAGCATCATAGAGCTACCTCTTTCATTCTTGTATTAATTTTTGCCTTACATTTTCTTTTACAGAATTTTCAGTATGTTATGTATATTAAAATAATGCTTTAGCCAACTGGTGGAGAATGTAAGGAATTTTCTGCAGTTTCCCTTTGGCTTTAGGCTCAGAAAGGTGCTGAATTTCCTAGATTAACAGTGATTTTTTTTGTCATGCGCTAATCAGAAAAGCTCTTGGCCCTAATTTGTAGCTTAAAGTAGAAGATAAGTTGACAGCATTCCTGTTCATGCTTTTGCAGTACTGTTCCACCAGTGAGGCATGGCACATGGATCGTCCTTCTCAAGACTTACTCTCTGCACAATGCTGCATTCTGTTGTAGACCTGCTGGTGCACAGTATTGCCAGCTGAAACAGGAAGGCACACTTAATACAGCGCAAATGGATTATTTGGTATAAGCAATACAGTCTTCCTGAATAACCTAGTCCAGAAAATGAAAAAACCTTCTGTGATCTTTTTAGTCTCTTGATCATATCACCTTTGTTCATAGCACTTCAACATTACAGTAAAGTGACGTATGGAAAAAGAGAGCAAATACAAAGATACACCTAACAGCTGTGACTAACAAAAGGAAAATATATTCCACTGTAACAGTATTGCTTCTGAAATTTGCTTAATTCATAGAATAATGGGGAAAAAAACCTTACACCACAATGCACTGTAAATTATTCAACAAAAGTAATGCATGCTGTGTCTGCAGGCTTTCTTTTCAAAGTCTTTTCTAAATAGGAGCTGCAAAGATTCATGAAACTGTCATGCTCATAAATGATTTAGCAGATCTGCTGCACTCTTCTTGAGAGAAAAATACTGGTATCCATAGCTTTAGTGATTTGTTGAGTTTTTAATATCATAGAGTCATAGAATCATAGAATTGCTTGGCTTGGAAGGGACCTCAAGGATCATCAAGCTCCAACCCCTCTGCTGCAGGCAGGGCCACCAACCTCCATATCTAATACTAGACCAGGCTGCACAGGTCCCCATACAACCTGGCCTTGAACACCTCCAGGGATGGGACGTATATATTTGCTTCTTCCTAATTACCTGCAGAACACTTAGCTTCCATCAGAAATAAATCTATGAATAACATCTGCTTCTTTAATTAGGAAAGGTTAATGGTTTTTTGTATACATTCTTGGCACTACTGTCATCCACAAGACAGTAATATTGTATAGTTATGTACATGTGACAGAATAATCTACAGTTTAATATCAGATGCAGTGAATATCCTGTTTCCATGGTTAGATATCTTAATGTTGCTTGAATTTTGCATTTTAAGTCATAAACTTCCCTCCTCTCAGGTTTTACCTGTAAGTCCCTATTGGTGGCTTGAAATAAAGTTTGTAGTAGTACCCTGACTTAGGCAGAGCTTTAGGCAAGCACAGTGCTTTTGCTTGAAGGCTAGGATTTGTCACTCAATCATAGAATTTCTTCAGCTGCTCCTCACATCTTGTTTTCTGCTCTCTTCACCAGCTTTGTGCTCTTCTCTGCACATTCTCAAGCAACTCAGTGTTCTTACAGCAAGGAGCCCAAGCTTAACACAGTGTTCAAGTTGTGGTCTCAGCAGTGCCAAGTACAGAGGGGCAACCCCTTCCCTACTTTTTCTGGCCACGTTATTTCTGATACAAGCCAGGATGCCATCGGCCTTCTTAGCCACCTGGGCATGCTGCTGGCTCATGTTCAGCTGACTGTTGACCAGCACACCCAAGTCCTTTTCTGCTGAGCACCTTTCCAGCCTCTCTTTCTCAGGTCTATACCACTGCATGAGGCTGTTATGTCCAAGTGTAGCACCTAGCACTTAGCCTTGTTGGATGTCATGCAATTGGATGTGGCCCATCAAACCAGCCTACCCAGATCCCGCTGCAGAGCCTTCCTACCCTCAAGCAGATCAGCATGCTCTCAGATCACCTTGATGTCATCTGCAAATTTACTGAGAGTGCACTCAATCCCTTCATCAATATTATTGATAAGGTACTAAAACAAGCCCCAGTACTGAGCCCTAAGGAACACCACTTGTAACTGGCTGCCAATCATATTTAACTCAGTTCACAACCACTCTTCGGGCCTAGCCACCCAACCAGTTTTTTAACCAGCAAACAGTACATCTGTACAAGACATGAGCATCTACATTTCTTCAGGAGAATGCTGTGGAAAACAGTACTGAATGCCTTGCTGAAGTCCAGGTAAACAACATCCACAGCCTCTCCCTCAGCCCCTAAGCAGTTCACTCTCTCATAGAAGGAGATCAGTTTGGCCGGGTAGTGCCTTTCATGAACCAGTGCTGACTGGGCCTGATAATCTGGTTGTCCTATACATGCCATGTGAGGATACTCAAAATGATCGAGATGGCTTCATGAATTTCATTTCTAGGAAGTTCTTCCTTCCAACTCTCAGGTTTGGCTCCCTGCTCTTTCATATATGTCTTTCCAGATCAGTGTGAACTTCACGCTGCTTCTTGCCTGCCACATCTTCTCCCAGCAGATCTCTCCCTGGGCAGAATCAGTAACACCACAAGCGAAGCAACTTCTATCAAAAGTAAATCTATAGGTAATGTAGCCCTTCTTCCAGAACTTTCATCTTGCTTTTCCATAAGAAACAATTGGAAACAAAAATAATTTAAAAATAAAATATGTTATACAGGTTTGCTGCCTTTTTTCCTTTATCATCTTTTTAAAAAACTTAATATTATTCCTTTGCCAATGGCTAGGAAAAAACGCTCAGGGTGCACAACAGTGAATTTCCATATCGTCCTTCAAGCATGATTTTTCTCAGGTTATACCTGAAGGCAGACTCAAGTCTTTAATAAAAGGATGTTACAGGTTCAGTTACAGAAACCTACACGTTTTAATATTCCTTTTATTACATTTATTTAAGATGGCAAAATTACATATGAAATTACTTAGTGGTTTCCTTGAAGAGACTTTTTTTTCTGTGTGGGGATGTTTGACTCTATGGAAGTGCTGGAGAACACAATAGACCCTGTTGGACTCCGTAGCGTGATGCCTTTCAGAGCCTGCTACTCTATCCATCTGCCATCACCTGCATTTTTTTTCTAGATTCTACATATCCAGTGAGATCAGAAATCATGTTTCATTGCTGCAGGTGTTATGTTTTGTTGAAACGTATGTTCATCCATTAATAAGACATACAAATCAGAATATTTTTCCCATGAACAGTTTCTTTTCAAATGCATGTTATGTCCTAAGGAAATGCTTTGATTCCTGACAGTCTCCCATGTAAGACTGCAATGATGAAGGTGCTGGTCTCTTTTCTCAGGTGATAGAATGTGAGGCCATGGCCTCAAATTTTGCCAGGAAAGGTTTAGTCTGGATATCAGAATGTCTTCATGGAAAGGCTTTGGAAGTGGCTGCTCAGGGAGGTGGTGGAGTCACCATCTCTGGAGGTGTTCAAGAGACGTGCGGATGTGACACTTAGGGACATACAGTGGTCCTATGACATTAGGTGGATGGTTGGACTTGATGATTTTGAAGGTCTTTTCCAGCCAAAATGATTATTTGATTATTTGATTCTATGACTGTTCCTTGGGATAATTTTAGTCTCTTTGAATGTGATCTCCTTTTCCATTTCCAGGGCACAGCTAGCAAGCTCTACATGCTTCTTGACAGCACATTTAGAAAAGTTCCTTTGACTGGTTCCTCTGGAAGTTTCCCTCAATTACAAAACATCTGGTCAAGTTCTAGTAGTCCTGTTCGCAACTTATTTTTTAAAGGTCCTGGTGACCATCAGTTCAGCTTCACCTTTTGGCTTGCAAAATCAAGCTGTTATAAGGTTTATTCCAACAGTCTCAAGTTGCACACTGTATCTTTTCAAGGCACCTGTTTCTAGTCCTCCATATGCTGCACTGAAATTGAAATTGTTGCATATTGTGATGTGTTCAGAAAAAAAAAAAAGAAAAAAAAAAAACAAGAAAAAGCATCTTGCTGACACACTGTTTTTAAGTTTTAAACATGTAAAAATAAGGAGTTTAAATTGAAGTTTGAAATCTGTTGCATGGGCAACAACACCAGCCTGCATAACAAATGCGGTGTAATGAAGGTGTTCTTCAATGTTGTATTGAGTTTTTGCATTTAGGTTTCTGTTTGTGGTGCACTGCATTTTCCTGGGCACTTTGCACAGACTTATTTATAACCAATAATAAAAGGTATTTGTGTCTGCCACCTGCACAGAAAGTGATACCTTTTGGTAATCAGTACAGTGAGAAACATATGTAACATAGAATCATAAGAGAAGATCAATGTGACATACTTAAGACTCTCTAAAAGAAGACTGTAGCTCAAAATTTAAAAGTCCTTCTCAGAAGACCAATGACATTAAGAGGAATAGCAATTTTGCACTTGTCAGTTTATGTGCGCAGACTTAATTACAGCACCCAGACAGGCTGGATTACACCAACTGCTGACCTGTCGCTTGTCAGCACTTGTGATTTTATTCTGAGTTCTCTTTGGGAAGAATCAGCTCTTAGAATATTCATTAGACTGACATTCTGATACATTGTTCTTTTATGGCTCTTGTAACAATGAGAAAATGTTAAAAACTTGGTCCTTGAAAGGAAAAAAAAAATGCTTTTGTTTGTTTTGGGGGATTTTTTAAAAGGTACTTGTCAAAAACAAGTAATGATCTTTGGCAATTTGAGTCATAATTTCTTCATGTTTGGAGCTGACATTAATACATTCTGAAAATCCAGATTTCCCTGTGTCAGAGAGATGGAGAACAAGGCAGGTACGATTACTTATGTGGAACCTACATATCTCCACCCAAAATCTCATGGTGTTATTGCAGACATGTATATTCTGGTGTTGTTTCTGTGTAAAAGATTGGTTTTTTTCTATCGCTAATATGCATATGGCTCTTCATAGTAGCCATGCAACATCAGTTTTATAGTGCGTAGGAACATCGTCTCAGAGCTGTTGCACATTCCTGTATGTTTCAGAACCATTGTGCAATTTTGTTTGCAAGTGCTCTGTTGCTAATATGCCCGCGTAACTGTTTATTTCTCAGGAAAAATTTATTTGTATGCGCACATGTGTTCTTTGTCAGGTTGCTTTCAGGTAGCAAATTCCCTTTTTCACTTCAGTTTTGATAGGCCTGTATCTGCCAGTAACAGAAATTGATATGACTTCATGAGGATTCAGGGAATACGATTCACACGTGAGCCATCATCATCATCTCACAGGACTTTTGTTATTCCCTAATCTCGCTTTTCCTCCTTTCTTCCTGCTTTGCATAAGCTTATCAAAAATTTAGAGCTGTAGACAGAATAGGTGAAAGGCGTTAACAGGTCTTACTGATTGCTTGTACAAGATCATGACACTGTAGATAAAGTAAACCATGATGTTTATACTAGAAATGGGCCAAATGCTGTGTGTTCATTGCAACATCTGTGAATTTGGCTTGATGACAAGTCCCAGAGCAACACAGTGAATCCAATGCTTTTTTTCTGCAGTAGTGGTGAAGTGTGTTCAATCAAATTAATGATAAGAGGTGCTAAATTAAAAATAATAATAAAATGCAAAGCAAAAAATATGAAACTGAATTTTCATTATGGAAGTTAGCATGCAGATAAAATGCCAAAAGAGAGAAGTTATTATCTTGCTCTCTGATCTTTTCAGCTAAACAGGAAAAATGAAATTGAACAGACTGTGTGTTCTTGGAGGTTAGACATCTTTCTGCTGTTTTTGTAGTGTTTACGAAGATCAGAGATAAGATATCAACACAGCGTTACTTTGAGAGGTGCACCACAGTGTTGCACTGAGGAAAAGCTTTGATTTAATCTCATACCAAGTGTGATTTTTTTTTTTAAGTGTAGAGATTTATATACATTACTGGTGGTTAATAACTTCAGCAACATTTCCTCAGTTGTAGGTGGAATATAATGCTAGGTCTGGCGAGTATTATAAAGATTGCTTCAAGGTATTGTTAGAGATAACACTTTTTCCTTACAACCCCTATTTCGTCCTTTCCCAGCGAGGTGTATACTGTGAGAATTATTTTCATTTTTCTCTATAATTATTTCATTCTTACAAACCTGTATGTTGATTTTTACTTAAGAGAACAGACTGCAAAGGAGAAAGGGGTCTACATAAATATTCATAGCAGTTGACTGTTAATTTGTTCTTCTATTTTTATAAGTACAAAATCCATTGTAAAGCTCTTTCCGCTGCGAGATGAAGGCACAGCCCAGGAAACCAACTGCATAAGCTGGGGCTTTGTCTCAGAGTTTTTTGCCAAAAAATTGTCATTTTAGACAAAGGAGAAAAATGTCATTTACAGCCTCTTTTCAGTAATAGTGAGCATCCAGAAATCTGGTTATTGCCGGTGAGAGTTGCAGGTATTCAGCATATTTGACAATTCTCGACCTCTGTCTCTGTTTCTCCTGCTGTTAAATGGAGGGTAGCTTCTTCAAAGGGCTGCTATGAGAGTAATTAGTTAGGAGCCATGAAGTACTCTGAAGAGCAAAATGGCAAAGCAGTGTTACGGCACCCTTTCAATGTTTAACGAATTTCAGCAAAATGGCCTCTTGTTTTGGGGAATACTTATGAAATAGAAAGTGTGAAAAACAATTTCTCCTAATTTGGTTGCAGTGCTTGGAAAATTCATTATTGGTCAGTGTACCTCAGACAAAGGCTTTATAGGTTTTCATATAATTGCAAAGACAATTGAGGAACAATACAAAAACAAGCTTGTTTTTCTGATTAAGGGTTGTGCATGGTACATTTGCTGTGATTACCCTGAATCTAAACAAGGCAGTTTCAGCCCTGAGCATTTTAACCCTTAAATATCCTCACATTCATTTCTAGTACACATTTTTTCTGCAGTAGCAGTTGCCTGCAGCTCCCATATCCCATTGGCAAAATCCTTAAGCAACTGATAAATTTTGAAGTGCTTTAAAAATACAAAATGTGCAATAAAATATCGTGGCTTTTGTCCATGATCATACTTTTGGTGTATGTTGCAAAAAGCAGTACATGTGGAAGAACCTCATCGGTCGGCCCATCAGTTCTGTTAATTCTGTATAGCTATGAGAAACTGAAGACTAATTTTTACCTTTTCATTAGTGGGTTGGTTGGCTTGTTTCTTTGTTTATGCAAGTTCCATCCTTTGGATGAAATTCCAAATGAGGTCTAGAAAGACCAAGAGCGTGCTGACAATAGCTTCATTTAGACAAATGTGATCACAATCACTTAAGCACCCCAAAGGGAACCTGAAGCAGAAAGCAAAAGCTTCAGAAAAAGAAAGTCTGGGGAAATCAAGGAACACCAGTTCATATGTTCTTGGTGAGAAAGCTAGCCCACAGTTGGATCTCCAGTGTAAACATCTAAATAAGTGTTGAAAAGCTTGAAGCTTTTTGCATTAACAACTGTTCACGTGCTGCAGCAAACATGGTTGCAGTAATTAAATGAGATCTGTAAGCACAAAGTAAGGATGATGAACAGATGGAAATGCCATAAGTATGTAGGGAAGGAGAGGGCTTGCACAAACATAAGGTGCTCGGATGCTGTATTTCTGTAGAAAAACTGAAGCACGCTGGTATTGAAAGCAAAAGTGTACAGAACCAACTGAAAATTAGAAAAATGTAGGTAAAACTTTTCTACTATCTTGCTTAGCAGAAAGAGCAAGAAA
Organism: Numida meleagris; assembly: GCF_002078875.1. NCBI lineage: Eukaryota > Metazoa > Chordata > Aves > Galliformes > Numididae > Numida > Numida meleagris. The sequence continues at coordinate 89,066,895 of NC_034409.1, forward strand.
TGAGTGAGATACTGCCACTAAGAATAATGCCTGAAACCACAGAACAAGAGATAACGATACTGGATTGAATCCTTTTTTTCAGCTGAGATAAATCAGCAGAAGCCATAGCAGATGCATTTAAAAGTCAAAGATCTCTTGTATTTCAGAAGCAGCAAAAGTTTCCTAGCTGAGGATCGCTTACAGCACACGAGTGCAAAACAGAGGAATGGATGTGAAGTGAAAAGCATTTAATCCAGGCACTGAAACATGAGGGTCCTCTGCACAGCTCAAGTAGATGGATTCAAATTAAGAGATGAGCTAAAGGCTGACCGCATGGGTGGGAGTGTACATGCCCTATGAGATGCAAGAGGGGAAGAGCAATGAAGAGCTTCCTTTTTGAATGTTACATCTTATCCTAGGAGTAAAACTGGATCAAAGCCTGATTCTTCTTCAGAACTGATTTTAACATTATAGGTTGAGGGTGGGGGGTTTGCATTGCTTTTTATTTCAAGTCTGAGTTATGCCAAAACCACAGCTTAATTTACCTTTCATTAATGGTAAGAATACATGTCATAGAAATATTAATGCCATGGGAGACATTTCACAGAGTATACCAGAAGGTGTGGAAATTTGTTAAAGAGGGTAGATGGCTCATCTAGAGCAATTTCCCAGAGCATGCTCTTGAAGTTGTAATTAGTGAACTCTCGTGCCTGGAATAAATCACATACCATTCTGGAAACCACTGACAAGCGATGATGGCTTCTTTTCAGTGCTGTTTTTGATAAAATTGAATCACTGGACACTGAATATACCTGTAAAGGTTTTTATCAGCATTAGCTTGATATCATTGTTTTCACCAGGCGTAATCATAGAATCATGGAATCACCAAGGTTGGAAAAGACCTACAAGATCATCCAGTCCAATCATCCAGCTGTCACCAATAGTTCTAACTAGACCATGTCCCTCAACACAACGTCTAAATGTTCCTTGATACACTTTCCTTGCAAAATTCAAGTTCTTTCTTCCGCTCTTCCATCAGAACTAAAGGAATCCTGTGGGTTGTTAGGAACTACAGATGAAAATTGCCAGTTTAATCTAGAAATATTCCAGTCAACACTGAAACAAGCAGTAGAGAGCCACAAGCACATACCCCACTTTGTCTTCAGTGTGGAAATAGGTGTTGTTTTGATTAGCTTTGCAGCTCTTGAAGTTATATGAATTTCTGGCTTTAAAGTCGACTTGCATTTTACACAAGATCTTGAAAATAAGAACTCAAAACCATGTATTAGTATTCCACAATTTCTCCATTCATTGTTACCAAAACCAGTTTGCCTTAATTTTCTTAACAGTATAAGGTCATAATCCAGAAATCAAGGGGAGCAAATCTGCAAACCAAAGAGTTGCCATTTTCAGTCAAAGGAGAAAAATGTTTTTTTCTTAAAATGTCATCAATTTCTGCCATGTCTGTGATTTTCTCTCTCTTCCCCAGTGCTATTACCTGAAAGAGCTTACCTGCAAGTACTTTTGATGCTGCGTGTTGGAACGCATGTTGTGTTGCTGCTCTCCTGAAGAGCTTTGGAAATCCATTTTCTTTTTGCACATATATTTAAGTACATAAACATAACTGATGATGATTTATGGGAAAAAAAAAGAGCAAATGCTTTTTTATAGCACAAAAAGGGACTTCCTGCCAAAGTCGCACCTGTACATTATGCAGGATGGCTGTGTGAATGCATCATTGCCATACATTTGTGCCTTAAGGCAGGAGCTAAACCAACTTTGACATAAGTTGGACAGATGCATACACTTAATTTCCATGAAACTTAAATGATAAAATATATTTCAATGATCATTTCTCAGAGAACTGGTGGATAAAAAAAGTTTTCTCATTGGCTAATCTACCTCTGCTAAATTAATGTTTCTAAATTTAGAGAGTAGAGGAAACCAAGCTCATTTTGCATTATTCTGAACTACGTGGATTTTTCAGTGAAATACAGTTTTGTTTTGGGCTGGGCTTTTTTATTTGTTTTGTTTTTTTGATCAGTAAAGGTACTCTTAAAGGTCAAAATAAGTTCCATCTAATTTGATGAAGCTTTTGGGTGAACTCATTAAGGTAAAGCAAAAGTCACCATTGTTTAGAGGGTATATAGCAATTTATATAAACCATAACTGGTTTAGCACCAATGGCAACTCTGATGTCAGAGAATAATCGCATCTCTCATTATGCTATGTATCTTCTTACCTTTGTCTTCCAATTGTCTGTTAAACAAAGTGCCCCTGAAGGCTGTTTATCCCTAGATAATAGTCTCTACTGTTAAGTAGTACTTCATCAAAATGTTTCTTTCTGATGATGTCTTACAGTAATATATCATGGAAGTGACAACTAATATATTATATGATAAAGTAAAATATCCCCTGAGCAAGGTACAGGGATGATAAATTATGTTAATATGTTATTCCCATTATATTATCATCAGTCAGATGATGATTTAGTATGATGCATCATCAGAAAAAGATAATCTAATAGTGTATTACTCAAACTTTATGCCATCTGGGGAATACAATGAGTTAATTCAACTGACTTATAGGACAAAAGTTATCCTAGTCCCACAATTCACGTACAGCCTAAATTAAAATACATCAAGATGTACCAAATAACTATAAAACATATGTCTAAGAAGTGAAATACTAAGAAATCATGCTATTACAGAGGTCAGACACAGAATACCAGTACCTGTAAACCAACATCACAATAGTATAGCCATTATATATTATACTAAGAACACCATTAGTATGACTGAAGCTTCCATGTAAGCCCCAGTCAATGTTTTGTCCTGGTAAGTTAGTGATGGTGGTGAAATAGAAACCTACTTGACGTTTGGTGCCCTTTACTTTATTTGATAGAGATTTGGTTCAGCGTGGGTATTTGCAGGAAGTTTCAACCATATTTTTATGCCAAACTGTTTCTTATCAAACAGACGGTTATCCTGTTATTCAACAGTCTGCATGCTGACGTGCTGTAGTAATCTATGGTGGTACCAGTATGTCACTAGACGAAATAGAAATATCAGAGAAACTTTGTTATGAAGCAACCCCTGAGACTGAAAACTACCCTCTCATGTTCATTTCCTAGTAATTCATTGCTGATATGTTTCATCTATATTTGTGTAGTTATGGTATAACAATGTGTTGTAGCTTCCACTGTAACAGGATTCTTTGGTCAAAAGATGGGTAAAAAATATCCAATGAGCATCAATTAATAAAACCCTCTGTCCTGGAGCTCCATTACATACATAGGGAAAGTTGGACTAGTCTTTAAGAATTCCTTCCAACCCAACTGATCGATGCTGAGCAATTCCATTTTCACATTGCAGTTATCCTAGTTCTCAGGCTGTCTTCTGCAACCTCAGTAGTATAACTTCTGATCATCTCAGAGTCTCCAAATGATACCTTCACAGTACTTCCAGTTTCTTGGTGTGCTCCAGCAGTTTGACTTCACTGCTGAAGCTTAGATCCCTCCATGTCCCCTTGCCATCTCCCCATTAGCCCCAAATTTGCCTAGTTTGCTAGCTGGGATAGAGGCACTGTCTTGTGCCCAAAAGGTCAGCTAGCACGTAGCCTGATCTGCCAGCTCTTGTCTTCTGCACTCAGAATAACTGTGAGCTGAGCTCTTCTGGCTTTTCTTCTTATCTACTGTGATATCTTTCCTTTGCTCAGGATGGTGTTGGTTATTAAATATGGGGAAATCAGGAATGGATCAGCTGCTTAAATGTCCAGGTCTAGTGCCCTCTGAGACATTAAGGGGTACCTGGGATATCTGCAGAGGGCTGGCAGATGTGACATAATGGGGTACTTGCGTTTTCATAAAATGACAGCTAATGAGCAACTGACAGTGACTAAAGGGAACTAGACTCCATGTTTAGGCAATTTAATCAAGCCTTTGATATCTCTACCTTTCTGTCATACACACTTCTTGAAATTGCTGGTGGGTCAAAACTCTTAGCGTGGGGGTTGATGGACAGAAGTGCAGCTGTGGCTCGTGCGCTTTCCTTGTTCAGAAAACCAGCAGGGCACATTTTAGAGTGGCACTGGGAGCTCTTTGGGATGGTGCAGGAGAAATGGCTGTTACAGATCTCTGCTGAGCTTCACTGTGTGCCTGGCCTTAGCAAGCAGCTCTCCATCTTCATCCCTCCATGTCCCCAGATGGGAAAGCGGGAGATGGTGCCCAGGATTTGACAGTTCCCTGACCCCTACTGTGCTTCTCAGCCCATAGTCCTGGACTCTACTACTTTTCCTTTGTCAGCATCCATTCTCCTCTAGCCCTGTCAATGTATAAAAAATGTTTTTATGCTTTATGTTGGTTTACTTAGATACATGAAACTTTCATGCTTTCCAACTTTCTGCAAATAATTTTATTCCTTTTTTTTTTCCCCGAGTGAATTTATTTCTTGCTGGAGGAAGATGTGGAAGGTAGTGTCATCCCTCCACAGAGCAATCAAAAACCTCCACCTGCACCCAGTGGCCAGTACACGCTATCATAGGGCAGTACTTTTACAGATAACAGCCTGCCAGTATATCTCCTTAGTACTTGATCCTTTTTCTGCTGCTAGAACTTACAACAGTTGAACTATTTAGTCAATGAGTTCAGTCATTACGGATATGTATAACTAAGTGAAGTCCAGTACAAGGATGTATAAATGTAGTCAGAATTGACAGCCTCAAAACCTCTTGTGATCCTTCAGATAGCTGTCTACAATTATACTGTCTCATGTGAAGAACACCTCACGTCACATGCCTTTCTTTAAATTTCTCTGGCTTTCAAATTTTAACTCTCTTTACCCTAAAACATAAATAGCATGTTCACATCCTCTTGTTTACAGTTACGTTGTTACAACACGTGTCTGTATTTTAGCCGCAAGTCAACTGAGATCATGCAAAGGAATACTGATCAAACTCTGCTTTTTAGTTAAGTAAAACATCTCCAAGATGCAATCAGTGGCAAGTTCCAAGGAGAACTATACCAAGAAAACTTTCATGTAATGATTCATTCTCAGCTTTGGTTTTTGAGCTTCTAGCAGTCTGTGGCTCAAAGGCTTTCTTAACTCAAGAGTTGTGTATCTTTCATGAATATTTCCTCTGTCAGTTCATCTAGTTATTTTAGGAGATGTTTGTATTTTTAGAGTCCACAGCAACCCACGGGAATACATTTCCTCATAAAAAAAAAATTAAAGCTCATTTTGTTATTGTTCTTCATCAGCTTTTTGCCACTTGTATGTGATAAGTCCTGGTTCTGTTGTCCATGCAGACACGTATACTCTCCATCTGTTAACATCTCCATTGTATTTAGGATTGTATAAATCTTTGTTCATTTTTTTTTATTCCATACCTGTCTTTTTCTATAGGTCTGTTAGTTTTGCTTTATCCTTTTTGGATGGGAGATCAAGACTACAGTCAGTAAACAATATGCAGGAATACAGTAGGCTTCAGCAGTGCCATAATGTGTTGTTGTTGTTGGATTTTTTCCTTTTTCCTTTTCCTGATCATTTCTACCGTTTCATTTTTTTTTCTTTAGTCATCTATTGATCATGGAGTTGATAATTTTGTATAAATCTCTGTTGTAACAGCAAGATCTCAGTCTAGAGCAGTGATAGCTTAGTAGACTCCTGTTTTCTTGTTTTTATGTAAAGTTCAGAGCATTTTGTTCTGCTTGCATCGCTTCATGACACTGAGTTTTGTAATATTTTGTCACTTGACAACTCAGTAACATGAGATTTTTGTCAAATATTTGTGGTCCATCATAATCTTTGCTACCATCAATACCATTGCATTATTAGCACAGTTTTACCTGTTCACTGTCTAGTCTTTATTGTAGATTCCTTATACATACACTGCCAGCTGGACATTAGGGTTGGTTCCTGGGGGTGCCACTCTAAAAACTGACCTTTTCCTGTCTGACTCTTTGTTTCCTATCTTTAAACCAGTGACTAACCCACAAATTGACTGAAACTTAAAGAACTAGCAAAGTCCTTCAGGATAAACTGAGAAGTGACCTCACAAAAATGTGAGCAGAAAATGTAATTCATCAGTTACTAAGATGCTAATTCTTCTCTGAACTTCCTGGCCTAGCTGGGCTGAAAACTAAAGCAATGATACTTGCAGAGTAGCTTAGCTTCGTAATAATTCTGATCATCATCAGCTGTGTATGACACTGTATCTCTCAAAAGAAAAGCCTACTTTCTGTAACGTTTCTGATGCATTTCTAGCACAAAGTTTTTAAGAGTCTTTTATTAAACAAAATCTAATGTACCCCACAACAAGCCATATATGAACTCAGTATCTGAGTCCCTAGACTCTCGCTAGTACAGTATCTCAAAAATTCTGCTGCAGTCTCATTTTGAAGAAAACATGCAAGTTTTTTGTTAATTAAATATGAAAATGTATCCTGGAGACAGTGGTGCAGCCTATATGGCGTTGATTTTGCATTTTAAACCATTTTATTTGTCCTCGATTTTCAAGTTTCCACATATTTCTGAGTTTTTATCGGCCACTTTTAATTGCATAGTATGGGAGGAATTATGGCAGGGGTTCGGGGACAAGGCAGTCAAGTCTGATCTGGTCATTATGACCACAGAGAGAGAGGCCACTAGATTATTGAAACACGGTAACTATTTGTTGTGCATCTCAACTGGATATTCATGTTGAAATCACTAGCTGTGAAATCATTAATGATAGTTAATCACACACAGTGTTCAAGCAGTTCATAGTAACAGTTACTTTTGGTCCAATAGTAAACACTCCATGGAGCCCTGGAGAAGTCAGGGGCATCATTTCAGAGGCAAATTTTGACTAATGCTTTTAAAAAAGCATAGTACCTAGGAATATCTTGTTTTTTGTTTGGAGGTTTTGGTTTTTTTGGTTTTTTTGTTTGTTTGTTTGTTTGTTTGTTTGTTTGTTTTGGAGGGGGGGGCATTGGTTTAACTTGTTTGTTTTTAGAGAAATGTTTGTATTCAGTAACTCAGCCCTGCTGCAAGAATGAACCTTGTGGCAAGTTTCTTTGTTACTGAGTGGTGTAACATAAAGTACCCTTCAAATAAGCATCTCAGAACAAATCCTCTTCACCTTTTCCATTGACTTTGGGACTACTCATGTAATCAAAGTGAATAGGCTTTGGGTGTTCAGATTGAAGGACTCTGTAGGAGTAACTTTGAAGAAATTGGTTACGGCTGTAATGTGAGCTGTGCTGACACAGCTGGCAGATAGCTTGAAATTGATGCTCTCAAAAGGAGATAGATCTTTGTCAGAAATATTCGTTTCAAGAAAAAAATGAGCTTTTTCCTATCTTTACCGTCAAGTAGTGCTATGGCTTCTAAACTGGATTTGTTGAGATGCATGGCTATGATATTTAATTTCAGAAAAAAAAATTTCTGTTATTGATGGCCAAGCACCCCGTATTGTAAAATTCACTGATGTATTCTTAGTATTAGGGAAATGCCCAGGTCTACCCTCTACAACTTTTGGAGGTTCTCTGGCCCCACTAGCCTTAACATTACCTTTCAAAAAGCCAGTCTCAAAGAGGTTTGTGGAATACTTGTGTTTATATGTTTAAGTACCATTGCATGTTTTTTAACAGCGTTCTGAGGACACCTTCAGGCCTCCCCAACATTGCCCACGGGCCCAGGCCTCCATTTCAGCTGGCCAGCCCCAGGCCAGAAGGACTGGAGATATTCAGATTTGCTGAACTGACATTGTCTTCCTACTTTGCCTTCAACTGATGGCACTGCCAGTAGCACCCACTGCCATCACCACCCTGCTCTGCTTGTGTTCCCAGGTGCCGCGGGTGCACTCTGTCCATGAGGACACTGCCCAGGTTTCATCGCAGCCACTCCTGGCTCCCCTTCCCTTAGGGAGTGGTCCTGCTTTTTGTACTTTCTGATGGAGCTAGCTGACTACACTGATTTGTAAAGCTGTCAACATCTAAAAGTTACATCATCTTTTTTTTTTTTCATCTTTCTCCTCATCTTCCCTATTTTCTCCCTCCCTCTTCTGAAAAAAAAAAAACAAACACTGAACTTTCAGCTATGGAGGACTGGAACTGTTCCTATTTTCAACTGCAGACCCCTTTTGCTTGATCTCTGGAATGAACTATTTAATTAATTTGAAAACCAAAGAATATTCATTCTTAAAATAAATGGGTAAAAATGTTTTATCTTTTAATAAGCACCTTGTAGATGAAGACATCGTGGCTAACAAGAAGAAATTTCTGTAGTCCTGTTACTTACACAAACAAGATTCAGCAATACCAACCACTTACATTTGGTCCCCTACTGTATCTTTGTCACTGTGTAGAATTCTTTAAATTGCACTGTCAGGAAAACGTGATTGCAGAACAGATGTAAGTGGTCCAAAATACTACCATTTCACTTACGTGGATTTTGAGGGTCAAAGCTATGCATTTTTATCAGACTTATTATCTTTCAACCCAAGTGAAGATCAGTGCCTCAGAACAGGCAAGGGACTGCATGCTGAAGGATTTTATGTGAAAGGAAAGCTGCCAGTGCTACTGATGAGAATTCCTGCTGTTTTGTAGAATGTTCTGCATTTCAGAATTGTTCGATATTTAGAAGAGTACTATAGTATTTTAATTCTTTAATTTTTGAACTTAAGTAGCAGTCTTTTATTTTAAAAAAGTCCATAGGGTAGGACATATCTGTTTTTTGGGTGTTCTTGTGTCTAACTAACCACTTCAAACTTCCTGATGACTTTTAGGAAGACAAAATTACTAGCTGGGTGTAGTATGTTGGAGACGCATCCTGTGCCTCTAATCCTAATGCTCATTAATGTGAAGTATTTCTGATAGTCAGTGGACAAACTTTTCATCTTGTCTGTTTTATTTCTGCTCATATCTTAACCACTGATTTTTTCCACCCAACAGCTTTCCTCTTTTTTGAAGATATAAATGTATATTGTATGGGTTAATATTCACTAAAATCACATGTTGTCAAAATCATAAATAATAACTTGTGAAGAATCTGATAGCTAACTTAGGGAAAATAAATTAACTTCTGCATAATTAGCATTAGCATTGTTAATCATGATATTTGGAAGAAATATATTTTTTCCCCAGAGATGAAAAGAAAATCCTGTCTTTTTGAAAATCAGGGTTTTTGTTCATTTCAGTTCTGAGGAAAATGAAGGACTGGCAGAACTGGCTGGGATCGGGCATAATGAAGGCAAATTCTGAAATGCCCTTTCAGAATTGCTTCACTATCCTGACATGAACTTTCTCTGATATTCCAGTAGTCTTCAGAGAATAATGGTATTATTGCAGAATTCTAAATTATGATTTGACAGTGCTAAATTCTGACTATTCGTAACTTTGTACTTGTCATGGTTTTGTGATTTTCGGTTATTGGTATTCCACATCATAACATCATGTAGTGGACATACCTAGTTCTCAGAAGAGAAGGACTACTACAGTCCCCACGGTACTTTGCTCCTTTGTTACCATTTTCCAGCCGGAGGGAAAAGATAGAAGCTCGCAGTATAAAAACTTGCAGATCACGAGACCTCGTCCCTTTTTCCGCCGTCTCTCATCTTGGCAGCACCTCGCTCTCCAGCCGTCTTATCGTCGGTAGTAGAGTAAGGCCTACCTTGATTTTGGGACATTCTCTCTCTCTGTATTGGATTTATCAGCTTAAATCGTAATTATATTGTATTATAGTGTGTTGTTTTGCATTCCGATATTTTATTTAGTAAATTAGTTTGTTTCTCCTCAGATTGTTGCCGCTGTTCTTTGCTCTCAGGGCCGTCTCCCTACCCTTTTCCCCTTTTCCCTTTTCCCGGGACGTGGGCCCTTGGGTCCCCCGTCCCCTTCGTCACGGAATCGGGCCTAACGCCCGTAAACCGTTGACAGTACTTGAAAATCTCGATTCAGATGCTCAATAAAAGTGTCGCTCCAGTAAAGTGGGCTGTGGCTTTTGTACAGAATGATGAATGATGTCCAATACTTAAAACTAATCTATCATTACTTTTATCACTCTTCCCTCTGAAGTTCTTTTTTTTCCCATTTCTGTAATGTGAGGTGGAGAAAAAGACAAATAATGCACTTGTGTCATGGACAATTATTGCACGATTCGGCAACATCGTACATAAAGGAATAGTAAGTGACAGATAGATAGGATCTGTTGTGCTGGATTAGACTAATGGTGCACATAGTTCAGTGCCTCTTGTCCTGGAGAGAGACAGTTCTAGGTGTCTGTGGATCTGGAACTGATGCACCTCAGCATTTCACAAAACCACAATCAGCTCTGTGACAGCCCCTCTGCATGGCCTGTCATTCAGGGAAAACAGGGAACAGACTTTTCAACAGAAATAGGTATTGTTTCACATCACTGTTAGCTCTGAGGACATCATGGATCTGACACATTGTGTTTGGTTCTGACAGCTTGCACATCCATTGAGAGCTCGTAAATCGTAGCTTCAGTTTTGTATCTAAGGTTTTCAGTGTACTGAAAATTTCATTGTATTGAGAGATGCTTCTCACTTTAATTAGCTAGCAGGGCATCCCGAGAGTTCTGAGCATCTAACAGACTTCCTTCTTTGCTTCTGTGCCCTCTGTGTCACTTTTTACATCAAGGATTTTGAGCTGGTATATCTTGACCTTCATCTTGGTGGAATAATGGGCTGTAGCTGCCACTTACATTGTTCTGCTCAAGTGTTAAAACATTTTTAAATATTTAATTAAAGAAATTGTTCCTGCCTCTTGTTTCTTTAAAGATGTCAACCATATAAAATAAAAACATCAAATTGGCAATGGCAAAAATGCAGAGTAAGGAATAGACTTGTAAGCTTTGTGGAAGAGACAGCATGTTGGGAAGACTTGTCTCTCCCATGCATGGCTTTAGGCAAAGAAAGGCATTCTGTAATATGTAATTCCAATTCTGTTGTTCAGCATATGGTGAACAGTGCTGTTGCCAGCTCTGCAGGAAAGCGTGTGTGTAGGCATGGGTGGGTGAGGGACAAATTCCATTCCAATAGCTGATCTCTAAACAGTTCTACTCACAAAGCAGTGTCAGCCTAATGCTCTCATTCCAAGGGAATTCTTCACATTGCATAGTGAAATTACTTATTAAATGCAATCAAGAAAAAATCAGGAGCTAGGCAGCATTCAGCAGGCTGCATACAGATAAGAAGGCTGAATTCTAATAATTTGAGTTTAGTGTTCTTTTGCCATGTGAAAATAAAATTAGCTTGCCACTGACGTTGTTATTAGTGTGTGAGATGAAGCAGGAATATAAAATGGGTCATAACAACACTTTGCCCCTTTCCCTCTTCCCCACAAAAAGCATGAAGAGCATGCACGAGGGCCTTCTGATACACATTGCATCACTACAGTAATAAAATGTAGACAATCTTAAGCTGAAGGCAAGGCAATGTGTAAGCAATATTTATTATGTTCCCATTTAGATTAACATATAACAGAAAACATCCATTATCAATAACATTGCTTATTTTCTAACCAGGTGCAGGAATTATACTTTCAGCTACTCTAAACCTAATGTGCCCTTGTATTACTCACAAGCAGCTTTTAGTACTGTTCAGTTATATATCTCTTAAAGTAGTCATATTGCAATCTCTGCATTTTGAGTGGCTCGCAAATAAACAACTTTTTTGCATGAAAACGATATTCTACAAACATAATCGTTAAAATTTACATTTTAATGAATACAATGGCTTCATATATAAGATGAATCCACTGTAAAAATCTAAGAAGTTTTGCTTCCTTTTGTCATTAGGAGTAGCACAAAAGATTTTTTTTTACATTGCAACGCTGAGCACATCTTATGTCCTTGAAAATGAACTGCCGTGAATTTTGTTAAGGTTCTGTTCTCCATTCTCATTTTCACACTCAATGAGCCACTACTGTTTCAGTCCAAAAGGGATCAGTCAGTAAAGCTGCATGATGAAACTAGTTGCAGAGTCTAGTCAGATTCTTTAAAACTCATTTATATTTAGCCAACAGTCTCAGATTGAGCTGCAAATGCTGCTCAGGAATACAGCATTGACTGCTTTTTTGAGTATAATTTGGGAATATGTAATCAGATTCCTGAAAAAAAACCTTAAAAAATTTATCACACATATCATGTTATCTGTATGATTTTATAAATATTAAAATTTGTTAATATACAAATGCTTTTTATTTGCATGAATAGATTTGTGTTTTTCCTAAAAGTAAATATTGTTACTAACACACGACTTTTTGTTAAAATTCAGATGTTGGTAAAGGATTAATAAAAATCCACAAAGTAGAAACGTAGGCTCGTTGTAAATTTGTCATGATAAACAGTGTGAAAGTCTGGCAGTAACGCAATCATTTAAACTGGTACTACATCTCCTGAGACTGTGATGAGGAAAGAAAACATGAAATTTTTGTTTTGCATCCTCCCTCAAATGCAGTTGTGGCACTCCAGAAAGACTCTTGAATGGACGTAAAGCAAAAGGCAGCAAGAGGGGCTGCTTGGTGAGCTTAGGTTCAGAGAGTAACCTCTTGTTGCTGTCCTGTATTATTTGGCAGCCAGGATTAATATGACATGATGAGGAAGGGCGTGTAGGGTGTTCAGGGCAACGTCTCTTGTGATTATGGGTCAGCATGAATGTTCTGTGCTTTATTAAAAATCATGTGTCCAGGTCCAAAATCAGGAGGTAAATACTTAACACAACACTGTGACTTTGGGCCAGGAAAATATCTATTGCCCCCCAAAAACCTGCAGAAGACAGGGATCTGAGATGCAGTTGTATCAGTTTGACAATAAAGTGTTTAAAAATAAAGGAGTAAATTTGGTCCAGTTAAAAATACAAGGCCTTTGACCTTGTGGTGTGAGGAGATATTTTCCTCAGTCCCTGCTGTCTGTGATGAGCTGTACCCTACAGGTCACCCCTAACACCAGGCATTTCTCAGGGAACGTCCTCTGGTCAGACGTTCCTTGTGGGCACACAGTATTTAAATACTTAAACCCTCCTCTGCCTAAGGAAGCCTGGGCTTACACATCCCACCACAACAGTGCTGCACCTAGGCTGTGAGTCATCAAATGGCAAACGCACTCATCTGATTCATTTACAAATTAGCCTTGTCTTTCCTTGGGGAACTGTTGTAGTAGGCGTATAACAGAGCACTCGGGTTGTAATGCGGAAGGCCCTTCCCCATGGTGCTTGACTATTGGTTGACCTACTTAGATGAACCCGTGTCATAAGAAGGAGAGGCGGCACTTTTTGCCTTGATAACAAGGTGCATGACCACTCCGTATATGGGTTTTCGGAAGCGAGGGACAGAGCGTGTTATTTAGCGTGATTGGCCAGTAGCTCACATGAGCTTCTGGAACCGTCTAGTAAAAGATAAGAAATACTGTATAGTTCTGTAACTTTTAACAATAAACACCATTTTGCTGCTCATCATATTGATGCCTACGTGCAGTGACTGGCCAGGACCGGGTTTTGGTTCTCAACGTGCAAGGGTAATACGAGCGGGGTTGCCGGAGTTCGGTAACAGGGAACATCCCATCATGAATCTCCTGTGGCATCATTTCACTGTTCTCATAATGCAGTGCATTTGTAATTGTTTCCCAAGTGGCACAGCTGTACCAGAGAGGGACTGTGGAGACAGTCACACCCTGCAGCCGTAGCACATGCTGGGCAGGGCCCACTCAGGACTGGCAGTGGAGGTGGCACAGAAGTCTTTTCACCTCATGCATCCGGCCTGGCCACCGGGTCGTTGGATTAAGGAAAGTAAAAAGAGCAGGGCTGGATCGTGAGCAAAAATGCAAAATAAAGTATTACCTTTATCTTACTGCTGTTAAAACCAGTAGGCAGTTTGACACTGACATCAACCAGAGCTGAGCAGGCAAAACCATATAACCTCATACAGACAAGGTCTTGGCTACCCTCATAACTATCATACACCATAAATGATAACTGTACGTCTTTCATCAGACAGTGACACTCGGTGACAAGTTAGCTTACTGGCACGTCACCACAGCCACCAAGCTTTGCTTTTGAACACTTTCTGATAGAACAAGCGTCATCTGAGTCAGTGTAGAGTCAGGCCTCAACAGTTCACAGACAAATAATTTTTTTGTGTATTCAAAGCAAATTAACCAAGATTTGCATGCTTGTTTTTAACTGTGGCTTCTCTTTGACTGCCAAACCAATGTTCTAGTTCATTTCTTCTTTTGTTTCTGTCAGAAATGTCATGAGCAGAATCTATCACTGCCGGTTGAAAGCAGCTCAGCACCACTGGGTGCCTCCTACCATCTAGTGGCACCTTCCGCACACTGCTCGCTCAATCAGAACAACTAATTTGAAGAGTTACGCAAAGAATGATAATAAATACTTTTGAGTGGAGAAGAAACACTCTGTTGTGAAAGTGAAAAATAGTGTTCATATATAAACAAGTTACGGGAGCCTAGAACAGATTCAGAGATCTAAATTAGTAATGTCAGAGAAAAATTCTGCATACGGTGGTCCCCGAAAGAGTGGGTCATGTTTGTGAATTGAGTTCTTACCCATATTTTTGTGGTAGCACTTGGATTTTAAGTTGAAAACTGCAAAACAAAACTATTTAATACCCTAAAGAAATGCCCACTAGAAGCATACTTGGTTTGCTGCTTCCGTAGATATTTAAGCAGCACAAACAAAAATTAAAAGACATTATCAAAAATAAAGAATAGGTTATAGTTTCCTTTCTGCTTCTACAATTTTATTAAGTGCTTTGGGTGTTACATTTTGTAATAAATGTTTCTATTTCATTTGAGAAAAGAGATTAAGTGTCAGTGTATTAGAAATCTCAGTTTGGAGGGCTTTCAATCAAAAGGCAGGTTCTGACTAATTATATGGCTCTGAACAAACATGAATCATCTAAAATGCTTTCTATTCTCTCAACAAAGACTTTTTTTTTTTCCAAAAAGTGCTGGTTTTGGTGTATTAGGCTACAAAAGAAACCAAATTTCTATAAAATTCTGAAAGAGGCCTACTTCTTCCTTTCCCCCTGCAGCAAATTAACAAGGCAAACTGACAGAAGGCAGAACGTATGAACTCAGAATTCAGGATACTTCTTTTTTTCTTTAAAATTTGCGCTATTCAGTATTCCAGTCACATTCATACACTGTCAACATATTTTCCAGGGTGGAAAAATTCCCATCCGGTGGACTGCTCCTGAAGCTATAGCTTACCGCAAGTTCTCTTCAGCAAGCGATGCGTGGAGCTATGGGATTGTAATGTGGGAAGTCATGTCCTATGGTGAGAGACCATACTGGGAGATGTCCAACCAGGATGTGAGTACTGTACAGGGCTAATCTGAATGTTGCTGAAATGCTCCTTGAAAATTATTGTCTGTCTCTGCCTTCTTTTGCTTTCTCAATCACTTTCTAGGCTGGAACCTCAATTTATTTAAATCAGTATAACTCCATAAATGAAATAGTTAATTTATGCAACCTGAGAACCCGACCCACTATTACTAATAACTTGATGAGCTTCTTCCAAAGGATTAAAGACATATTACAGAGTCGTAGGCAGCTTGCCAGGTTCTGATGCTAGATATATATGGCTTTCATCCATATACCTGGGAATCTGCATCAGATATGCAATTTGATGCAGTTCTCAGCTAAGCTATAAATCAAAATTTGAGGGAATACCAGAACTATTCTGATGATAAATTTGGCCCATTATCTCCATTACACTCTGATGGTACCCTTCAATGGGCACACATGGATAAATACTAAAGGAGTAAAGGTTAAGCTGCCATGAGAAATGTGTTTGCAAATTCTCCCTTTTATGAATTAAATGCATTATAAAGTTTTAAGAATTTAAAGAATTAAATGTATTGCAAGTCCTTAAAGACTACCCGTAGGCTTAACCACAGTGCAGGACAATAGTCCTCCCTCTTAAAGTAATGCTTTCCTCTGACACATTTGCAAAACTCGCAGCCAAATAAGCCTTCCCAATTAAAACACATTTACTTATAGTAACATTGAAGGCTTGTCCTAGCAAATGTAGAAGAGAAAAAGGAGAATGCCTTTTTATCCACCACAGTTTAAATTGTCACTGATTTTCTTATCTGATGCATCCATACCAGAGCTCAAACTGGCATAGTCATTCTTCCCACCAGCCATCAACCTTTATGTCAAAATGCAAAATATCAGCCAACCCATCTTAACCTCTCTATGTGCATAGAATGCCTCTGCATGGGTTCTGAAGAGCTGACAAGGCTTTTCCCAGATGGCTCTTTTCATATTGTTGCTAAGTTATTCAGCTGTTCAAGTCTGGTTGCTTGTTAAGGCTGATCAGTCATTTGGGGATAAGGATCTGGGAGAAGTTTTCATTAAAAAAGCATCATTTCAAAGTGTTAAAAAAAAAAAAAAGGCATGCAAAATTTAAAATACTAATAAAGCCTTATTTTCTTTGGACTTTTACTCACTAGTACATATCCTACTTTTCTCCAGCATTTTGCTTGTGAGTTTACCGTTTGGAATAAGATCATCTCTCCTGTACATCATTCCCCCTTAACAGTACCTACAGCCTCTATCCCCTCCCTACACATCTACCAGACAGCAGCCCAGCTCCCTGCTCTGCTATTCAGTTAATACTAGGTATGGGACAATACTTGCTGTTCCTGGTTTTGAGCTGCCCTCCCGTTGATCAACCAGGCAGAGGCAGCCAATTGGCCATCTCAAGAGCAACCACTGAGCTGAGATACACCTTTTCCTTCAGAAGACACGTTTTGGTACTACCTGAACTAACACTTCACAGATCTATTGTCAGATAAGCAGATGAGTCCAGTAGGCTCAATTCTGTTTTACACAACTGGCGATGCATTAACAATTGAGATTACCCAGAGTAACTAAGGTCTGCACCTGTGGCTGATGCAGAACACACAGGAGATCCAAGTTCTTCAGGAGCAACAGCTGAAGATGACCAGGCAGGATACTTTAGGAAGTCTAAAACTAAACACCTCTGCTTAGATAACTGAGTTAAGCTCACTTTTTCCCTGGGGCACAGTGTGCAATCCTCCACATGTAGAGTTCTCACATATTTAGGTCTCTGTTTCACACAACCAAATATATCAACAGCAAACTTTATATTCTGCCCAGCTGTTGATTTTAAAACAACTTGTTTAATTTGCTTGAAGTGTGCCAGATAGGTTTGAAGTTAATAGAAGTGGATGAACAGGCAGTCAGGCTAACAGTATGAGTACCCCAGCTGTTTCCTAGCCTGCACAGAGAAACTCTTACCATCAGCGCCTGAACTGCCACAGCATACAAGCACTGATTTATGGCAAACAGTCATTGTTTTCCTTAAAATGCCACACCGTGAGATGTGGTGTTTTAGGAGCTAAGGAGTTAGGACATCTCTTGCAGCTTTGCAATAGCAGAGGGTGCTATTCTTGAGCTAATCTTCCATTAAGAAGCAAAGCTGAATGCAGTCAAGGCAATATCAGCCTGTCCATTATACATGTGCTGTTGTGAAACCTGATTATTCTGCATGGCATGGAAGGCATTTTGTATCCAGAAGTGCATATATCCTCACACTTTCTAACTCCCCAAACTAACAGATGCAATGGTTGGTTTCATTGTGAGCTTTCTGTTAAGATGAGATGGAACAGAACATGAACCTGAGAAAGTGGTATTAGCATATCACAGAACAGCAAAGGCTGAGGGACGCTTCAAGATTGTCTCATCCACCTCCCTGCTCATGCAAGGTCAGCTGAAGCAGTTTGCTCAGGGCTGTCTCCCTCCTGGGTTTTGAGCACCTCCAAGGAAGAAAACTCCACAACCTCTCAGGGCAACCTGTGCAGATTCTTAGTCTCCCTCACAATAGAAAAATATATTCTCATATTTTTATGGAATTTCATGTTTTTCAGTTTGTGCCCACTGCCACTTTTCCACTCAGCAACCTCTGAGCAGTAAGAACATAAAATGTCCACAGGTAAGCAAGGCTCACTCTTCCACCCCAGTTAGCCTTTCCTAGTCGAGGGCCTGAGCTACCCATAAATGTAGCTATGGCTCACAGTCTTTTCTGCTCTTTCCCCTGTCAGTTGCACTGTCATGATACTCTAAGCGTATCATGAGCAGTAGACATTCACCTAGATTTCTTCACCATGTAATTGGTATTTTACCTCTCACTTCTATCTGCAGCACACTGGTCATGTTTTTTTAGAGATTAATGACGCCCATGTAGCCAGAACACAGCCAATCCTGTCGTGGTTCCTGGCTTCCATGGGTAGCTGTGAGTAACTGCAACTCAGGCAGGTGTGAGAAAGAGAACGCCTCTCTGCTGCATCTTACACTGTAATGCAGTCTTGTGCTACCACGTGGGGAATCTCAGTCTCTATTCCAGTTCTGAGTGGTTTCATCTGGTGTTGGGTTAACTCTCTATGAGAAACTCAGCTGCCTTCATCTCTTTTACCTCTGTAATCTTAATACTTCCCTTCAACAGCTTCTGTCACAAGCCCTTGTTTCTTTTTCTTCTGTTCCTGACAAGTGGATATGGAGGGAGTGGGAGAGGGAGACTTTCACGAGTCTGTCTGGCCCTGCTATTCACCTCCTTGGAGAAGGGTTCAAATGACTTATAGGACCCTTAGGCAGAACCCAAATGGCCAGTTTAGAGTCATACACAGCACAGAAATTCATTTTAACCATCTCTCCTGTTCTTTAAATCAGGCTTCATGCCTGTTTTCTTTGTGCTGTCAGAACCTACAATTTATTCAAGACTATGACAACCATGACAATTCATTAGTGACCCCTCCATTTAGGACGTATTAAATATTCTGCTACAGAAGGAGGATAACAACATTTAATCACTTGTACATCCAAAATATAAGTATCTGTTAGCACAGAATAATGATATGGACCCTATGGATGCTGCTTATTCTAATGATGCAGACTCCTGAGAGCTCTCCCTGCTATTCACCAGTGCACAGTGAAAAGGGCTCCTTTTCTCTGGAGCCCTGCCCACAGGCTTTCACTGCTGAAATGTTAACAGTGAGTACCTGTGACTTTCTAAATACATTTAGTGACTTTAAGTGCCGTTGGGAAATTTCAAGTTATTAGAAATATTGTTGTCTCGCTCCAATTTACAGGAGGGAGAAGGGGTTCTTTTAATATATGTATACCCGACGGCGAGATTAAGACACAACGGGTCAAATGTTAGCCCGACCAGTTTATTACAAATCCTAGTAGCTGAGGGAGATGGGGAAGGGAAGGTGGGCAATAGAAAAGAGATAAAAAAAAAGCAAGGAGTCTTTGTAGAAAGCAAGAGAGATAGTCACCACCAGGGGTCCAGCGTTGTTTGTAGCGCCGACGTTGATCTTCTCCGGTGATGGGTCATCAGGGCTTGTTGTTTGGTTGCCGACCGCTTTGGTTGACCAACCCCTTTGGTCGACGACCCCTTTGGTCGACGACAACCTCCAACAGCAGTACGAACTTATTTATATAAGTCCAAACTGGTGGAATCAGCTCTCTTTGGAGTGACAGCTAGTGGTTGAGTCAGCTCTCTCTGGAGTGGCAGCTTCTGGCTTTGGGATCTCAGCAGAAAACCCATCTTCCAGGCCTTGCCAGCAGATAAGAGGGAGCAGGGAGGTGCCCACCTGCATCCTGTTTTTCCACAGGATACGATGGTAGCATTCCCCAGTCTCCCATACCAAGCTGGCGCTACTTGGTCACAGGCCAGATCTTCCGCCAGTAAACACTCCTGAGCACTCTCTTCCTGGGGCAAACAGCCCTGAAGGAAATGTTTTCGAATGTTCACACGGTGATGTTGATTGCCACACGGCGACACCCACCATTTGCCTCCTTGGTAAGTAAGTTAGAGTCTTATCACAAAACATACCTCAGAAAGCAAGCTTTGAGCCAAAAGAAAAGAAGGGTTCAGACAATTGTAAAGCTAACTTCGCTGGATTTGGGGGCATATGCTTCAGTACAGTAAGTTACCCTGAATCCACATGAGCTTATTTTGCAGAAATAATAGGACTTTCCCAAAGGTTACTGATACTGTATAGATGGCAGGGAAAGTAACAGGAAAGGGCATGCACTAAGCAGATTCATAAAAGATGTATTATACAAACAATTGTTGGTAAGGGCTTGCAAATGTATAGTTGACATTCTGCAACAGCAAAATATCTGGCAACACTAACAGTACAAGACTTTATTTTCTGGGAATTGTGTTTTGATAAAAATCTTCTTTATTTATTGAATTGGGCAGGGTTTTGTAGAGCACCAGAAGTTTTCACCCTACAAACTCCTCAGATGTGGGGTATTATTTCATATGCTGTCGTTAGATTGCTTTTTTTCACTAAACAACTTTGGGAAATTAGTTAACTTTTTGGACTACAGCTAAGTGCTGTTTTGAGTGGCAGCAACTGCCAGTTAAATGTACATTTCTCACATGCCTAGTGTGGTAGCAAATTATATGCCCATCCCTACCCAAAGGGAGAAACAGCAGAAGAAGATCTCTCAGTGTTATCTGATGCTTCACTTCCTTGCCACATGAGCACACCTTCCATCAGATCATAGAATCACATAATCACAGAATCATAGAATCATAGAATGGCTTGGGTTGGAAGAGACGTTAAAGGTCACCTAGCCCCCCATCCAGCTCAGGCTGCCCAGGGCCCCATCCAACCCAGCCTTGAGTGCCTCCAGGGATGGGGCATCCACAGCCTCTCTGGGCAGCCTGTGCCAGGGCCTCACCGCCCTCTGAGTAAAGAACTTCTTCCTAACATCAAACCCAAATTTCCCCTCTTTTAGAGGGAAAACAAGCAGATGAGCAGAGGGGCCAGACTTCTTCTGGCAAGGGACTCTTGTGCAGCCCCTCCATCACAGAAATGAAAGCTTAAGGAGCCAGCGCAGGTAGCAAAACATCCAAGCTGATGCAAAGAGAAGTGTAAAGCTGATACCTGTCACCTAAATAAGCCCAATCTGATTTTCAGAGACTGCCACAGCTCACAAGTACCCATCAGGTTACTGCAAGCCAGAGAGGCTCAACACCTTTGCAGATCTGGCATCCTCTATTTATATTCCTAAGCAGGGATTTGGAAGCTGAACTTTAGGCAACGGAGTTTGAAAATGTCTCTCATACATTTTTTAATACTGTACACAGTATAGTGTAGAGGCTTGAAATGTTATTAACTTTGAGAAATTTTCTTGTTTAAGTAAATAACCATTTTATTATTGCAGTAAGTCACTTCAGACCTGTGTTGGTGCTGATTAATGCACTTCTTAGATGGGTGGCAGGCACCAGAGATGTCCATTAATTAGGGCTGCTGCACAGACTGTCATGTCTTATTGCTTAATTAATAAACATTAGCTAAGATATTGAACTTTCCGAGGAAACTAGTGTACTGATGAACAGATTGCACTGAGAGCCTGCCTTGCTAATGCTCATGTGAGGAAAGGAAGATTTATATTCCATGCGTTTGGTTTGTAGAACAGCTGTGAGTGAAGTCTACTGGGACACCTGTTAGAGGCCATTGTATAAATTATTGCATGTTGCAGAACTATGGCATTCAAAAAAAAAAAAAGAAAAAAAAAGAATATTTAATGGATTGCAATCAGTAGGCAAGAGAACTACTGTAGCAAACAGAATAAAGTCCTTACACTTATGGCAATTTCTTGTAATAGTAATAATAACTTACCCTAAAGTATTTCCTTGAATCCACAGATTTCAAAACACTTGGCAAGCACCTGGGATTGGCTCAGTACCATGAGGCACAAGCAGCTGCCTCTCTCTCCTGGCAGATTCTTCAGATGTCAGCGGGACAGAGGGACAATGTCCCCTGGGGCCTTTTTCTGCCTCTATGCCATTAGAAAACCTGCCAGTTAACTTTCAAAAGCGAAGACTTTATTATTGATAATAATGAAACTATCGGAAAGATTATGGCTTTATTAGCTTTATTTTCACATGCCATGGAAATTATGGATTATGCCATGGAAATAATTGGAAATTATTTTGAAACTAAGGAATGCAATTTTGCATAGAAATCCATACACATTTTTCAGACCACTTTTGTATTATAATTGTGTTCAACCTTCACAGCTGATTCTGACATCAAAGAAAAATGATAAAACGTATTTATCAAACTGATGATTAATGTAATCGGTGTGTATGAAAAGACTGTTCTCCTTTATAAACCCAAAAGCCTAAGCATTAAAGAGCACATAAATAATAAGTTAAGTTAACTTTAAAAAAAAAAAAAAACCTTTCCCTTACAGTTTATATTCTCACCTGACAAAAAGATTTACATGTATAAACCCATCCTGCGTTTTTCTCACCTCAGTGCTGACCCACAAGACTTAAGTATCCTCATCACTGAAAAGAGTATTTGATTGCAGTATGGAGTATTTAAATGGTTTACTCCTTTTCGTACCCATCACACATTCATCACAAAGCCAGAACCAGTGAGCAGTAATCAGCCTTTTTGTTAGCAGTCTCGGGGCTTAGTATGTACAGAAACTAAGCTCATGTTCTAATTTCAGGCTGAAATTGATGGGACGTTGGTTTGCCAACATGGAAAGGCTTAGCGTTGTTTGCTGGAGCTTTTTCTATATCCTTCTTGTAGGTACAGACATCGAGCTCCTTTCATGATTCATGCAGGGCTTCTTCAGCCTTCAAGTTGGCGAGGACAAATACCTTTAAAAGATACTAAAATATATAATCTTGATAGATTACATAATATGTAATGATATGTTATCCAGAAAAATGTCATACTTCTCCTCTCATGTGTTTGGATATATATATAATTCCTCTGTTCAGAAATAGGAGCTGTGCAAGTAGCAGAGTAGAGAATACTGAATTAAACAGCTCCAGTTCTTCCTCTGACACCTGACTCCCACTGCAGTGTTTGACACCTCTCGTCACATCCACTCTACTTCCTCAACTCTAAAAATAAGGCTTGCCTCACAGGGATACTAATGAGGCAATATTTGCAGATTATTTTTAAAAGATGCTTGTATTAATGAGAAATTATAATCATTCCAGTAACAGCTGGCATTTCCCTTTATACTGAAATGTTCCTTTTCAGCAGGAGAGGAAACAAAATGGGCTGTAACTGCTTTTTTTCAAAGATATTGTGAAATAGAGTGTGCCAGAGAAAATATAACGTCTGCAAAATCGTGGTTGCATTTGCTTTCTTCATGAATAATTTATTTCAGAAAAAATCCTCTTCCATTCTCCATTGTCGTGTCAAGCAAATGCCGTATGTCCGATGGAAGCAGAGAAGCTTTTCTTCTGCCTCAAAAACAGAAAACATTTCAGAAATGCATCGGTTGCAGTAGGTAGAGTTAAATGTAAAGACTGTGATATCTGCATTTCCTGCAGTGGCAATGACAAGTATCACCTAAGCTGTACCCCACAATGTAATAAGCACCTGGGTTTTTTGAAGCCACTTCTGACAGTCTGCCTGAGATAGTGGATTTTTGACAGTTTTGCGAATAACATTTCGTGCATGTGGGACTGAATTTCACTCATCCTGAGTCTGTAACAGTAGCAATCTGGGAGCACATTCAGTGGTAGGAGGGCTTTGAGGAAACATTTCTCTGGCAGCCTGGTGGGATTTTTCCAAGAGAAGCCATTTTAGGAACCCAGATTTTGGAGCGTTGAAGCAAATCCCGAGGAAATAAAGAAGTAGCCAGGAAGGCAGGTGGAAGCATCACCATATAGCCCTATAATTTACCACTAGATATCACTTCCGTATGTGCATGGCAAGTCCCATCTGTGTGCGTGCAATCTGTCAGTACTCACAGGTGCACAGAATGCAGAGATCTCCACAGCAAATTCCATTCCTTGTGCTGCCACTGATGGCTTTGAAACTTACCCCGTAGAAACCCAATTCCCTGTGGTGTTGAAACACATTTTTCATGCGTACATGTTTCTGCCCAAGTACACGGGGCTGCTTACTGTAGGATCAAGTCACCTCATTTTGCAAAATGCAAGCACCCCGCTGTGTACTGTTACAGGATTTGTGTTCCTTTCTCTGCCATGCCATAAAGGGGAGCTGAGGTCCTAATGTGGCTTCATTACCGTTATTTATTTGCATAATGCTTTCAGCATAAGCACTAGGCATTGCTAAGCAGAGCCAACAACATTAATTCAGAATTCAAAAAGAACAAGGATATATTCTGGGATAATGAGACTGAATATATTGAAGCTACAGCTAGTGCTATAAAACATTGATTTGCTGTAAATAGCTTAATGTACCCCCTTCCAGCTGCATTAATATGTCTGCAGCATGTACATACATCTGTGTGAAAGTGATAAATGTCTCCTTAAAGCAGAGGAGGTATAAATACAGTAGGTATGTTTCTCATAAGTGCATTGCATTATTATAAATATTACGTTGAATCGTTTGTACTTTAGAGAATATTTAGCATGAGTTGGATTCTTATATGGAAGGATAACGTGTGTGGAGCAGGGTTGCTTTTTTCTTCACCTTGTTTCTGATCAAATGCATATTATCTTCCCATTCTTTTACATACAGAAAGGCAAGACTGTCATTTCTGTCAACATCCCCATTGCTGCCACCATTCATTTCAGAACCTAACAGTGTTTCCTCTTGCATTTTAAAACTTACATAGAATTAATATTGCCAAGTTTTCATGGACCTTACTTTATTTTGCTGCTTGCTATCGTACTGCTACTGTCCTGTTGGACAATGTTATTTATTACCAACATTACTAAAAACAAGCCTCCAATCAAATGTAATTTTTCATGCATGTGCTTTATGTATGACAAATCTGTTTCTTTCCTAATCCTGACCAAAGACATGTTCTTCTTTATGTGCTGAATCTGAAAGTTTTTTTCACTTTGGGGTATAAATGGTAACAACAAAAAAATTATTTTATCACTACCAACTTGAATATTCAGAGTTTTGGTTTGGTTTGGGGATTTTATTTAGTTTTTTTGTTGGTTGGTTGGTTACTGCTTTGGTTGTTGGGTTTTTTGTTTGTTTGTTTTTTCTTTTGAGAAAGGCTACACAAAATAATGTTACTTTGCTGTAATTCTGTGCAAGATGTTGACTGAATTAGTTATACTCTGAAGATCAGCAGATCAGAAGATCAACAAGTAAATTTGCCAGATGTTCCAATGTGCATTTGTAGTGCCTGACTGTATTGTGACACTGCCACAAATTAATATGTTGTCAGGATACAAACACTGGAGTGTTCCACTATGCAGTGGCGTTATGGGCTTAGTTTGTGGCTCTACTGGCCCCAGCACAAGAAAGATGTGGAGCTCTTGGAACGAGTTCAGAGGAGGGCCACTAAGATGATCAGAGGGCTGGAGCACCTCTCCTGTGAGGAAAGGTTGAGGGAACTGGGCTTGTTTAGTTTGGAGAAGAGAAGGCTCTGGGGAGACCTCATTGTGGCCTTCCAATACTTGAAGGGAGCATATAAACAGGAGGGGGAACAATTGTTCACAAGGGTGGATAGCGATAGGACAAGGGGGAATGGTTTTAAGCTGAGACAGGGGAGATTTAGGTTAGATATTAGGAGGAAGTTTTTCACACAGAGGGTGGTGACGCACTGGAACAGGTTGTCGAGGGAGGTTGTGGATGCCCCATCCCTGGAGGCATTCAAGGCCAGACTGGATGTGGCTCTGGGCAGCCTGGTCTAGTGGTTGGCAACCCTGCACTCAGCAGGAGGGTTGAAACTCGATGATCTTTGAGGTCCTTTTCAACCCAGGCCATTCTATGATTCTATGATTCTATGATTCTATGATTCTATGATTCTATGATTCTATGACTGCATTCTCTGTAATATCAACCTGCAAATGGAAGAAAACAATGGCACTTAATCTTTCCTCCTCCTTTCTTGGATGCGCAGAGAGCCTAAAATGGAGCCCACTGTTTTATATGCCAACAAAATGCTTCACAAGCACCATACGTCCTGGGTTGAGCTTTTGTGGTTGATGCTCCCCTTGAGTCCATCTGTGGAGAACATCAGTCTCACTGAGTGTCCTGATTTTCTGAGTGAAGCTCCAGCAACATATGGAGCGATAGTGTCTGTATTGTTATCACTGGTTTCTAATTTTCAGCTTTACACTGTCCTTTTAATGTTTAATGCTCAGTAATCATATGTATTGTATTGCTTTAGGTTATACTGTCTATTGAAGAAGGTTACAGGCTACCAGCTCCCATGGGCTGCCCAGCTTCTCTTCACCAGCTCATGCTTCACTGCTGGCAAAAGGAGAGGAACCACCGTCCAAAATTTAGCGATATTGTCAGCTTTCTGGACAAACTGATCCGCAATCCAAGCACCCTTCATACCCTAGTGGAGGATGTACTTGTGTAAGACCCTTTTCAGTACTCTCTCTTGTATATGCTATGGTGGCTGTCATGAGGTGGTTTAGGGTAGGAGTGGGAGAGAGTGCCAAAGTGGTAAATGCACAGTGATGTGGGGGTACTTTTGACCCGCTTTAGAGGTTTCTTTTAGTCGTAATGCACTGTTGCAAAAGGGCTTTTTTTCTCAAGCTGTGTGGATTATATTGGGCATTTTTCTTTTTTTGTTTTCTCTTTTCGTGAGCTCTGTTTGTTCGCTGTTTATCTTTTCTATCTTTAATCTTGGAGAATCTGTTCAGTTTTTTGATGCTTTTTTGATGTGTTTGTTTTCTCTTTGTAATTTTTTTCTCCATTTAGCACCTTCTGTCCATCAGACAGTGCTCTATCAATTTCTGAACTGCCTTGGAGTAAATTCCATCAGAAAGCAGTGGTATCTTAGCTTGCTAAAATCTACACCTGCAGAAGAATGGCACTGGTTCCCAAATAACATACTGTACTATTATCTTTCCACAGCAAATTCTTGATGGTGTTGTCCAAAGTTTTATCAGTTAATGATATTACAGAAATATGTGCAGCCACAAGAGACATGAAGCTGTAGTCAAACACATTGTCAATTTCCAAATGCTGAGTGATCTGAGCTGTGTATATGCAGCAACTGAAATCAGTGAAGTCGCAGTTGGCCTCACTGTCTTCATTAGCTGAAATTCAACTTAAGATAAAGGCACTTTGTTGGAGATCCCCTGGCTTATAATGGATTCTCATTGCCCAGATGGGTCTTGCTAAGAACCTCAAGGGGATAAAGCAGTATCAAGAACTGCTTGGAAAAGGAATAAGCAACAGGGAAAAGATTAAGGCTGGTATCTTGCTGTGGGGAAGGTTGAAGGGTGTGTTTATGAAGAAAGCCTAAAGAAGGCTACAGTTGTTCTGTCTACCACAACCTACTGTGGCTTGTAAGGCTTAATGTCCATGAACTAAATTTAGTAGCCTCTTGCTTTAGGTATATGTTTGTGTGCATGTAAATATATGTATATGGCTTGCTACTTGTACCTGCATCAATTCATTTAGTATCAGCACGCATTTTTATTCATTTTTATTTTAAAATATTATTTCAGATTCCAGGATTCAAAGACTTGTCCATGTTCTCTTGCAGTTCAGCTCTTTTTGTGCTATCCTTGGGAAAATTTTTGCATTTGTTTGGAAGTGCTTGATGCAGTTAATCTGAGTAGTTATTGCATTACTGTTATCTTATGAGTTCAGTAGGTATTCTATAGGAATAGAGTAACTCAAATTGAAAGGAATCCCCATAAGTGTGTAAACTAGGCTTGTGCCTAACAGAGTTCTCTTGTCTCTCTATAATTCTGATTATATAAATGAAAATCCATGTGTTTAAGGTATTCAAATATGTATGCTTGAAACTCAGCATATTAATGTACTGAGGTGCATTATAAGAAAGCTGTATTCCATCAGACAACGTTAGCTGAATTTGCTGATAAAGAAATTATTTGAAATAATTTATATCTTCTTTCTAAAGGCTGTCATAAAGCTTTTATATACAGCTGTATATTGTTTCTGCATTCTATTCCTTACAGTTTCTCTGCACAAAATATAGTCTGTGAAAGCTCTGAGACCTCATCAGCATGGTAGACAATGGAAGACTGGAAATATACGTCCCCTGATTGTTTTATTTTTTTCCCATATTTCCATTCCAGTTGCACAATATTAGGGAAAAGAAATGAAATAGAAATGAAACCAAACTAGTTTCTTCATTTTTATTTGGTATTCTGCATAATTCTGTATAAAAGAAAAGATACAAAATGTTCTTGCTTTTTTAGGTTTAGATTTCTAGCTGCTATAATCAGTGTTCCCTTTGCATAATAGCACAGCAAAAAATGATCTATTGATATTACTTCACAGAAAAACTATCTTGCAGTATGTTATTATTATTAAATGATATCTCAGGTTAAATTTTGTTTGCTCTCTAATGCCGTATTTACAAACAATTATCACCCTGAAACATGTAACATCTGCAAATGAACGCTCTATGGTCACAGTAAGAACACTGGGATTGGTCTGTTCGTGGTTGTTACTGAGTTGCTGTGCTTTTAAAAAGTGTATTGTTTAAGAAGTGCAAATGTGTAGACTAATATCATCTATAAGCTTTAGACAATGGGTTAAAGAGAACTTCAGTTGAGACCTGACCTTTACATCTCAGGGTCCCCATTCGTTCCTTCTGCCTTTTATTAAAAATAATGTCTTCCAGAGTAAATCAAGAATCATTTTATACTGCTCAGGTGACCTTTGCATTTTGTTTCTTCAGAATGCCAGATTCACCTGGTGAAGTTCCAGAATTTCCTTTGTTTGTTTCAGTTAGTGACTGGCTGGACTCCATAAAAATGGGTCAATATAAAAATAACTTCATGGCAGCAGGTTTCACAACTCTAGATATGGTTTCAAGAATGAGTATTGAGTAAGTATGCAATCTATTATTTCTGTAGTGACTAATCTGAATTTGTTTGCATGCTGCAGTGACTTACTGTGATGTGTTCTTTTCCTATCTAAGCTGATAGAAGATAAATACAGTTTTTACCAAAACAATGCAGGAGAAAGTAGTGATTAGGAAACCCAGAAGTGATAGTTTTATCTGTAACCACACCACATGCTAGTAAAGCTCAGGCAGTGAGCATCCTTAAATGTTCCTTGGGAAACTGGTTTTTATTTAGACCACTGAAATAAGCGGCATAATCTTTTCTTATTTTGCCATGAACATCATCAAGCCCAAGTGATTCCTCATGTGGAAGTTGTGCCATACCTTGCTGCCTTTCTTCAGCCATCCTCAATTTCACTCCATTTTTGCAGTGAAAAAAACGTAGAACATAAGGGTTTGGAAAAACTATGGATTAGTACGGTAGCATAATGATACTACCTATTTTGCTGTCTATCCCCTTCCCATTAATTCCTAATCATCTACTCGATCATAGAATCACAGAATATCGTGAGTTGGAAAAGACCCGCAGGGACCACTGAGTCCAACTCCTGGCCCCACACAGCACCACCAAAAATCCAAACTGTCTGAAAGTGTTGTCCAAATGCTCCTTGAACTCCGGCAGCTCGGGGCCATGCCCACTGCCCTGGGGAGTTTGTTCACACAAGCAGTTGATTGGCATCTGTGCATCAGCATGCAGGGACTGTCTGGGATGGGCAGGTTCTCCACCCTACCCCCAGTGAACACAATGAGGCCCATTAGCAGTGCCTCTCACTTGGGCCCCGTGGAGCCACAGCTGAGAGGGAGAATGCAACACCCTCGGCAAAATGGTCACTCTGGCCATGCCAGTCAATGGGAGAGGAAGACAGGGTGAAAATTGATAACTATGCTGGCTACAACACCGACTACTGTCATTACCGACCACTGCAGTGTGGAGACCATCCTAGGAAAGGTGTTCCTTCTTTTCACACTGGGCTGCTGCATGGGACCTTCCCTCTCTTTTTTCTCTGCATCCTGACCTCTTCTTCCTCTGGGAACAGCAGATCCTCATCTGCGACCAGCTGTGAGTTCCATACATGCAGCTCTTTGTGAGACAACTTCTCCCAGTGTCAGTGGAGACATCTTTCAGGGTCAGCCTTCTCATGAGCTGATCTCACAGCTCCTCAAACTTGTGCAGAACCTGGGCGAGGTTAGCTGGCTTCTGCACCAGGTGCTGGAAGAGGTTGAGGAGACCAGCTCTTCAGAAGGTGGCAACAAGACCATGTCCTCAGGCATCCTCTCCTATCCTAGGAGGAAGTGGTCAAGGTGTTTCTTCTCTGGGCACAGGGGCAGTCCCTCTTGTGCCAGGCTTCAGAGGGCTATGGCTGTCAGATGGAGAATCACAATCATTCACAAGGCTTGAGGGGAAAACTCTGTGCCCATTGGCAGACAGATGCAGGTCTGAAGACAGTTGAGGTGGAAGCCAGGGTGCCAGGCATGCCTGTTTTTTCATTTTCTGGACTGGGTTATTCAGGAAGACTGTATTGCTTATATCAAATAATCCATTTATGCTGTATTAAGTATGCCTTCCTGTTTCAGCTGGCAATACTGTGCACCAGCAGGTCTACAACAGAATGCTACATGGTGCAGAGACTAACTCTTGAGAAGCATGATCCATGTGCCATGCCTCACTGGTGGAGTAGTACTGCAGAAGCATGAACAGGAATGCTGCCAACTTACCTTGAAGTGTAAACTACAAATTAGGGCCAAGAGTTTTTCAGATTAGGGCATGGCAAAAAATCACTGTTAATCTAGGAAATTCAGCATTTTTCTTAGCCTAAAGCCAAAGGGAAACTGGAGAAGTCCTTCTGTTCTCCTCCAAACAGTTGGCTAAAGCATTATTTTAATATACATAACATACTGAAATTTCTGTAAAAGAAAATGTAAGGCTGCACAGTCAAAAATTAACGCAAGAATGAAAGAGGTAGCTCTATGATGCTAATAAGAAATGGTCTAAAAGGGTGTCTTGACATTCCTAGATGCTCTGGAGGATTGCCTGTTGACTTCCTCCCCATTTTACGTCTGCAAATCATAGAGTGAAAATCTCCCTCTCGTATCCTAAGACAAAGCAGTCAAGGTGTTTCTTCTCCAGGCAGCAGCAGAATTTCCACAGGAAATCATCCAGCCACAGGGGCAATTCCTCTTGCTCCAGGCTTTAGAGGGCTATGGTTGTCAGGTGGCAAATGACAACCATCTTCAGGGCTTGGGGCAAAAAGCCTGTGCTCACCAGCAGACGAGTGCAGGTCTGCAGACAGTTGAGGTGGAAGCTGAGGTGTGTGAATCTGTGGCATGATCATCCTTGGCAGGCACGAAGAAGGTCATCCACCAGCTCTTCCACCAGCTGGCACTTGTTGGCCATGTACGGCGCTGGCCACTGGGTGCTGTCGGCCCAAACTCTGCCCAGGTAGCGTGTTTCATCTGAGTCACAGCCTTCTTTAGCCTCCTTGTCCTCCTCGTCCTCCTTGCTTCTGGAGGTCTGCTGCTGCAGACCAGATTACACTCCACTTTCCTGAGGCAGAAGCAGAGCCCAAAGAAGATGGCAAGGATCGCAGCACAGGCTCAAAGCTTGCTGCTGCTCTCTGGCCAACGTCCTCTTTTCCTGGTGCACCAACAGAAGCCAAAGAACAGGAAGAGGATTCCAGCAAAGGCCCAGAGCTGCCAGTGCTGCAGGGCAGCAAAAAGCGGGGCTCCCTTGGCAACCCCACTCTGCTCATGGCTCCCCTGCTCCATGCTGTGCAGTGGCCGAGACATGTCTGGACTCACCTGTTCCACATGCAGCTGAACGTGCTCGTGCATATCCCCATCCCAGGTTAATTCCCAATGGGATGATTCCCATCAGCACCAGGGTGATGAAGACTACCCGAGCCATGGCTGTGAGCAGGTGCATGCCGCACTCACCCAAGGCCTAGGCCGCAGTGCCACAGTGCTGCCTCTCTTACAGCCTCCTGACACACACCCCCAGTGTGACTCGTCCTGCTGCTGTCACAGACACCGCCACATCACTGCACTCCTCCGCCCTCCTCTCTCCTCTCAATGTCAGTGTCAAACCTTAACAAAACATACAGATTTTAAGCAGTTGGCTGCCATGATGACTCCACTCATTCTCCTTTTATGTGGGCTGAACAAAACAAGGGACCACCGCTGCTCCTCACACACCTTGCCCTCCAGACCCTGCCCCATCTTCATAGCCCTCCTTTGGACACTCTCTAATAGTTGTATGTCCTTCCTACATTGTGGCACCCAAACCTGCACCCGGTGCAGTTGATGAGGCTGCACAGCACAGAGCATAGCGGGACAACCCCTCCCCCGCCCAGTGGTAGTGCTGGGCCTGATGCACCTCAGGGTACGGTTGGCCCTTTGGGCTGGCAGGGCACGCTGCTGACTCAGATACAACTTGCTGTCAGCCAGAACCCCAGATCCCTCTCTGCAAGTCTGCTCTCCAGCCTCTGTCCACCAGTCTGTATGTAGACCCAGGACTGATCTGTCCCAGATGTTGAATCCAGAACTTCCTCTTGTTAAACTTCATGTAGTTGGTGTTGCCCAGCCCTCTAGTGTGTCTGTTTCTATTCTTAGGGTATTTCCAAGGAAATTTTTCAATATTTATAAATCAAAGGAAGTCAGTCAGTCACTTCTCAGTAACATTTCTCCTGATTTCCTTTTAAATTCCATATATATATATTATACATGGAACACCTGTATATTGCTCCCTTAATTTTAATTGTTAGGAAGCTCTTTCAGGCATATCTGAACTTAAGTTTCAGATCAGTGCACTAGAGAAAAAAAATACTGTACAAAAAAAGCTTTTCTTAATGTGAAAATGTGACAGGGTAAAATTGCATGCTGTACAGTGACAGCTATCAAATGAATCTCTGTGGTTTCTGAGGGGCTAAGTTACTGATACATTTTGTCTTCAGCATTATGAAGAACAATTTGAGGACAACACAAAAAAAATCCAACTAGTATGGAATTATCAACCTTAAATAGGGGAATATCCCTTGGCACTGGAAGATGGGATTCTTTGGGATGTATCAACTGTAAATATCAAAGTGATATTGTGGGAGCAAAAGTATAAATGGCTGCAGACATTGACTAAAATATTGAGGTTTTTGAGTAATGAGAAGAAACTGAAACACCTTCTAAATACTTATGTGACTCAGAAATCACATACAAGAACTAAGATTTCTGAAGGCACTCCCATGGATGATAGTCTCAACACTGGTGAATGCGCAAATACCAGCTTCTACCGATGTCAGCTCAGTCTGATTTCTGATGCTGAGACTATCTGTATAAACAGTAGTAACAGTCAGTTTATATTCAGAAATTTTACACATGAAGCTAGAACAGGTTTTCTCCCATACGTATCACTTTACATTCGCCTACAGTTAATTTCATCTACTGTTTTATGGCATAGTCTTATAAGATCCTTACAGAACTATTTACTGCTGGCCCTTTCCCTTGATACCCCGAATAATTCAGTCTCACTATCTGACACTTTCACTTCTTTGCTCACCTGTTTTTCCAGACCATTTACTGACTTGTTGAACAGTAATGTTCATCATTATCCTAGCATTGGTCCCTGCAGATTTCCATTGATGACTGTATTGTAAAATCTGACAATCTACTCCTAACATCCTGTCTTTTACCTGGTTATTTATTCATGGAAAGAGCTTCTTATGACACAGCTCATTTTCCTTATATACCTTTGATAAGAAACCTTCTCTAAAGTCTTTTGGAAATCCAAGTAGGGTGTATCAAGTGGATCACCTTCATCCATGCACATGGCAACTTCACCATGTGCATGGTGATTCCTCCATAGGAAACAACTTTATAAAACAAAGCTTCTCTCTGCAAAAGCCACAGTGACGCTTCCAAAGTAGATCATTTATTCAGGAATTCAATAATTTTATTCTTTCTTGTATTTTCTACTATGCCTAGTAATGATTTTAGACTCACAGGTCTGCATTTCCCAGGCTTCTCCTGGAAACTTTGTCTGGCACCACTCTCCATGTCTCAGGCACCAAGAAAATTTTAAGTGCAACAGAGCTGATGTATCCCTTTCTCACATTACTGTCGTTTCATCCTTGATCTCCTTTAAAAGCCTTGACTAAATACTGTCTTGTTCTGGAGATGTATTGCTGCATGTATGTTTTTTTTTCAGTTTGTCCCGTAATTTCTCCTGCAGTCACTTCAACTTCACATGGCTCCTCTGACAACTCCCCATAACTGTTCTGGCCTGTGAGTCACTCAATATCATCTGAAGTTTATTTCATCTCAAATAATTGGTTTGGCATTCCTACAGCGATCAGTCTCTCAGTGCTCTTTAATACACCAATCAAAATTAGACTCTAAAGACACGCTGGCTGGCTTCTTGTATCCTGTGAGCTTACAAAAAAAAAAAAAAAAGGGTTTCTTACAAGCTCTGTTATTAATGGGCTTTGGCTAGTTGTTCCTCAAGCAGCTTTGTCTGCCCTACAGCATTCTTACAGACAATATGCCTAAGGTTATCACTCTTTTTTTTTTTTTCAGATAACTTCAGCTTTTTGAAAGATTCCTTTTTCCTCACATAACCTTTCTGACTCTTGGGCTGTTGGCTTCTTTCTGAGTTTTATCAGTCCATGCTTGATAAGTGCTATGCATTATTCCTGCATTTCCATCAATACCCCACCTGTAAAGATTTATTCTCCTAGTTGCTGCTTTTTAGTTTCTAAGATGTTCCATATTTTTTGCATAGTCCCTGCTGATCTGAAGTATTGAGTATTATCCCCCATGAGAATGTTAAGCCGAAGTATATAGCAGTTGCTGCTATATAGTGGCTCTTCATCTGCTGGATATGGAGCCAGGTATCTTAACCTGCAAATTTGAAGCTCAGAAGGATCATGCCTCCAACCATGGGCTCCTTTACCACCTCTATCATACAAGAATTTTTGTAGCTATCTAATCATGCAGTGTCAATGCCATGTCCCATTGTGGAGTCTGTACAATTGACAGGACATTACTGAAGCTTCCTGCCCTCGCCACCTCTGTGATCTTTCTCAGTGTACTGCAGTTAGTGATGTTTAGAGAACTGCCAAACACCACCATTCCCCAAATAATCAGAAGCATAGCTTCAGTTCCTGTAAGAGTGAGTATACCAGCCTTGCTCCTGTGCAAGTATGAGTGGGAAACATTCGCTGCTAACACATTACTAAAAAATGGCTATTGGAACACACTTTCAAGGTGCTTCTTCAAGATCTAAACATTATTAGACTGTTTTAGACTGTTACTTTCAGAACAAATGGCAATGCTCTAACTACATATTTTTTTTCTCAAATGGCACTTCTTTTATAAAATTTGGAATTGACAGATGCAGAAAACTCAAATGTCTGCAGCATTCATATATATTCTACTTGTGAAAGTAAACTGTCCTTAAGCAGAGCAGTCATCATATATTTTTATGCTTTTGTGTGCTAGAGTTTTTAACTATACTTGCATCCATGATGAAACTTTTTATCTTGCAGTGACATTAGAAGAATTGGAGTTGTACTCATTGGACACCAGAGACGAATAGTCAGCAGTTTACAGACTTTGCGGTTACACATGATGCACATACAGGAGAAAGGATTTCATGTATGAAAGTACTAGAATCAACTGTGTTTTGTGCCTCAACATTTCCAAAATGGAAAATATTCTCATTCTTCCCTTCTGCTCTTCTCAACTTCAAGAACTGCAGTCTCCTGGTTAGACTCCAAAAGTACTTCTACGTTAATGCTTCCAAACTGGAATTTTTAATCACACTGCATAGCTCCTCCGTCAGTTATCTGCCAATAAAATCCTGACCTACTGCAAGACTTGCTACACATTGATGAATAATAACTCAGCAACTCAGCATGGATGTGTAACTTTGTATAACAGTATCTGGGAAACTTTCACAAACTTACTTGAAAGTAGTAATCCATTTGGCCTGGTGTGGCTTCTTTATCGATGTATTTAGAGTTTGCTGGTAGATCAAAACGTATTTGACTTCTTTCATGTTCTGTGACCATGTAACTTCCAATACCAAATGTGCAATCAAGAAGTTTCACTTAAATATTTATTTTATCTCTTAATTAAATCAAAATGTATGGGTCCTATTGTTATATTACTTTATAATAGTTTAAATGCTGGTAAGCCGGTGCCTCAAAATGTTAGCATTGTTTGCAAAAATGACTGATGATTTTATGTAGTGAGTTTTCATTGTGTTGGAATTGGGAGGATAGTGAGAGAAATCTGGCTTAAATCTTCAGGTCCTTGATTCTGAATTACTTTAGCACGCGACACTTTTTATGCTTTAAATTTTAGATTAGGTCGGAATATTTATTCAGCCCTAGATCTTTTTCTTTCTTTTTTTTTTTTAATAGTCAGCATTTGCCTCTACTCCGTGGCAAATTGTCACCAGAAAGCTGATTGTAATGTTTCCATAACTACATGTAAAACATGGTTGTCAGCTATACTGTGGTCACACAGACTTCAGAAAGTTTTCTGTTCCAAAAATGTAGGCCTCCACAACTTGAACTACGTATCATTTCCACCAGTGGTAGTAGACTTAGAGGGCCAACCATCAGTGGGGTGCTGGAGCAGATTGGCCATAGCATCATCCAATTGAAGGTAGCGGTACAGCCACAAACTAATGCTGGAAGTTACACTCTGTGGTGTTTGGTTTTATTATACATAGGCAGAAAAGGAGACATAGGACAGCAGTGTAATAATATGTTGCCTTGAGTCTACTTCTAACTGCTTTTAGAAGTGAAAAGCAGACTCTGCTGAAATGGAGTTCTGGTTTCTATGGGGGCCAGATCTTCATTTAGTACAAATACCTAAATGACATCGAAGATAATTACCTTTAGAACTCTTCAATAGCCATATTTACATGCAAGATGGCTGCAAAGGCCTCACATAATATTTGTACCTCTGTAAGACTTACAGCTTTCATGTTTTATTCAGACAACTTACACACATGTGCTAGGCTACATTTCCAAACTTTTGCATGGGATATGCGCTACTAGGAACTGGGACACGAGCGCATGTCTGCGAGCTGGAGAAGTCACACGCAGATCTACATGCATGTCACATGTAAACTGGGTGCAGATGCTTTTGTTAATTTATACATAGTTTGGAGGACATTCTTAAGTTACATGGCATTTCAGCATTTCAATATAAACATTATTCAATATAAACATTGCAGATCTTCAGTTAAATCGTGCGTTTGGGTAATTACTATAATATATATGTATATCAAAATGAATTAACTACGTTATGTAATCATAATGATATTTAGTGCTTAATTTGCAGCTTGTAAATCGAATTGTATTTCCTGACTCTCTAAAAGGCTGCCATTATATACTGGTGGCAAAAAAGGAAAAGCAGAAAGCAACTCAGAAAAGATTAGGCTTCCAACTGGTTCACAGAGTAAGACATGCTAGGCCTGATTCACTGTTGTTTCCTTATGCTGGAATAACTTCATTCATTTAAATGGGATACCAGTAGTGAACTGCAGAAATTTTTTCTTTCTTCTGTTAAAAAAAAAAAAAAAACCAGATTTAACTGAAGAAAAAGTTTTCTAAAGATAAGGATTCTCCAGTGTTCTATGATGTCAATTTGATAAGCATGTTTAAAGAAGGGCAATGTCAGTCTTATTTTAGCTACAAAGATAATTTTATCAGCATGAGTAGTCCCACTGACCTCAGTTTAATAAATTCTGCCCCAGTTCCTAATCTGAGCTTTTAGGGTTTTTTCTGGAAGGGTTCCCTTAGAGATAAATTCATACTTACCTTAAGCCTTTTAAAAAAACAGCAACATTACAGAGTAATTTAAGACTTGATTTTCCTTTATTATTTTGTTTTCTATTATGCCAGTCATTGCTTTTATGGCCATCAATGTGACACCTATGAAAGGAGCCTCTCACATTTAAATTTCTTACTGAGGAGATATGAGTCTGTTATTTGTTAGTGGAGTTTCAAAATTGCTCATAACTGGACCAGACCATGAGAGTGCACTTTCAAATTCCCCTTTGCACATTTTTTCATTCCTGGTAGTGTGTACGCAAAGCAGTATGTTACATGCACACAACCTGGGTATATTTCATGGAAATTAATTTCCAAATGTATCACACTACTGAAAATATATTTTCAAATAATATATAACAGCAATATAAAAACATTTATTAATCAGATCTATTTTTTATATGAATAAGAATTTGGGTAACCAGAAAGAAAAGAAGAAGGGATTTAAGTGATAATATTTATTAAAAACATTGTAAGTCCAGGATTTTTTGGGTTTATATGGTTTACATTTTTGTTTTGGTGGTGCAATATGACACTTTTATAATAGTTGTTCTAATCAAATTTACATTTGCCCCATTTTGGAAACATTTTATTTGCTCTTGTTATGTTTCCAAGCCTACTCTTCCATTTTATTCAGCACAAAGAAAAGTGCTACTGTTATGGCTGTTTATCTTTTTGTTCATTTAAAAACAAGAACAAACAAACATGGTGTTTTTCAAATGTGAGCTCAATTTTGTGCAGGCCAGAAGTGCATATGTGAAACTCAAGTAACTTCCTTTATTGCAGGGAATACTTTCTTTGGGTGAAAATTACTTTATTTAGTTAACCTGCATATTGTAGTGCGCAGTTACTGATTAAATTTAACAAATTTAAGTAAATCTGGAAAGCTGTTAATGAAAATCCAGCCAACATTGCATGGTGTTTCATGACTAAAAGTACTTATTGAAAGTTAATGAAATAAGGACTGCATGATATGCAAGCCCCCTTAAAATTGATTAAAATGTGGACATAAGGAAATAGTTCCAAGCTAGCTATTTACAAGTGATATCCATGTGCAGGCTTTTCTAACAGACCTGGCAGTCATGCATCTAGACCAAATCCATCTGTACTGTTAGTGCTACCGTGTACAAGACTTCAGATGATAGCTTTAGTGAGGGCCTTTATCTGCTGGGCAGGAAAACTGGAAACCTTTGAAAAAGAGAGGACCCCATGTGTAATGCTGGTGTTGAAATTAAATGAGTAACAGCATAATGTCTGTCCAATAAAAGCTTAGGTGCATGCTATGCTGTAATACATCAGCATCAGGCTATCCTACAAGTGCAAATAGTACACTCAGCAAGTAATTCAAGCAACTTAATTGCTCTGAACAAAGCATTCTGTGTCAGAAGCTGGTTTATTCTGACACAGGATTCAGACTGTAACACTTTGATTTTTTGTAATTTAAGACTCGCTGTTTTCCATTGTTATAGATATGCTGAGCCAAATGGAGCTCCTGAGCTCCATGAAGTTCTTTTTCAATGCAGATTCATAGAGGATCCAAACATGGGTTGTAAGTAACATGCAGATGCCCTTTATTCAGATGCAGTAGAGATTTATTATGTGGAAGAGCTGAGAATGTGGAGGTACCTAGTAAGAGGGAATTTACCACAGCAATTCCCATGTTAGAATGACCCCGTGGAACTATGTCAGCCACCAAAATAAAGCAGCATATAATGTAGTTTAACATGCAGTGAAGGCCAGTTACTCCATTTTAGGTAGCCCCATTGCAAACTGAAGAATGTTTTCAGTTATTTTAACTCAGCTGATGGAACGGTTCTGCAGGATGCATCCTGGCAGCTGAGAGTTTCTCTTGTAAACACACAATACCTGTAACTACCCCTTCACAGGCTCAGTCTATCTTGGTATATGCACTGCACAGATTGGGAAGGAGGGCTCACGTCTAATCCAGTCTAATACATCTTTTATAGTAACCAAAGTTAGAGTATTAATAAATAGGCTTTGGTCTATTGCATCTTCTAGGAAAAGTATTAAAAACTGAGGTACTTCATTTATCATGGCATTTGTGCATGGTTGAAGAGTGCTGTACTCTGTTAAACAGATTTATTTTGGAATGCCCTTGCTCACTAACTATAATTGATCTTTCCTGAGTAAATTGCAAAGATAATATTTTCTTCCTTTATTAACAGTACTTTTTTTTTTCTTTTTTTTTTTTTTGAGAGCAAGAGAGAGATCTGTTAGGTTGGGCTAACACAGAGTACTACAGTGATCTTGAAATCTCTCAGATAGACAAATGAATTTGTACTGAAAAGGGAAAACAAAAATCTAAAAAGATTAGAATAAGGTGAAAAAGGAAAACTGCCCATATTGTGCCAGGGAGCTCTAACAAAACCAAAGGAAATGGCACAAAAATGTTCCATGTATTTAGAGTCTACAAATATCTCCTACCATCATCTACTGTACACTGCTCATCTGTGAATGCTATGGCTGTATAGAGATCCTCAGATTATGGACTAGGAGATGTTGAGTACATAATAATGGATATAAAAAATATGTGGATGTGTATATAAAGAATTGTAAATATAATGTGTATCATAATGCTTGAGATTTTTCAAGCGTACATAAATTAATTACCTGGCTCCCAATAATGGTAATAGGGTTGATCTTCTCCACTGGCACTTAAAATTTTAAGCTTCCCAAAATTCCTTGGCTTTTTGTCTGGAAATGGAGCACAGCCTCTCTCTTTCTCCCTTCACAGGCAGGAAAAAAAGAACTTTTTTAGTTAGATCTGGTCCATGCTATAAAAAGTTTGAGTACCTCTGCTGAAGTCACCAAAGATGAACAGTATATAAATGATTTTCTTTTAAATAGTCATTTATAGACTCATTTGAGGTTAAAATAGGGGAAAATTTCAAGGGAATGTGAGTAATGATATGTCAGTATATTCTATAAAGAGGTATGTTGAAATTTAGAAAGGAAAAACAAAAAGGATTAATGAAAGAACAGAAGGCTAAAAAATGAGTAGGTTAAAATAAATGTCCATATTTTATATGTGAAATAACACCAGTTCACATAGTGAAATCTATTTGTGTGCATGTTTCTTTGAATATTCTACATCAGTATTTCTTACTTTTCTTTCACACAGGAGATTTCATATGTACATCTCTCTTCCACAAAGGTTTAACATATTATCTGATTTTTCATACCTGTCTAATTAAACGGAAGTTAATAAGGCTAAGTCATGGCACTGAAGATATGGAAAAATATATTAAGATCAATCTCAAAATCATTTCAAGCTTTCAGCTCTTCTGCTTTGTTCATGTCCCAAATTTTCAACTATGTCTAAGTATCTGAGTACTTGACTAGTTGGTAACTATACCTGTGTCCCAGAAATAATGTATGTACTGTACCATGTTCAGAAACACCTGAATGTGTAAACAGTTCAGTGCTTGTGTGGCTTAATTCAGATAAGAAGGCTGACTAGAAATTGAACTATTATCATGAGTAGAGTTAGGCACAAAATGCTTGCAAATCCAAGCCCTTATAGAATATTTGTAAGGCAGAATGAGATAACATAATTTTGTCCTTTTTAAATTTAGTTCTACATATGGTTTCCTTGAGAGTCCCCCGTATTCATTGTTATTATGAGAAAACCTTCTGTTTCATACAAGTTTTGGGGAATAATCTCTAACATGCAAGCTGATTACAACTTCAGGAATACTAATACTTCTCATTATTGACAACTCAGTAAAGAACTGCTAAGCAACACGTAGATAAGGCAAAACCCTGGGACTGATAACTCAAAATCACAAAGAAATCTACCTGTCTGTATTGTGAACTTTGCCTGGATGCCTGGAGCCTTGTTTGTTTGGAGAGTAACCTTGCATCTAGGATCTGGAAAATCAAATTTAGGGAAAATCTGCACTAGAATCCAATTATTTATTTCTGATTGTGAATTATTAAAAATAATGCCTGTTGAATCAGTATGGGGAGTATTTTCATAGTACTAACACAGCATAATGTTCTGGGGGTCCTCTGGAGCAGTAACAGGAAACAATCTATTTGCCGGTTTTCCAGGCTCCAGCATGTGACAAAAAAAAAGGTACAGTTGTCATAATTTAGATTAGAATCTCCAGTAGACACAATTTTATTTTCTAAACATATAAATGAAGAACTAATTTATCTTCTTGTTGCATGTTGGCTTTTTTGAGAGGAACCTAAAAAAACATTAAAAAGGAGAGCTGTCTAGTTGAGTGGCTTATGCACCAAATTTTCAATTCTCTCACGTTCAGACTGAGTTCTACTTGATAATGAGAAGCAAAAAAGGAAAAGCAAAGCAAGAATATGTTTTAGCAAGCTGAATGCTTTGATTCATATAACTTACTATCACCATCTCTTTAAGTACTGCATAAGATTAGATGAAAAAGACAGAAAATACAGCCAGTGTTTCAAATCTGAAGATCCTTTAGTTACTAAATGCCAACTTCACAATTACATTTTTGCCTTGGGATGGTTCTACTCTAGATTTCCTATTATTTTCACATTCTCATGAAGGATTTTAATAATTTTTTTTATTAATTCCAGCGATGATTACGTAATTGTGCGAGGAATTAGTTTCATTGTTGATAGGCACTGTTTTGTTGTGGCATAAGAGTTTGATACTGACTTCAGTGTCAGTAGTATGAAGTTCTATCTTACAGAAACAGTTGTAGGATTCAGCTCTCCTAATAAATTCTCCCTTTCTGCATTCTACTACTGGCACGGTTGATTTGATGTTAGAGAACCAACATTTATTAGTATGCATGCTGTCTTGCCGTTCAAATGTATTACTAAAACTTTATGTGAGTTTTAATTTCTTTCTTGAGTGTTCCAGGTTGAGATTAGCTTGATCATCCAAAATCACTTAAATCCATAAGTAGCCATCAATGGACTGAAATAAGGTTTTGGACCAAGGGTTTCCAAAGATTTGTATGGAATGGATGCCCTGCTTTAATAAGGGGAAAGAGTGCACTGATCATAAAAGGCAATGCTGCTACCTCAGGAATGTGGCAAAAAAGATTATGGTTACCTTCAGTTTGGCACAAGCAAGGTACAAAACACGGTTGCTGCACTGTTGTTCTATCTGGAATGGGTTCATCACTGAGTTTGGAGTAAGTAAAACAAACCTACTAATCTAACAGAATTACTCCAGTGTGTAATAGAAATGTTTTGGTGTTGTTTTTTTCTTAGAAAATTTCCCAAAGTCCTGGATTTAAATCCACCTTCCCCATCAACAAAGAATACAACCTTTATTTGTAGGATTTGTCACTCTTTTCTTCTTTAACACACAGCATTATATAATATGATCTCCCCTTCAGAATAGCAGTTCTAGCTATTTTCCTCTTTGAATGAACTCTGTTATACACTCCTAGTGCAATGCAGCATAAGGTTTGAGATTTGCCAGTTAATTAATGGCACAGCAGCAAATAAAATAAATAATGCCCTCCTAGTGGTTCTGTTTACTGGACTCTTTCATTAATACCATATTTCAAGAAAACCATGCTACTCTAAAATACCCAACACATAGACACAAACATTTTAAAACTTATGACCATGATTCTGTATCAGCTTCTCTCCAAGAAACAGTTTGATTTGAATTGGCCGTATATCATTTTTTGATGTCATTTCTTCTGCAGCTATTTCTTCTTCTGACTTTTGTTCATGAGGAAGAAAGTTATTTCAGATAGGAGTAGGAAAAGTTGTTTCTTGGTTAATTCTGGTGAAGGAATT
This sequence comes from Numida meleagris, assembly GCF_002078875.1. Classification (NCBI taxonomy): domain Eukaryota; kingdom Metazoa; phylum Chordata; class Aves; order Galliformes; family Numididae; genus Numida; species Numida meleagris. The sequence goes on from NC_034409.1 coordinate 89,110,279, forward strand.
GGACTTTATCAGTATTTCAGTATAGGTTGTTCTTACCTAGAACCATGGGTCCAATGTCAGAATTCCCTTATGGTATCAGTTACATCAGACATGGTGCTGTCATGGTTGAAAACCTGAAGACTAACAAAAGGGGCTTGCTCTTGTTTGGTGCAGTACAACTCTTATTGACTTCAGTAACAACAGCAGATACTCTGCACTCCTCAGGATTGCTTCTGCAGTTTAACCAGGAAAAGAAAGGCTTAAGAAAGATCACATGAAACCATATTTACTGAAAGGCAACTGTTTACTTTCTAGCAAATCAAACTTCATCAATCAAGTTGGTGTCAGTTGTTTTAATTTTCTCATCTTTTTTTAAAATTTCATTTGCAGAAAAAAAATACAAGAAAAATATTTGTTTACCTTCCAAAAATTAGCTTTCATTTTCTCTTGGGATATAATGTAGTCAGTATGCTTTCTCAGGTTAGCCTCTATTTCTTTGTGCTGGTTTTAAATGCATATGAATTAAAGAAGTTTTGATCTCTATCTCTTCTGTGAAATTAGATTGTACACAATTAAATAAGACTGCTCTTCATAGTCTGCTGTTCTTGCATAGCCATAAAATGTATCAATGTATCAATGTATGTGTATATATGAATAACTACTTGATGACAGACACATTATATATTTAAGCAGCCATGTCAAAACTTTAAAGGTAGATGACTTCAAAAGTAACAGTATAATCATACTTGCAAACCATTTTACAGAGAAACCATGGCCTCAGCCCAGATCTCATTTCCTTATCAGTACTCTGGAAACCACTTTTTTTCTTTAAAGACCCCAGATCACAGTTGTTTTTCAGCTGCTTTTTTTTCTTCTCACCAAGATATATTTGAATAGTGATGACTACCTGTAACTGAATCTTCACCATCCATCTCACAGAAAAGCAACCTTGGCACTGTGCCTCTAAGTTGTATCTTCATTGGTCTGAACCTGTGTCGCACTGCACACAGCAGGCAAGGTCTACTAATTTGGAGAGACTGAACATTCCGTAGCAGGTACTGTGACCGCCCCACTGTTCAGAACAACTTTTTTTCATGTAGTTTACCTCCCACACATGCTCCAAGCACATTTTTTCTTTCTCTTTTGAACGGTTTATAACAGTATTGCAGGAGTCACCATGAAATAAAAACCGTAGTACTGATTCTGCAGACCGAAGAGGAATTTACATTAGAAGTGAAGTTATTATTTTCTGAAAAGTGGCGTTATCATTTTTTAATCCTATTCCTATGATAATACGATGTTCCATGTAAATTCTCATGTGCTGGCATGCCTACGAGTTAATAGTGTAATAGAATGCTCAGCTCTCAACATTAGAGTGTTTTTAAGGTGAATTGCATTACATATGCCATCTCTTTGCAGAAAGAATATGGGGTTTGGCAAAGCTACCTGCTGAGCAACATAATAAGATTTTTGTACAAAGTACAAGTTACTGATTATTATTGTATTTTATTTTTCTATGATTTCCTAAGAGGCATTATCAGGTCTTACAGATGGGGTAAGCCTGTTTATTAAGATATTTATTAGCAAATAAAAGTTACAGTACTGGTGGTTATTTTTGAGTTAATGGTGTTTGTTTTGCCTTAGGTTACTAATATAATGATACACAGTGAAGCCTGTCATACATGATCATGCAAAAGAAAAAAGAAAAAAAAAACAGCTGCTTAACACAGGGTGGTGTACTAATAAAGATGGACCAGCAATATGTTCTAACACTTGAGATGCTTCAGGGTGTTGTGTTTTTTTCTGCAGCAAAAGAATGCTTAATCATAGTGGCCTCTTTTGTGCTTACCACTGAGCACTTATGCTCTCATATACACTTTTTCAAAATGCATATACAGTTAATGACGTTAGGAAGAGCTATACACCTTAAAAGCCCCAAACAACAGCACTCTCCCCTTCTTAAGAAGTGCTATGTAGCTGAATTTTAAAAAGATTTTAATTTGCTATTAAGATTCTGCATTATTATTCACTCTCTTTACAGTGGTATTATGTAAATAATACCAAGGTAAGAGGCGGATTCTCAGAGACGTATAGTCCCATATAAAATAATCAGAATATAGCCTTAAAAGTACAATTAGCCTTTCATTTCACAACATCGTATGTGTGCAATACAAGACCCACAGAACCATATGTATATTAAATGAATGTCAGATGTCCAAAATCCATTACACGCTGCATATTTTACATGGGAAGAGTTTTCTTACTCGGAACTGTCAAGTTTAACAGGGAGTATGCAACAAAAAATGACTATTTCATTTTAGATCTGGCTCCAGAAATGCCTTTGCCATTCTCCCCTCTTTGTTGAATTTAGTACTAGTTTCTATGTACAGACTAATTTTGGTATAAAATAACTAGGAGACGAAAGCCCCTTCTAACACGCGCTCACCCCCTGCAACCTGGTTAGCCTTTGGAAAGTGCTTTGACTCAGAGGTTCTTTGTGACATTTGTACCTCTTGTTTTTCCTCGAGTGGCTCATGATGTCATCATTATAAGGGATCTCACCTTTCAGTGAAAACCTTCCTGAGCTTGGGAAAATCACGATTGCAGGTTACCCCAGACCTTTAATAATAATGAAAGCAACAATGAGAATTAGAAAGCCAAACAACAGTCAAAATGTCAGCAGTATTTTTAATCTTTCAAGTTTAATGTGAAGCACGTTACGACTAGAAAGATTCTTAAGCAGCTGATTTTTATGGACTGTGCACATTGCTACCAAACAGCTGTTACTACTGCTCTCGCTCCACTCCCCAAGGCAAAAGTTAAGACAGTAGTCTGAAAGCACAGGTGAAACTAGATTATAGTTTATTGCAATGAGGGCTGGAACTCTGTGAAGGAAAATTGTTTCTTCAAACCAAGGAATAGCACAGACTAATGGAAGCAGAGAGGAAGCACAGACTTCTGGGAAGCAGGGGAAGAATGACACTGTCCACCCTTTGCTCATTGCTTCTGTTCAAAGTACAAACCCAGAGGAATGTTTTAGATCTGGTAGCACAGAAATAGTAGATTGTAACAAGGGGAGTGAAAGGGACTGAGTTGTCGGCTTGCACTGCGCTCTGCAAAAAAGGATGGGGTCACGTGCTGAGCTCTTCCCAGCATCCATTTCTTCCTGACTTTGTCGGTATCAACCCGAACACTGGGAGAACACAAGCAGTCTTGAAGTCCTACCAATTCCTTGAACAGAAGTGAGATAATGAGGGAAACTCATGCTAGTGGTCCAGGTAAAAACTTGATGAGACTTTTAAGGATAGCCAGGGTGGCCTTTCGGTGTCTAAAGGGGGGCTGTAAGAAGGAAGGGGACAGACACTTAGCAGGGTCTGTGGTCATAGGACAAGGGGAAATGGTTTCAAACTAAAAGAGGGGAGATTTAGACTGGATATAAAGGAAAAGGTTTTGCAATAAGGGTGGTGAGGCACTGGAACAGGCTGCCCAGAGAGGTGGCGGATGCCCCATCAACTATGGCATTTCAAAGTAGGTACGTGGTAGGAAAGAGACTGCATTTTAGTTTCAATCTTCCACCTTTTTTCAGCCACCTAAAGTCTGCACACCACACCTAGGACCAGTTAGCATCACCGCACTACACTGCGCTGCGAAAACGAAAGCAACGCGAGGCTCCGCCCACACGGGGCGGGGCTGGGGGCGGGGCTCCGAGCAGCACTAAAGTCGGCGCCAGCTGCGGGAGTTCCCCGGAAGCGGCGTTGGTTACCACGGCAACGGCGCAGGCGGCGGCGGGGCCTGGTCGACATTTGGCAGGCCGAGGTGTGCGTTGTGGTGGGGCTTTGGAGGTTGACGGCGTTGTCGGGTCGGGTGGGTTAGCTTTCTGCGGGGGAGCGTGGGTAGGGAGCTCGGTCCTCCCGGCTCGGGGCTGCTCCTCGGCGCGGTGGCTCGCACTCGCTGCCTGTTGCTGCGTGAGGCTCCGACCAAGAGCTGTGCTGAGGAGTGGGCCTGGCAACGGCTTCCCGGTTCCGGCCCTGGGTGCTGGGTCTGTTCTCTGGGAAGCTCCAGAGCAACGCCGTGCTGCTGTAGCCGTGGGTCGCGATGTATAAGTGCTGTGTGCAGGGGAAAGCGGCTGCACCCCAGCGTCTCTCCAGAGCTGTGCAGGCCCGGCTCTGCTCACAGCAGCTCGCTGCTGCTCTGAGGGCCGTGTAACTCACTGTGCTGGTGGTGCCTCAGACAGGCTTACATTTTCAGGAGAAGAAGGCTTTTGGAGTTTGATAAGCTCCTAGGCCACGCTCTGTCTTAAAAAAAATTTAGGGTGTATCTGATGCTGTATACAGCCTTGCAGGCTGTAAGCCATAGAAGCATGTTTTGAGTTCTTGCGTTTTCTCCTTTTTCATTGTAAGAGTACCTGCAACGTTCTCTCCTTCCCAGCTCTGATGTCTCTCCCAGGCCTCAGGGTGAATGCATGAGATCAGGGATGGTGGGTGTTGCACCTGAGTTAGTTTGTCTCGCTGGCACGGACAGCGAGTTTTGAACAGACTGAAATATTTAGCAATGGAAAACATAAATATATTTCCTCTTCTTACCTAAGTCCTCTCTCAACATCTTCCATACTGTCCTGTAGTCATCAAGTTGTGGTTAGCTTGCAGAGCTTTGTACTTAAATACTTTACTAAAGCACTTGAGGTTATGTATTTTGAAGAGCTGCTGCTTTACCCAGCAGTTAACACTGGGCTGATCTCTGCACTACAGGCTGTTGCGAGTCAGCTCAAAAATGTAAAATAATTGAGGAATATTTCCTATTGGAAACTTTGTGATTATATGTTGCGAACCTCTCCTCTAGAGTTCATAGATAAGACTCCTGATTGGACTAGAAAGTAGTATGTTCTCAAGTAGGGGTTTGTCAAGTTAATTTGATAATAAACAGTAAGATTTAATCTGATTTCAGTGCTTGCATATGTATTAAAATAAGGAGTTGGGCGTAAGGTAAATGGAGTTAGAAGAAAACTTTTTTGTTGCTTTTGAGGGAATAGGTATAACTAATGTTGGGCTTGTTTAATCTGTTGCGCACGCATCTGCTCTAGGTTACTGCCATACCGGCTTCTTCTGGTATTAATTAAATGCCTTACTGTGTGTGTCACGGTTATTTGATTTCAGCTAAGAGGGGAAGTTGTTCTCAGAGGATTTGTTTCGGGGTGGACGAGGGTTATCCTCTTAGCAGTGCGTGCGCGGCCGGGCGCCCCATGGGAAGTGTGATGGAAGCTCCTGGAGTGCAGCTGCCTGCTGACTTCGGTCAGGGCAGGGGCAGGGCTTTGGCTTCCAGGTGACACGCAGGTGAATGCAGCGTTGTCTGGCTCGCTGCGTGCTGAACCTGGTATAATCAGGGTTTCTATTTGTGGCGCATGGGATCTCAATTGACACGTGCTAATATCGGCAAAGCCCATTACAATTAGAGATTGAACTGAATTGACAGAGAGTGCACCATTTGCTTCCAGGTTCAGCAAGTCACATAGCAGGTGCTGAGGAAGGTAAACGTTGTTTTGCTTTGTTGTGTAAATTGCGATGACTGAAAGACTGTGGACAGTTTAAAGTAAAACGTTCTTTACTCGCTTTCTGTGAGTTGATTGGCAGGTAAGGAGGTGCTGGCGTGGTGCCGTTGCTGGGGTTGCTTGGAACCACCCCAGCATTGCTGTCCAGTGAATTGAGGACGGTGCCTTTACATAGACAAGGCTATAAGCAGCCGATCTTGTTCGTGCGAGGGCTTCTTGGCTGTAATCAGCTTATGCTCCATTTGCTTAGTGTAGCGAGGCAACCTGCTGCGACGGTGTTTGTGCAGAGTCTTATTCATGCTGTCCTTTGAAAAGTTTAAGGGCATCTTATTATCCACATGCCCACCTGCTGTGCCAGCGCTGCTGTCTGTATAGCCCTTTTCCAGCAGTTATTTCCTCCTCATATCTTCTGCACAACATTTGATCTGTTTGTGTTTCACGCAGAACTATGGGATTGTTCGACAAGCTAGCAGGGTGGCTTGGGCTGAAGAAAAAGGAGGTTCATGTTTTGTGCCTTGGTTTGGACAACAGCGGCAAAACAACGATCATCAATAAACTGAAGCCTTCAAATGTAAGTAGCCTACTTTGTTTCCTGCTAATGTTTTACTGAGGAGTTGATGTCTGTTTGAACTGTTTTTTTTGTGAGCTGTTATATTGAATGTGACATGAAAAAGATGTGACGCGTTCTTTGATTTAGCACAGTGGAACAAACGTCTCTTAAGAGTTTCCAACTAACTAAAACTAAGTGTAAGCAACTACATGCACGTTATGAAAATGTTTACCAAAAAAACCAACATTGTTAATGGTTGAAAACCCCTCAGTAAGAAAAGGTCGGTGATTACTGAGGATCTGGAACACCTTTCTTAAGTTACTTAAATGTTAGAGAACTTCAGTTAGGATTGATGTGCCAAATGTTGTGAATTTAAACAGTTGTTTAACAACTTGCATTTGCTTACATTTATCATGCTTTATTTAAAGTCTTTTTGAAAAATAATAAATGTATGACAAATAACAGAATAATAAATAGTGTGAAGATGAACACTAGCTGGTGACTTCAGCATTTTTGAAGCAGAGTAGCTTCCAAAACAAATAACATTTATACTTGCAATTCATCCAATGAAAAGTTTTTGCTGGGCCAGTTAGTGTGTCTACCATTCTGAGCAAAACTTAAAGTAGGCATACCTTGTTTTCAGGTATGTTTAGAGAGGAGAAATAGATTAATATTGATGGGCATGTTCAGAGGTAGAGGTCTGTGTATCCTGGTTATGTGAGTTTGGAATGTTGTGATTTTTTTTTCTTTTTTTGCTATTTATATCAGGACAAAGCTTTTATTTTTTAACTTCCATGGACCTTTATTTGAAGAATACCATTGGGCCTTGTTTAAAAATGTAACTTCATAAAGAGTCTGCGGCTCCTCAGACTATGAAACTGCTTACTATCCATTGCCAATCATTAGAGGGAATTGCTGCAATTTGTATCAGGCAAATTGTATATCATTTTTGAGACCTTCATTTTAGCAGGATTTTATGTCATGTATTAAGTAGTAAAGGTTTCCTAACCAGAGCTGAGTGCTGACTTCAAGATTTATCACAGCAGTCAGTATAAGGGAAGGTTCTGAGGGAATTACTCAAGTAAATAAGTTCTATTATTTCTTCTTTGCTGCACTGTAAGTCATGCAATGGGAATTTATTTCTGAATGTTTTCATCTAATGAGACGTTTTAGGAGGGTGGCTTTGCATGCAACTTGTGGAAGTCCTATCACTGCAAGACATCGCAAATTCTCAACAGCCATTATTGGATCAGAATTTATGAAATCAATTTTAGGAAGTTCAGATGACAGACAATTTTAAACTCCAGATCAGCACAGTCTTCTTAAGAACAGCTGCTACCTTGCTGTAGGAGCAGTCTATCAGTCGTTTGGCAATTAGAAATGTTTCTCTGCCTGCCAGCAGTTGGTTCTGCTGGGCCTGGTAAATACATTTGAAATAAAAGAGGTGTTATTTCTTAAACAGATTTTTCTCTTGTTGGAAGAAACTGTCGACTAAACTGTTTGATGGTAAAATACCACTGTCATAATAAAGCTGTGGGTAGATGAATAAACTAAGCTGGTTCATTTATATGTGAGGAGTCAACTGCTTTAATGGAGTTTTTAATAAGGGGCTCTAGGAAGTTTGTGAAAGGATTGTGTGTCACTTTCTCAGCTCTTTAACTTAAGGATCTTTCTGTAATCTAAACGTGACCTTTCTTCCTGCTCAATATTACTGCTTCTTAAAGGAATATTTAATATGCACAGTAATATTGTGCAGACTTCTTTGTGTTAACCACGTGGCCCCGAGTACACAAATATTTTGAGTTTTGACCTTGGTTGAAGTCTTCACACTGTTATCTTCCACTTTTTAGTAAAGTAATAAAGATAGTTAATGTCCACACGTACACACACAGCCTAACGTAAAAGAGTGAGATCTCACTTCTAAGGCAAAAATGTCTTCCTTTGTGGCCTTTGTCCAGTTGCATCCACTGCTTTTTCAAGAAAATGCATAACCTTGAATATACAGTATCTGGATTTATAAAAAGTTTTTGGTTAGCATTATATATTTTGTATTGGGGGGAAAAATAGATGTGCGATGTATTGATGTTTCCAATAGATTTCAATATTTGCGCGCTTCCTAAGCTGATTTTAAAATCTATACTTTCCTTTCAAGGCTCAAACTCAGGACATTGTTCCGACGATAGGATTCAGTATAGAGAAATTCAAGACATCCAGGTAATAGATCCTTTAATTTTCTTCCTTTTAACTGTAATAATTAATATACAGTAGTTGGAATTGCATCACTCTTTCAATGTGATGTAATTTAATATAATTGGTGGTGGTCTAATGAAATGCCGTGCAGTTCGCTATGATGTTGTAGTATCCAGAAGTCATAATCACAATTCAGCACTGGCAGTGGTAGAATGTATTCTGTGTTTTCTGCTGCTATGAAATAGTGTATATAAACAAAAAGTGGATGTGAGCATTTGATTTCTCTCAAGGGTTTGAGAATGGAGCACTGTTACAATCTTGAGAAGAGGCAGTTGCTTAGATGGTAACCTGTATTCCATTAAGTGTTCTCACTGAAGAGGCTCTAAAGAGCTTGCAGTCTAATCTCATTAAATGAAAAATGGTGCTCGTGGCCTTAGCAATGTAAAGATGGCAGGGGCAAAGGTCAGGAAAGGAAGAAGTTATTGACTGAGTGAAGGCCAAGCTATTAGGAAAGCTAGGATACATGAAAGTGATGTGGTGAGAAAAAGATATTTCAAGGAGGTAACATAAGATATTATTTTATTATTCTGTAATCTTCACAGTACTTTTTTTTAATGGGGGCAGTCAGTGTGCAAGAAAAGTATTTCTTCCTTGACCAGACATGCGGGATTGATGGGTTTCCGATTTCTACAGGAAGCTCACAGCTGGGTTCTTTCTCAGTAAAGCACAAAAGACAAGCTTTGGGTTTGGTTGTGTGGGAATTTAAATCCATCTATATTACTTTCCTTTAGCCTGGTCCTGTAATAGGAGAGATGATCTGCAGTTATGCAGTGTAGATCTAAAAAATCTTGAATCTAGTGCCATGATCGATACATACTTTAGGAGTTGCTAATAACTAAGGCAGTTAGTCTAGAACCTGATCATGTCAGAATATAGACTGAAAAGGATGTTTTGAGATGTTCCTTTTCTGGACCTCCTTGTTTTGGTGTTGTCACGAGTCTGGGAACTATCTGGCACTTCCCAAACCATGGAAACCTAATTTTGCTTTCAGTGGTGCTTCTGTAGGCATTTCGGAAGTGAATCAGAGTTTACTTGTAGTGTTCTTTAAGTCAATTTTGAATTTAGTAATTGGTGAACTTTCTAGTTGGAAAAGCCTATCTTGTAGCTTGGTCACCTGCAGTAGCCTATTGTTACCAGAATATGATGTTTTTCTGAAGGTGAAGTGTTTGGAGTTTTTTTTGTTGTTGCTTTTATAAAGCTATTTTTGCCTACAGAATTCTTTTGATGCTATTGGTACCTGTGTAGAGGCAGAATTTAAGATAAGTTGTGGAATTTAAGTCATGACTCCTCTGAATTGGTTGGGAGAGTCCCTTGAGAGACAGTCCGGAAGGGCAAAGGAATCCAAGAAGGTTGGACTTCCCCAAGAAGCAAATCTTAAAGCTGCAGGAGCAGGCCGTCCTCATGTGCCGTAAGATGAACAGGCAGGAGAGGAGACTGGTGTGTCTGCAAAGGGAGCCTTTGCTGAGATTTTGGGGGGTGGGGGGGACAAAATAAAGCTTTCCACCTTTGGAAGGAGGGGCAGGCAACTTGAGATGAGTGCAGGAGTGTTTCTGGGATATGCAGAGAGAAAATTAGAAAAGCAAAAGCCCAGCTAGAACTTATCTGTCCACTGTTGTAAAAGATAACAAAAAAAGTTTTTTACAAATACATTAACAACAAAAGGGGAGAGCAAGGAGAATCTCCGTCCTTCATTGGATGTGGAGGAGAACATTACCACCAAGAATGAGGAAAAGGCTGAAGGTACTCAATGCCTTCTTTACTTCTGTATTTAATACCCATTACAGTTATCTTCAGGGTACTCAGCCACTTGAGCTGGATAGACAGGGATGGGGAGCAGAATAAACCTCCCATAACTCAGGAGGAGACAGTCAGCAACCTGCTACTCCACCTAGACTGTCACAAGTCCATGGGGCCGGATGGGATCCACCCAAGGGTACTGAGGGAACTGATGGAAGTGCTCACCAAGCCATGTTCCATCGTTTGTCAGCAATCCTCGTCAACTGGAGAAGTCCCAGATGGCTGGAGACTTGCCAGTGTGATGCCCATCTACAGAAAGCATTGGAAGGAGGATCTGGGGACATCCTGTCAGCCTGACCTCAATATCAGGGAAGGTCATGAAGCAGATCATCTTAGGTATGATTACGCAGCATCTGAGGGACTACCAGCGGATCAGGCCTAGCCAGCATGGATTCAGCAGGTCCTGCCTGACCAACTTGATCTCCTTCTATAACCAAGTTGGGAGAAAGGGGTCTGGATCAGCTGGGTTGATGGACTGAGACCAATTGTATGAGGTTCAACAAGACCAGGTGCCAGGTGCTGCACTTTGGCCCCAGCAATGCCATGCAAGGCTACAGGCTTGGGACAGAGTGGCTGGAAAGCTGCATGGTAGGAAAGGATCTGGAGGTTTTAGTCGACAACCAGCTGAATAAGAGCCAGCAGTGTAGCCAAAAAGGCCAGTGACATCCTGGCTTCTATTAGAAATAGTGTAGCCAGCAGGACTAGGGAAATGATGGTCCCTCTGTACTTGGCTCTGGTGAGGCCACATCTCAAGTACTGTTTTCAGTTTTGGATGCTTCGCTACATGAAAGACATTGAGGCCCTAGAGCATATTCAGAGAATGGCAACAAAGCTGTGAAGGGTCTGGAGCACAGGTCTTACGAGGAGCGGCTGAGGGAACTGGGATTGTTCAGTCTGGAGAAGGGGAGGCTCAGGGGAGACCTTTTCACTCTCTACGATCGCCTGAAAGGGGGCTGTGGCAAGGTGGGAGTTGGCCTTTTCACCTAGCTAACAGCAGTAGGATGAGAGGTAGTGGCCTTAAGCTGTGCCAGGGGAGGTTCAGGTTGGATATTAGGAAAGAATTTCTTCTCAGAAGGGGCAGTGAGGTATTGGAACAGGCTGCCCATGAAGGAGGTGAAGTGTGTTGAAGAACCATGTAGATGTGGTACTGAGGGACAGGTTTAGTGGGCATGGTGGTGATGGACTGATGATTGGACTAGATGATCTTCGTGGTCTCTTCCAACCTAAATGATTCTCAGATTCTATGAATTTTATGTAAAAAATTCAGTGTTATAAACAATATTCAGTAATAATGTGGTAAAAGGAAAAGCTGAATGGGGGCTTATTTTGTATTCAGTGCAGCTTTTCATAATTGATTTAGTTCTTTATGCTGAGAATAAACAAGCATGTGAAATATGGTAAGACCACATAGTTAGGTAGAGTAGATCGAAGACAGGTGCAGTATCCAAGTTCATTTTGGAATCTTTTGCAGATGGTTGGGATTTTAGTTGATCCTTTTTTTTTTTTTTTTTGTCAGAGTAGCAAAGAAAATAGTTTGATTTTGTTCTTTGTGTCTGATTTTCTTCTTTCCTTTGCAGTTTGTCTTTCACTGTATTTGATATGTCAGGCCAAGGCAGATACAGAAACCTCTGGGAACATTACTACAAGTAAGCCTATTATTTGTTTTAAAGCCTTACTGTTCATATTAGCTGGTATGTACGTTATTTAGACAGAAGTCTAATTACATCTAGTGTTCAGAAATGATTCAGTGAAGACTTATGCCTTGTGTTTGATGGGAGGTTGTTCTAGATAAAAGCAATTCCTGAAAAAAAAAGATATTTTGTACGCTGTTAACTAATGCACATCTTGTTACCTCAGAGATTAGAGGAACATGCTATAGGTGAGATTGCTCTTCTATAAAATTTCAATCCTGTAAGAAAGCACCAAGGTAAATCAGGTTTTTTACTTTTCTATTCCTCTGTAGGTAAGAGATTTTTAAGACTCAAAAACATTGGCTGATAGCTGAGGGTTTTTTGGTGGTTGTGGTTGTGTTGTGGTTTTTTTTTGTTTTTTTTTTAATGTGAGGAGCCTCAGAGAATGAAGTGGTACATATAAACCACATAATCTTTCTTACTTCACCACGTATTCTTAAATGTTATTAAGCAGAATGCTCACCATACTTTATAACAGTATGTTATTCGTGGGCTAATAATCATAGAATGACTTAGTTTGGAAGGGACCTTAATCCTCTCATTCCACCCCCCCTGCCATGGGCAAGGATACTTACTGCTAGATCAGACTGCCCAAAGAAGGCCCCATCCTTGAACATGTCCAGGGGTAAGGCATCCACAACTTCTCTGGGCAGCCTGTTGCAGGGATTCACCACTCTCATAGTGAAGAGTATCTTCATAATATCTAATCTAAATCTAGTTTAACTAATGTTCTAGTTTAAAACTGTTATCCCTTATCCTATCGCTGCCCACCTTTGAAAGATTTTCTCGTCATCTTTCCTGTAGGCCTCTTTTAGGTACTGGCAGGCCTCTGTAGGGCCTCCCCTCAGAGCCTTCTCTTCTTCACGTTGAACAGCTCAAACTTAGTCAGACCTTCTTCATAGGGCTGGTGCTCTAGCCCTCTGGCTATCTTTGTGGCCTCATCTAGACCTGCTCTAATAGGTCCCTGTCTCATATGAGGGGCTCCAGAGCTTGATGGAGTACTCAAAGAATTGCCTTATTGGTAGTAGACACTGTTGTCTTTCTTTCTTTCTTTTTTTTTTTTTAGCTTCTAATGAAATTTGAAGGTTTGTTTCTGTTGTTTCATTGTTTTGTATTATCTGCTGCTGACCTATATGAGATTGAGCGTTATTAAATCACACATACTGGTCATATTTTCCATTCTGGAGATTACAATACCATTTAAAAATTAATATTCAGTGTTTAATTTGATAAAACTTAAAGTATTCTTTAATTGAGGATTAACGCTTCATCTCCTTTTCTTGCAAAAAAAGTTAGCAATTCAAAAACTTGTATGGGCAAGATGTTTTTCATTGTTGTTCAAGAGTTGGTTGTTTTTCCCAGAACTTTTGGATTTCAGTGATGCCCTTAGACCACTCTTAAAATGCCGGTTGAGAGCTTCATAAGCGACTCATTTTTTCTCACTGATATATTTATACAGCAAGGTACCCTTTGTGTGGCATAAAATCTTTTTAATGTTAACGTGAAGGGAGTTTCTTAAATAACAGTGAAATGTGCACTCGTATCTACTTCTGTTCTTGATCTAATAGAGGAGTCAAATATTTAAGATTATTTTCCGCTAAAAATATATATAAATAATTATATACAATTTAGTTTATAAAGTTAAGCTAGATTTAATTAAGCAAGAACAGTCAATTTTAGCAGTTAATTCTGATTAAGTACCTGTATCTAAGTAGTTGCCTTAAAATGCTTAAAGTTTGCCTTTTCCTATATTTGGCTTGAAACTACTTTCTAGGATGTTCTCAAAGGACACATCTTAATTATTTGTAAGCTCTTGTGTTCTTATCACTGCTAGCTGTTTTTCAGATAATTTTTTGTAGTAAAAATGTGCTGTAGTCTGATAGTTCCAGACAAATGTTGTATGGTCATAAAAAATACATAGGCCTTGTCAGATTATATTCAGAAGCTTTATTGTAGTCGTTCTTCTCTATCTCAGAAAATAATGAACATTCTCATACAGTCTTAGACTAGACAAGTTATTTCTTTTTCAGGAAACTCGAGACTGAGTTTTTTTGCTGTTGTATTTTGATTAAAAAACAAAGATAGATGGGGCCGGGAGTGGTGGTGAAGAAATATCTGTAATGGCCTTGGAAAAAAATGTAAAACAAAAGAGAAATAAGTATTGCATTAAAATGGAAATTAAAAATACTTTTTATGGGTCTCCTATAGCTACTCACCTGAATTGTTCGAACTTTATTTTGCTTTCAAATAAGTCAGAAATATATCAGAAAAATGCTGAAACCAGGAGTTGAATAGCATGTATGTATGTTTTGTCTGTAGTTGTATTGCCAGCGAGTTGTCTTAATGATTTGAAGTAGCTGAAAATGTTCACTTCTTGTTCAAAAGCAAAAAAGATCTTAATGCAGACTGTTGTAGAAGTTAAATAATCCAAATGTGCCTAGTTGTTAAACAGCTGTGGACATGCATTTTATCTTTGGAGAATGTTCCATTTTTTATTGTTTATTCTTTAAATAAACTTCTCTTAGTGTAGGAAGCAAAGGATTTTTACACAAACCTTTCTTGAGTGTGGCAGTTGATTAGATTTTCAGAGTTCATTTTTTCAACCTCAGTGGTGAAATCAGAATTTCCAAAGGGTCTGTTCTGTAGCCTGAACCCAACACAAGTCATGCAGTTAACAATCTCATGTCTCAAAATAATTTGTGCAGGTTACCAAAAGGTTGAATTTCAGAAATAAGACTGGATTCAAATGTTAATGGTAAATAACGACAAAAAATAAGAGGAAAAAATTTGATTTGTTTGCCTTTTCTGGTGTTTCTTCTGAAGCCTTAATCACAGTCTAAGAGAACCTATAATTTGCCTCTTTGCTCTTTTTATGTTACGCAGAGAAGGCCAAGCCATTATTTTTGTCATTGATAGCAGTGACAAATTAAGAATGGTTGTGGCCAAAGAAGAACTTGACACTCTTCTGAATCATCCAGGTGAGGAGACCTCTTTCCCCTTCTGTCTCCATATTTGTTATATTGTTGTAAGAACAGCCCTTCTTATCTGACACATTCTGGGTATCTTACAAATATTTTAGATGTACGTGAATACTAGAATGAGAATGATAGTCTTGGGTAAGTTTTTTGGGTTGGTTTTTTTGCATACCTATTGAGTTTTACAAACTGATCATTGGGTACATCAAGTTGGACTCATCTCTTGTTAATCAATATGTAACAAAAATGGCACTAGTCTGAGAAATAACAGGTTTTGCCCTTTTGGACGCTAGAGTACTGCCTGTACATGGTGACCAACGTACACACAAAAAATTTGCTTTTCTGATTTTTTTTTTCTGTGAAGATGGCTAATTCCTTTAATGTAACTTTCCTTTTTTAAATCTCGTATTTCTTTTTCTGATTATCCTCATATCTGGCTATCACATATATAATTATACCAGTCCGTTTCAATTGCTTATAAGAGGATAAATTGGATGGAAGATTATATGAGAGGATTCATGATAAGATGCTTGGTTTTAGGAGTTTGTTTGTTTACTATGAGTCTGCATTCTTTTAAGTTTTGAGATCAGTCAACTCTTCCATTATTCACTTTTCCATACATAGCCAACATTATTGGAATCAAGTTTATATATTTCTAAGCAATATGCAATTTTGACTGACTTTCAGGATAGTAGCTAGTTGCTCTGAGTAGCTAGAGTGTAAAACTACATGCAGGAAACTTAAAGTGAAATTGTACTCCATTTTCATGTTTATTTAGCTAGTAGAGCCTTAGCTTGTGGAGTTACTTCGCTGGCAGTAAGAAAGAAGAAACTGGTTTCTGTATTTCTAACCAAGGATAGTGATATGTGGTAGGAGCAATTGTATTGCTACAGTTTCATTTTCCACACAGACTGCATCTAATACATGAATTCATCAGCAAAGATGCGGTTGCTAACTGTGTGTGAAACTTTGTTTCACGTACAACAGTGTGGGTTACTTGAAATGCATGCGCAGAAATGACAGCCTTGCAAAGTTCAAGGGGAGGATAGGGGTGAACCAAGGGCTGAAGGTGGATTACCTACGGATTAAGGAATTTTGTAACAAAGCAGGTATTACCCACATTTGTAAAAAGGTGATTCTGTAGATAAAATGGAAACCATGGAAAACCAAGGATGAGAGGTAAAGACTGCTATAGTATGTTGTGAAAATGTTAAGGCTGAGGATGTGCAAGCTTAGGTTGGGTGATTTATTTAGGAATTAGCAGGTTACTAACACTGATCTTATATGTCATAACTGTTCAGTTTTTGATTAAACTTGATGTGTTCTAGTTTTGAAAGATCATGACTGTAGCCACCTAGAATATTCCGTGCAACCAAGAAAAGTCAATTCTATATTTTTGCCTTGGAGCAGCCTAGGTCAAGTAATGTTCTTGCTTTATTGTTTTGGATTTTAATAGGTCTTATGAGAAGCAAAACATGTAATGTTTGATAAAAGTGGGTTTTAACTCAATCAACCTACAACTGTTTTACTACAATAATCATAGAATCGTAGAATGGTTTGGGTTGGAAAGGACCTTCAAGATCACCTGGTTCCAACCCCATTGCTGTAGGCAGGGACACCTCCCTCTAGACTGGGGTCAGAGCTCCATCCAGCCTGGCCTTGAATGCTTCCAGGGTGGGGGCATCCACAACCTCTCTGGGCAACCTGTTCCAATGTCTCATCACCTTCACAGTAGTGAATTTCTTCCTAATATCTAGTCTAAATCTACCCTCTTCCTGTTAATAGCCATTTGTTCTACTCTTCCTCTGCATACCTTACTTTTTGCTCTTCTTTGCTTCTACCTCTGCAAACCTTGGCTTAAATGTACATGTTTATTTTAGGTTTAAATGGATGCTGGTTAACAACCTCATATAGATTCCAGTCCCGGAAAATTTTAGCAGTCCTTTAGTATAACAGGAAGTTCCATCTCTTCTTGCCAGGTTTTGTTGAAAGTGGTCAGATGAAAGGGAATGTGCAATGTGAAGCATTAATGGTGTTAAAGTTGTACTAGCTGGGACTGTTTCATGGATCGGAACCATATTTTTTTTTTTTTACTTGTGGAGTGTACTGTCCTCTAACACATAACATCTCATTTAATGATCACTGTTACCCTATTATTTTGTTTATCAAACGTGAACATTTTGCAGAATCATAGTCTTTAGATTACCTATTTAGATGTTGACTCTTGGGTCACTTGCCCTCCTGCACATGCTTCTAAAATAAAATGAAATTTCTATACATTTGATATTCTTTGTATAAAGTTGTCCATTGCACATCTGTGGTGTTTGAGTTTTCTTAATGTGTTAGCTCGTAACTATTTGTAACAAGAAAATATTAGCTTTCCATTAATAAACATCAAAAGTTGGAGGGGAAGTGGGAGGGGTGAATATGGCATAGTTGGAAATCATGTAATAAGGTAGGAAATATATAAATATCTGTGGCTATCATTTTATTTAGCAGACATCTAAGGGATGGGAGTAGCTGTCTCCCAACCTCCCTAGTAGGGTCAGCTGACTTGTGCTTAAGGCTCCAAATAAATCCTTCATTTGTTTCCTGGGTGAAGCATCCTTTTCTTTTTACTATTCCAACAAGAGTATTCATCAGTTGTTTTTTTTTTTAAAGGTCTTTTCTTATCAAGAATTGATTGACTTAACTCTGGATTTTTGATAATCCTGTGATTATCCTTTTTTTTTTTTAGTACTGTGAAAAATTCTTACCATTGGTACTAGCAATTTTTTTGCTATTTTATTCTCTTCAACCTGACAGATGTATACTTTGTTTCCTTGCAATGTCTTTTTTACCTTTTGTGGTGATTGGAGAGGCTTATGCTTTTGCACACATGAGTATGCTAGAGACTGGCATTGTACCAAGGTCATTGGTTTGCTCTGTGGTTCCCATTGCTGACTGAGGCAAGCTTCTAAATGTGAAGTCTTTGTTTAAGTGAAAGTGGGACAAGAGATTCCAGATGTGCACATGTTTTTCCTGCTTCGTGATTTTTAAAGAAAGTTGGGGATGCTCTCCAAGATATTAAAGGATAATGCAGGCTATCGGTATGCATCTGCTTTTGGGAGGATATGAATGAATGCAAATAATTTTTAATGTCTGTTTTAAATATCCAGCCTTCACTGAGCAGAGACCTGTAGTATTTTTAGGGAGTTATTTGCAATCCTGCTCCTCTTCTTCACCAGTAATGTATACGTACAGCTTTATATAAAGTAGGGGGAGAGGTGGGTGGAAGATCCCAAAGCTTCCCAGAAAGTTTCTGGGCATTCTTGAAGCATGCATCAGAGGCCACGTGACCCAACAGCGAGCATCTTGATAGGATACAGTCTTCAAAGAGTTGAAGTTACAGGTGAGCAAAATATCTTCTTTTATCGTTTGCAATTTATTACTTTCAAAGATAGTGTTGCACATTATCATGGTAGTTCTACTCATTCCTAGATATTAAGCACCGTCGACTGCCTATTCTTTTCTTTGCTAACAAGATGGACCTCAGAGATGCAATATCATCTGTGAAAGTATCACAGTTATTATCATTAGAAAACATCAAAGACAAGCCTTGGCATATCTGGTAAATTTTCTTTTTATTTCTTCCTTTTTACTGGTGTTAATTTGTGCATTCACATTCTAGCACTCTCGTGCCACTCATTATGTAATACAAACTAAATAAGCCAGATAAAATGCTGTGCTGCCATATGTGGAAAGAGTAGAAACATTACAATACTCACTGTGAAATTTATTTTAAAGGCACAATGCTTTCATGTAGACCGTGACTTGAAATTTTTCACAAGAGATCTGTTACCCAAATAATGAAATGGAAAACTTCACTGAAATCACAATGTTCTTATCAGAAGATTGGCTGCAACTATTTTTGCTGGGAAGTAGAGCTATTGTCCTTCCTTTTCTGAAGGATGTAAAGCTTCCCTGTAAATAAAACAATTTTGTTAGTATTCACAGAGGAGGGGAAAGGGGAAAAAACCTTTTGTAAGTGCTTTATAAATGTTAGATTCTTGTCTTATTGAAGTTCTCAGGTATTATGAATTAAAAGTGAAATCGGGAGCTAAATGCTGCTGAAAAATCAAATGTTCATTTAAGATGACCTTTAGTATTAAATTTGATTTACCTGGGTGTTATTTTGGGGTCCCAGCTTTACACTGGTGGATTCTCAGGCTCCTTGAAAAATAATTTTGTGGATAACTACAATAACAGTGCAGATTTGCTACTGTGCTAAATTTCATAAGCTGCAGAATGAGGAGCCTTAAATAGTTGCACTCTTGTAGATTCTCACTGTTCTCATGGCAGCTTGATTTTCTTTATAGACAATTCTAGGGTGTCCATATGCATTATGTACTATACTTGTTTCCACCAGTATTGCGGCAGCTTCACAATGTATAGAAACTGCATGGGAAGAGGGACAGAGCTGCTTCATCAGTGTTACTGTAGACAGTAAATGTATCTTCTACAGCACTGTCTGCAGAGATTGTTGCTTAAGTGTATCTGCAGCAGAGCAGCGTGGCTCTCCCTTGTGTAGGTGCTCTTCCAGAGCCCCTCATGTTCTAGGAATGATTCCTCTGCCTGAAACTGGAGTAGTTTCTCAAAATAAAATAGATCATGTCTTAAAATGGGGTTCCCATATTGGGAATGCACTCTAGAATATATCAGTCAAGAAGCAGTCTTCTCCAGGTGAAGTAAACTGAAGTGTAATTTATGCTACTTTGCAATTCTGAAAATTACAGGTTTAGTGATGAAACTGATATTACTGCAATATTTTCATTATTTGATTTGTTTCTTTCAGTGCCAGTGATGCTCTTAAAGGAGAAGGTTTACAGGAAGGTGTGGACTGGCTCCAAGGTATACTATCCTATACATAATTATTGCTCTGTCTTCATTCTGTTAAACTCTTTGATTTTTTTTTAAGTTCTTTTCTTTATTTCCTTTGTTTTCTTTATGTCCACTTCTGCTGTCAGATCAAATCACGCAGTGAGTATTGATGCTCTATCTCATACTTACCTTTCCTTTTTCCCCTTAAGATACATACAAAGATCATATCAGATCCTCTGCCAAAAATATACTATACAATGTTATGCATACTCTTGTAAACAGTGCAAAACTATTTCTTGCAGAAATAATGATACCTGGTGCTCTTGAACTTTAATTTGTATAGCAGTAATTCAGTTCATACTTGAATTTATTCTTACTTTCCTGTCCCAGTTTTCCATATCTCATTATGTATTTGGAAACGGTGAATAAGCAGGCTAGAAAAATAAATACAATGCCCTTGATTATTCACCTTCCATTCTTTAACCAGCTTAGGTTATAAGTATCCTAGTGTATGTAGACACTAGGACACTCACAACTACATAGAAAATAAGAGATCTGGCTTAGAAATGTTTTACATGCACACTCTCAATTGCAAACTTGGTATGGTTGCTGTATATCTCCTTATGTTGTGTATTGGTAAGGATCTGGTCTCTTTTGTCCTCTCATGTGCAGCTAAATGTATAGAATAGTGAAGCGTGGTATTGTTCTGATCTTAACTCCCTCCATCTAACATACGTTGCTTACATTGTAAATGTATTAGGCAGTGTGGTATAATCTGAGAACAAAATGTGTGTGAGGTTTGTCTGGATAAGTGTTCTGTGCTGTGGTAGCCACTAGATGTCAGCAATGTACCAGAGTCAGTGCCATTAATTTCCTTAAAAGGCGCAACTAAATAATATCCAGCATTGTACCTGACTAACATTGTCTCCTCTTGTTCATGGATACAGTTAGAAATGTTTCATTTTACTATATTTTTAAGGAATAAAAACATTTGATAATATTTTCAGAGGAAGGGATAGTACCTGAAAATAGTCTTTCCAAAGAGATTTGCTGCCTTGCAGAGGAAAAGTTATGCATCCTCTAACATCTACAAAACTCTTTTATTGGAGTGCCAGCATCTTACTATGGAGATTCCTTCACTGTTGTTTTGTATCATAGAGGATAGATTCTAAATCACATATTTCCTAATTGTAGGCATAGTTCTCATTTTGTAGTCTCTTCCTGTTGTTTCCAGGGCCTCTGTCTTTGAGGAAACTTCTAAGTTTCAGTCCAGATTTGGAGCTGATGATTTTGTACATAGCATCAAGCTACTTAAATATTTTTTTGCTGTTATTCATAAGTTTGCTGATTTGAGAAGGGACAGATCTTGCCTTTTCTTCGTCAGCAAATGCTGATGTTGCTTATTTCCACATTTTATAATGGGGATTTTTATTGCAACACCATATCATCAGTAAGGTAAAACTAGCCTGTCTTATGCTGGTCTAAACATAGCTCTCATTCCCTACTACTGCTTGTAATTAAACTATGCTGACATCAGCATTTTATAATGGGAATGCAGTATATTTATGCTAACTAAGAAAACGTTTGAAGTAAATTTGGAAGCGGCAATCAGGCTCTCTGTATGGAGAAGCATGGTTACTGAGAGCAAGGATGCTTCCATGTGAATTATGCAAAAACAAACTTTGGTGTTCATGGCTGTTGGGGATTTAGTTATGTGGAAACTGAAATGTGTGCAAGGAAATGAAATGTGTATTTCATGATTTTCAGACTTTGTTCTCATCAGAGTTCCTTTATAAGCTTGTAAGTGATAAAAATTGAATTATGTGAAAGATTATTCCTGTTTTATAACCTATATTTGGGGAAAACTGCTTTGCTATGGAGGCATATCAGTAGTGGATAACAGAGCAAGCTCAAAAGAGCACAAACTGCATTGTTCCTCCATTTTAACTACACCAAAAATATCTATTGGCGTTGTTCTGAAACATGGACATACTGGGTTTATGTATTCAAAAAGTGAAATGGAACAATATTTCAGCTTACCTGTAGTTAATACTAGGTGTTTCTTTTTCTTAACAGATCAGATGCAAGCAATGAAGACATGAGAGATAAATAAAAGATGTATGGTATTTTCTCTTACAAACTTTGTTAGCAGCTGACAAGTTCTTGGAAAGGAAGAAAAGCTTGAAGAAAATGGAATACTTCCGCTCAATAATTTGTGATGATTTGTTTCCTTTTAGTATCTCTTCCAGAAAAAGTAAATATAGATGACATAGTATCTCAGGTATGCACATCCGTGAGTTAAACTGAATTGTGACTGGGGAGCATATTTAAAACCAAAAATGTGTAAGTAATAAGCATCTGCATTCATTTGAGTTTTTGGTGATAATTAGCCATGGGGAAGCACCCCACTTCTGGGAGGAAAACAATTTGTGGACAAATGAGAGTATTTATATTCCTGAGGAAGTATAGTCAGTACTTCCTGAAATGAAACTCTATGAAATACCTAAAACAGAGTACCTACAAACCGTAGGTATTTCTGGATTTTTTTTTACTGTAAGTTTTGACATTGAGTTTTTAATAACCATCTGCAGTAGACTGCTAGAAGAATATTTTGAGGTTAACATGGATTCAAATGTGAAATGCAGCTGTTACAAATGACTGCAGGTGTTTCAAGGAATTTCTCGTAACCAGATGTTACAAACACTTTTTGTGCTATGTCATGGTTATATTTGCATTCCCGTCAATAAAACTTCAGATATACAACATGTCATGTTTTTGTTTTTTTAAACATAAATATGTTCATTGATGGTCTTTACATGATAGAGACTTTTGCTTTTCAGTTAATCTCATTTGGGTTTTTTGTCCATTTTTCAATGGAAATGGGATTTTATAATAAAACAGTTACCTCTTTTCTCAGTCTTTTTTTTTTAAATTGCATATAGTTCATCTTTCTAATAAGCTAGACTGCAGTTTCAGGTGTTTATGGAGCATATGACTGAAAATTATATTTTAGAAATACAGTTAAGGGGCTCTAGTCTACTAGATCATTAAAATTTAATATGTATTATACTTGTCTTGTGCATAAGAACTGTTTTACTTTCAAGAATAACTTAAATAAACTTTCTGACTTCAAAGACGCACTCTAGGTAACAAATTAAGCCAGTGCTAAGCACTTTATTTTTGTCATGCCACCTCTTCCCTTTTTAATGCTTCTTCCCATGTCTGATTAACAGGAAGACCTGCACTGGGAGTGATGAAGGTGGTTCTTTACTGTATTTTGCTCCCACTAGCTGATTCCTGTGGGAGATGCAATATGTACGCTTTGCAAAAACTTTTTTCCCCCATGTTAACATTTAAAACACGCAAATGTCCTGTAAGCAGTGCCTTTTATGGCTCACTTAATAGCGGAATATTTGGAGCGAAGGGAACTACTTGAACTGGTAAAACTTTCATGTATTTTCAGCTTTATTAAACAGTTAATTCTAAGTCACCTGCTTTGCTCAAGGGAATGCTTACTGTAAAAATCTTTCTTAGAGGATACTATTTTGCTGACGGTTGTTTGTCATGAAAATATTTTTTCTTCAAGCCCAATTCTGTGCCACCTTTGGCCTTCTGTCAACTCCGCATCTAAACATGTGCACAATTAAATACAAAAAAGAAAAAGTCGTATATAACTCTGACTCCAATAATTTTGGGTTTACTTTGCATTTGATATTATGGTAACCATATGTATTAGAAGCATTTTTTCATAGTATAAATATTTTGTAATTATTTTGATTCACTTATATGACTTATTTAAATGAGATATTTAATTTTAAGTTGGCATTATTTTTTCCTACTAAAGCAAGATTTAAATTCTTAAATAAAACCTATCTGCATTTCTGCTTTTATTGAATAAAAGTGTTTCCGTACATGGACCTTAATGGCTTGCTGATGACTTTTTGTTTATTTATGCTGGTCTGCACAAAGTACTGTGTTTTTCTTATGGATTGCCTTTATTTTCATGGGAAGCCATTTGAACTTAGTGCTTTATTCTCTCACCCACAAATCTGAGGGAAGTACCCTGTTACCTTCTAGTTTTTGCTTTCCGATGCAGTTAGTAAGCCCTTTGAAAACAGCAGTTATGTTGGTTATGGTGATTACTGTTCCTCCTTCCTTTTTTTTTTTCACCTCAGTAGATCTTTGTGTTGAACTGAGATCTCTTTGAAGAAGTGAGAATGGGGATATTCAAGTGTTTCCTTTTTCCATCACTGATTCAGCCATCATGTGTCTCCTAGAGCACTCATGATCATTCTGGGGAATATAAAACTGCATTTTTCCTCGATGTTACCATACGTGACAGGTTAAGTGCAAAGTTGAAAGGTAATAGAGTGACAGAAAGACTCTCTGAGACAGTTTGATCTCGACAACCCACACAATGTGATGCGCTGTTGCATCTGCTACATATTTATGAATTTTCTTAAAAATATGCCTGATCACATGTAAGACTGTATAGCATTTTTAATTGAAACATGAAGCAGTCACTTTCGCATGCAAAGTGCTGCCTTTTACATCTCCTCTTTGCAAGCAAGGGATCATCAGGTAAATGTGTGGATCTGAATTCTTTCTAGCTTTGCCTCTGGTACTTGGGACACAAGTCCCTGGGAATTTTGTGTGTTTAAACTTGTAGCTACTTGCAGATATGCTGAGATTCAGCATGGCCTGAAGACTTCTGGGCAATTTTTCTGCTGAACAAGTGGATTTCTAAGATTAGGTTGTAAAGGTAATGGATCCTTCCTTTTACTTTGCAAACGGTAATAATATGCACCTTGTTTCTTATGTACTAATGAGAAAGATAGCCTGCTATGAAAGATTAGACATAGCAGATCAGTGGCATTGCTTAGTTGTCTGCAGGGAGGAATTTTGGTGTGATAATACAAGGAAGGGTAACGCTGCATTTCAGTGCTTCCTTAAAACAGCTGTCCAAATGTCTTGCTGTTTCAGAAAACAGGTCATCGCTTTGAAGCTGTAACTATGAAATAACTAAAGTTATTAGGTAAAAAGTTAACAGTAAGTCATAATAATGCTGATTGAAAATACATGTCTTATAACATTTCTTGTGTGAAATTGGATCTAAAAAATAGAATTGCTAAGCGATTGCTCTCTTTATCATTTGTCATCTATTTCTTTAAATCTTTCTGGCTTGCCTTATTTCTGTTGCACAGAAATCCTTACAAATCATGCTCCTAAACTTTGTGTTCTGCTCCTTTTAACTTTGCCTAAGTCGGAGGACTTGCCTTTTTTTTTTCTTCTTAAATTATTCAAGTACTATGCTAGTGACACTTCGCAGTTCCTTCCCTGTTGTTTCTTTTGAGAAACAAAATAGGTAATGAGAGAAGATCACAGGAGACTGGAATGGAAAAGCAAGAGAGGGAACTACTGAGAAAACGCTTCAACTGTCCTCTTTCAGAAAGGTCAGGAAAAGTTTGCTCTGGAAGGTTACTTTGGTATGTCCTGATTTTTTATTATCACTACTGTACAGCCCATACTTGACTGCCTAAGTTGTAAAATGTGCCGTTACTATGCCAAGGCAATGTTATGGGTACTGTCTAATCAGAATTCGGGATTTATAGTGCTGTCTTTTAACAAGTAAAAGTGCCAAGTCCTTTTAATAATATTCCACAACCATATTTCAGTTTGAAGGTTCTGTAGCTCTTGTCACAGTAAGCTACATCATGAAAGCAACTGTGTTGGTGTGAACCAGCATTTTATAATTAATTTGCTAGTGTTCAGTCAATCGAACTGCTGCTTAATTGGCCTGATATTTCTATCCACATGAAGTTCTGCTTGTTCTCAGGAGCACGGTGCTAAGATGTTCTGTTCCTGTGGATGTCAGGATCTCTCTATGAAAATCTGCTATGTTTACTTCTTCCCATTTTCTAATGATTGCATGAAACTGACTCCCACTACTGTTTTTCAAAATTGATCTTTAAAATGAAAGACTGTTAACATCTTTTTTTAACCATCAAGTGATCTTACATTTTACAAAATATTTATCAGAAGATGAGGTTGTATTGCAGTCATATTACTCGGATATCAACTCACAAGAGAGTGTAATTTCTCTATGATTCAGTGGACGCCTTTGAAAATCAGATTAACTCATCTAGTAAAAGAAATGTACGCTTAGAAACTTCGGATTGGGCAGTCTTTTTTTTTTTTAAAAAAAAAAAAAAAACCATCTTTGGAGTTCAGCAAGTAAATTGTAGAATTAGCAAGATGGTTTTGGGACCAAATGGTGTTCTCTGAAGAGGTGCCTCACTGTTCTCATTAAAGGGAAGAAAAGACAATAAGAAAAGGATGGAGGAAACTTGAATGTGTGGAAGGAGCTTGTGTGGGCTGGAGTAGTCATGCTAATGCTAAAGAATATTAATGAAACCCAAGCCTCTTGAGACTCAGTGAAGCAGCTATGTTAATTGAAGTGGGTGCTTGGCAGTACAAGCTCTTTAGTAAGGAGCATGGCCCTATTACAAAACTGGTTTTGCAGTCCAAGATAGTTGATGCTGAGGACCTGATGTGCACAATCCATGCCTCTCTGAGGTTTCTTCAAGCGTGGCTCTTTTCTGGCCCTCCAGACTGAGTGCCTCTGAGTTACTGGATCATATTAGATGGACTCTGAGTTTTACAGTTTAATCAAAAAATAATTGTATACTCCAAGCCTGTGTTGCATCGTGAACAAAAGCACTGTTAGTGGGGACAGTCTTCAGAGTATCTCTTGTGATCTGAACTAAAATACTAGCATGGGTGCATCTATCTGGACTCAAAGGAAGGTTTTAAAGCTGTTTAAAATGTGGAGTTGAAATCACGTAAGAGAACAGAGCTCAGCCAGAGGTCTCCAAAGGCTATGTTACTCCCATAATAATTCTGGTGAAATGTCTGAGAATAATACAATAGCTTGTGGTATGGTACAATCAGAACTGGGAAAATTCCTTCTCCTAATAAAGGATACAGCCATTGGATAAGCTAAATGGCATGTAATGCTTCTAGTTCAGAGGAAATGGCATAGCGTGAGTTGTAAAAAATAGTCAGTCATGAGTAAGAGTTATTGGTGGCTGTCAGGTGTTTTTAATGTTTCTGGTGTTGTCTGAATTGGTCCTAACACAGATTAAATGATGTGACTACAAAAAAAAACTTCAGAATGTTTTTGTTTCTTTCGAAGTACTCGGTATGTAAGTAAATCTCTTTAAGTTATAATCTTATTCACAAGCACTTGCTAGCATAAGCCAGGCAGGAACAAAAAAGTCTAAATATGGATGTAAGAAGCAACAAGTGGATCCAATAAACCACTAAGTGTATATTGTTTTTAACATTTGTTATTCATCGTTTACTGTAATATAAATGGATTACATGAAAGCAGCTTGGACCCAATTTGACATCGTTGTATATGATGTGATTCTGCTGGCCAGTTATGTTCTTTGTTGAGTGGACAAAGGATGCATGTAGGGTTTATTCTCTAGGATAGCATATTTCCTGCTGGAGAAGATGATACTTTTCCTTTGTAATACCTTTTTATCTTCTTTCGTTAGGGGATCATTT
Organism: Numida meleagris; assembly: GCF_002078875.1. NCBI lineage: Eukaryota > Metazoa > Chordata > Aves > Galliformes > Numididae > Numida > Numida meleagris. Next base: position 89,137,498 of record NC_034409.1, read on the forward strand.
ACATTCTTAGAATAGATTTGTTTCAAAGGGTAAGTGTTACTCTGTTCTGAGGTGCCTAGAACCCATGTGTAATTCTGTTTCTGAGGTCTTCTGTTGATAATTAAGAGTGAGTACATGCTCAAAACATTTTTGGAAGCAGCTTCAAAGTAGGCTGGATAGATCTGAAAATTAATTCAATCCAGTGATTAGATTAATATTGCTGCACATTGCAACTGACATTTGAGCTTTAATACTTCTGTAATTGATACCATTAAAAAATAAGAACAATGCATAAAACAACTGCATAACAGCTCCTGATGTAGAGAAAAGTTTACAGCTTTATTCAGAGAATGAATTTAATGAAGAGGTGATGAAAGCCTTTCTTTTCAGCAGTGGTTCAGCACACTGAACAAAATTTAAAAGTATTCTTGTATGTGTGATAATTGAGGGACACACCTTTGGTTGTATTATTCATATCTCATTGGACAGAAGCTGCATGTAACGTACGGCAAATACTTCTAAAGAACATCAGCAGATGAAAACTCTGTGTTTGACTTATATATATATATACCTATTACCCACAAATTTCCTTATGATGAAGTTCACTTAGCTAAAAGCCTTTCTTCTGCGACTTCAGTAACAATTAGTGATTGGGTGGGACAGTTATATTTGCAGTATGTGACCTTGAATCATGCATAACTGGATCTGTACCTTTTTGAAAATGGTGAAAAATGCTCTGTGCTTTTCAAACCAATATTTGATGAAGACAAGAAATGTCTTGCATTCTTTAATGAAATTTTAGAGTACTTTAGGGTGAAGAACTCATATGGGGTTAATACTTTGTATTCTCTAAGACTGTTAGTACTGAGAAACCATTAATGGAGTTGCTTCATATCTTGAGTATCTTCTTGAGAAAGATGATTGAAAGAAAGAGAAAGCCTGTAATTATGGCATCAGATTTGAATCAAATTTGCTGAGACTTCTTAAACTGATGCTCAGCACAAGCAATTACAAACAAATGAATAGTTAAAATATACAACTTCTCTGGAAGAAGGAATAATCAAATATTATTTATCACACTCCAGAAATCTGTGAGTATATATAAACGGGTAACAATTGAGCTACGTTCCAACCTGTGTATATACTATGGGTTTTCTGCAGATGTTTAATCCTTTTCTGCCTCAAAGATTCCTGTCTTCTCTAGGGAAGAAGTTGCATAGTTCAAAGGTGAAAGTGAAGCACCAAACTTCTGACAAAATTTTTGAAACTTACTTTGGAAACTGCATTGCAGGGATCTGTATCTGTAATGCCCTCGGTCAGAACCAGAGGGCTTACTTATCTGTTGTGCTAGTTAAGTAAACCAATAACAAAGTTAGTACTGTTGATTTTAGAAGAGACAGTTTTATTACATAGTCTTAGCTTCTTCCTCTTGCTGTTCTTATCTTTGTAACGAATGTATTTTTTTGCTTGGGTATGGAACAGAAACATCAAACATAACCTTGTTATGTTTTTAATACATCCTTAAATATGGCAGTAGAGATGTATGCATTTCTAGTTAAAGTCCCCTTCCAACCAGTAGGAGGAAACATGGATCTTTCAAAAATTAATTTCTTGGGTATGAGGACAAATCTAAAGGTTCTGTTTTACTGCTTTTAACTAACCAGCTGGCAGAGTCTGATTAAAGAGCCCTTGCATTCTTGCAGACTTGGACTTAATATCTTTCTTACACTACTTCTGTTTGCTGTGCATAGTTTATTATGTGAAGCTATGTGTACTCTTCAGCAAAGGACTAGATTCTGTTTTTGTTTTGTTCTGTAAGGAGATTGAACTATTTACTGTCAGTTTGGGATAATTTACGGATATTCTTTGTATCCATAAGAAAAGGTACTTTTTTTTCTTCTCTCTCTGGTTCTGGAAGCTTAAATGAAGCGGAGAGGAAACTAAGTTGTTCTATGAAGCTAGATAAATGGGATTCTGCAGTCTTTGCAGCCAAAACTTGTTATGATCCTGTTTGATTTGAATTGGTAGGGACTACTCGTTAGAGATTGGTCTGATTACAGTCTTCAAGAAGATTTTGCAGTGTGTTCTTCCAAGCGCTAAAAATGGTTCTTCCCTTTGAAGTATACAATGTGCTTGCTTGCTATGACAGTGGTAAGGACTTACTTTTTTTGGTAGATATTTTAATTTTCAAACCTCTTTAAGTAATGTTTTTAAAAGGCCTTAAGATAAAAAGTATTCTGCATTGTAAAAACTAGCAAGATAGATGCAGGGATGGAATTGGAGTGTCTCTGACAGTGTTTTTCTGTTAGTGGTTCAAGGAAGCCATGGGGTCCAGGAACTCATTTTTAGAAAGCTTTGAAACATAACTGAAAAAAGCAAATCAGCAAATTGAAAGATGTACTTTTACCTATCTGTATGCAAATAGAGTAAGTATTTACAGTATTAGTGATGTGATATTTGAAAGTGTGTAGATTTCTTCAGAAAGGTGTATATTTAAAAATCTAATAGGGAAATGACACTCTAAGGAGAAAAGTGCTAAATGAAGCACAGTGTAGAACTTGCTGGTTATGTATCTCATGGATTTCCTTTATTTGCATGTCAGACACCTCTTTCTGAAAGCTCTCGTATTCTTCTGGGCATTGAATTATTTGTGCCTTTATTCTTTCCTTATATACCATATGTTAGAAGTTGGATGACATTAGGTTACTGAAGCACTTCATTTCATCACCATTGTTCTTGTCAGGCTGATGGTGGACAGAATGATAGCAAGGAATTGATATCCGTAACAGAGACCTTGTTAAATGAAATGCTGAATCTTTGAGCTCCAGTTAGAGTAGGGTATTTCACAATAGTTAGCGTCAGTAGGAGCACAAGTGAGTTTCGTATTTGTACTCGCATAAGTGCAATTGATATGAGGTTCTATCAGAAATATCTAGAAACCCTTCCAGATAAGCTGTGCTAATTAGATGAAAGTTCTCAGTTCTGTTGGAATTAATGGAAAATGATTTTGGTTCTGTTCTATGGGAGACTGGTTGCATAAGATTCACTGAAATACAATATTTTTGAATCCTTTTTGCTTCATGTTCAGGCACAGTGAAAGTTTACTCTAAAAGAGCTTCTATAGGTCTTGTTTAATTTCTATTTTGATCTTTACAATTTTCCATCGTAGTACTTCTGCTGCATAGTAAATGTAAACTTCACAAATGATCATGTGGAGAGCAAAGAGAAGAAGGGTTCTGAAAAGCTGGTTTAGGAATTTGAATTAGCATGCTAAACTTTGGCCACAAGTGGCATGGTGTGCAAGTATTCTCCAAAATAATAAAGAATACAGTTATGGCTCTCAGTAACTACTGTTAATACCATGAGCCATTTCCAGCTGTCTTCTGCAGACACCAAGGCGTTTCAGCAGTAGCAGCTGTCCATGTGTGTCGCTCTTTCAAACAATTTTCAGCAAATCAAATGGAGGAACAGTGTGTTTGTAGTTAAAGGATCAAGATTGCTGGAAGCTGTACAGAGAGCGCATGCTTTACAACAAAAGGTCATAGCTAGATAGGCAGTATATCCTATAAATCCTTGCTAACGTGCTTCATCTGGGTGATAATATAACTAAGATATAAATCTTCAATTCTGTTGTGCACCTTCGTTTTAAAATAAGCCCAGATTTCAGATTTTAAAGCCATCAGTATTTTTTTCAGCATCTGGAGAACTAACATCCTCTGAAATTGCAAGGAAATATTACATGCTGTGGCTCCACTCTTTGTATTAATTCATGGTCTCATGCTACCTATTAGAAGTCTTGCCATACTATGGCAAGGAAAAAAGTAGAGGAGCATTCATTATTGCAATAATAGATGTTTTGTAAGAACCTGGAAAATGGGGTTGCCTATTAATAAGAAAAGATAGCCAAGGTGAACTAAAATACTTTTTTTTCCTATATAAATGCATTAGATGCATGTGAAAAAGAAAACTGTGTTTCCAATTAGGAAGATTGGCTATTTCTTATTGCAGCAGTCCAATAATGCAAACAGTTTGAGAATATGTAGGGGTTTTGTTTTGTTTTTTATTTAATACGTTGAGCTAAAATGTGCTTGCAGGGAAAATATGTGGCTTGGTGACATTAAGACTACATCTCTCCCCTAGTTATCACTTCAATCTATCAAACAGATATAGCCAGACAGCCTCAGCTGGGCTATTTCTTCTCTGCACCCATGTTTCAGCTGTTTTTCAGTGGATCCCCGTGTGGTGACGCAGTGTTACCTGCACGTGAGTGCTGCGGAGCAGAAGAGAGCACAGTTCCGCTCTGCCAACGTGGTGTGCACGCAGCTGAGTGCTTTGGCTGCCTCTGTCTGTGTTTTGCAAACCACGTGTCCCGCTGTACTTAACTACATCCTGAGGTGGTTATGTGGATCAATTAATGCTTAAATTATTTGAAGATACCGGATGCTTTGTAAGTGCTAATTATTGTATTCAGGTTTACTACAGCTAGGGATTAGATCTTACTTGGGCAATAGGTGGGGAAGGCGTGAGATGTCTGTGGTGAGGAAGAATTCCAAGTAACAAAGAGTCACTGGGAGCTGAAGCCTCACTGCAGCCTGTTTGTGCAGTTCCATTTAATTGCTTTGAGTAAGTTGCCTCTCTTTTAGTTCAATTCTGGAGCCTTGATTACTTTTGAGTGGAAAGGGAGTACCTCCTCTCCGAGGTTCCATAGGGATTGCTGTCATATCTTTATGACTGTAGCCCTGATTGCTGTTTTCCCAAGACTAGGCAGCTACGTGTAGGTACTATCAAAATGCAGTGGGTTTTTCTCTATAATGTTCTGTCATGAAACATTTCATAGGCTTGTACTGCCTTTAGAGCATCCTGGAGAAAATTGTTGGCTCCTTGTCTTGGACACTGATGCAAAAAGCAGTGCATGAAAAGGCAGGCAGGCAGTCACAAAAACAAGCAGAGTTGTTGATCAGAATGAGGAGGAGGAGGAAAGTGAGGCTCTGTATTGAAAATCTGATGTCAAGGTCAGTTGGTTTTACAAGTGATTTCCAGACAGTGAGTTGCTAAGGTTCACCACCCTCCTATCTGTAAAACAAGGCTAATATTTCTGTTCATCCCTGGGCTGTTGTAAGGGCAAGGTTGTCCCTACTGATAGGAATAGTTCAAGGTTAACTTGAGGAATGACATAGTCCTTAGGGAGGAAAAATCATTGAAACCTTCTGGTTGGAAAGGTCCCATAAAGTCATCAAGCCCAGACATTAAATGAAGATGCTGGTAAATTAAAAAATTCCCTATTAGGAAGAAATATCTTCAACAGGCAGGAGAACACCCTTCCTCCATGTCAGCCACCTTCATGTGGCTGAGGGCGGTGGGCAGTAAAATGACCACAGCGCTGCACACCTTGACTTGATGCAAGCATGGGGCCTGTGTGTTACGTGGCACCCCTCAGGCCGAGTGAAGCCGCTTACTGACTTAGCACGCACAGACACGTGTGGCATCTGAAAGTTGGCACAAGTGAAAGAAGCAAGTAGGCTGGAGCCGATGGCTGCAGCGAGGCGGCAGCGCGTAGAGCTCAAGGCTCGCGCGTTGCTCCCAAAGCTCACGCTCGCACACCAAGGCCCGCACGCGACCAGCCGCGCACGGCCCGCTCCGGCCGGCGGGGACGGCAATCGACGCGCGGCCACCTCGAGCCGGGCCGGGCAGGGCTTCAGGGCGGGCCCCGCCCCTGGGCCGGGCCGGGCCGCCCCCGCCGGGGCGGAGGGAGGCGTGGGCCGCCGCCTGCCGCCGGCGCGGGGACTCGGTGGCGGGCTGCTGCTGGCGGCGATTCGCGTCCCCTCCCCGGCCCGGCGATGTCCGGCGGGGGCAGCCGGCGGCGGGCCGGCCCCTCCTGGCCCAGCGCCTTCTCCCGTTTCTTCGCCAGGAGCCCCCCGCGCCAGGAGGCGGCGGCGCCCGGGCGGCCGGCGGGCGCGCACAGGTAGGGGCCCGTGCGGCGCAGCGCGGTCGGCTCCGCCGCCCCCTCGGCCCCGTCCCGCTTGGGGAGCGTGGCGGCCGGGCCGGCAGCGGGACGTCGCGACACCGGCGGGCTGGGAGGAGGTGGGGGCGGAAGGGAGAGGCGGCGGGGCCCGGCGGGGGGGGCACGGGGCAGGTGGGGCCGGGCCTCCCTGCGGGGAGCCGGCCCCGGGGGGAGCGGCTCCTCTTGAAGCCGGGGTATGGGGGCTGCCGGCGCCGCTCTGTTGGTTGGTCGGTTGTGGGGGTTTGGGGTTCGGCGTCTTGTCCTCAGTGTGGTGCTACTTCGGGATGGCGTGAGGCGAGCCGGATGCGGTCTGAAGTGGTCTCTTGGGCTCAGGGTGCGCGGAGGAGTTTCCGTGGGAGCTCAGCTCAGCGAGCATCAGTGCCCGGCCCTTGCGCGGCGCAACCAGCACAGCGCTGAGCCTTCCCGGCAGGGAGCCCTGCGCTGAGGGCCGGGGCAGTCAGCCGGACTGCAGCCCCGAACGCAGAAACCGAAGGGGAGGGGGCTCGCTTCGTTCACACAGCCTTCGCACCCCTTAGCGTTCTCCTGGGCTGCTCTAAATCAGATGGTAATACAGTATAAATATTACTGGCGTGTTTAAGGCTCCATGCAAAATACGTGGTCTCCGGTAACCTGGTTGTTAATATTTTTTTTTTCCTCTTTAAGTACAGGGAGTGCTAACGAGATGAAAAAGTTCTGAAGCATTTCTTCCTCTTCCTTTTTTTTTTTTTTTTTTTTTTCTGCTGGCTGGTTTCTGCATGTAGATAGGAAAGAACCACAGATAAAGTTTCCTTCTGCTTCTTATGGAGTCTTATTATTGGTCTGAATGAATGAGGGTGTTTTTGTGGTGAGGAGGTGTCAGCTGCTGAGGCCTTGCTTTTTCAGGTGTACAAGGAGTAAACTCATTTTGCTTTTAGTATGTTGGTTTTAATCTTTTTGAGTCATTCTTGGTTCTGCACATGTTTATGTCTACACGGGCAAATAAGTGAACTCTAAGCAGGTACCATGCTGGTTCTTTCTCACCAGTTGTGAAAAGTTGCAGAGGGCATTGTCATTTTACACTGACTACTGTCTACTGTCATTTTGGATGTTCTTGTAAATGGGCCGTGAAAGTTTTAAACTTTTTTTTTTTATTTTACCACAACTGCTCTGTATTTGACACACCAGCACATTGCCAAGGATCCACCACCCTTTCACAAGTGCAAAATTTTTTATTTCCTGCAAAAAAATCCAGAGCAGTGCTGATCAATCAAGAGCACCTTCACCATCACGCGGCATGGCATTGTGGCTGGCAGGGTGGTTGAGATGTGGCAGAAATAAAGGTCTTGAAAGTGGCTTGGGACCTGGAGAAGCAGCAGCAGAGGTGTCACAGAATCACTAAGGTTAGAAAAGACCTCTAAGATCACCCAGTCCAACCACCAACCCATCCCCACCATACCTACTAAGCATGTACCTCAGTGCCAGATCCACGGTTCTTGAATACTTCCAGGGACAGTGACTGTACCACCTCCCTGGGCAGCCTGTGCCAGTGTCTCACCACTCTTCCAGAGAAGAAATTTTTCCTAATATCCAGCCTGAATCTCACCTGGCACAACTTGAGGCCATTACCTCTCATCATGATTCCTCCTCACCAGCTGTGGCTGGGACTAAACAAAAAAGCCTAGTGGTCACCTGGGCAAGGGGAGCAGGGTGATACTGGTTGGGTGGTTTGTGAGTGAGATATACTATCTGTGGTGCATCCTCGGGGTAGACCTGCTGCACTTAACTCGGGGCTGGAGCCAGTTATCTTCATGTAAATCACAATTTCATTTCCTGCAGTCAAGAGCCTTTCTCAGGCAGCCTCCACGAGGTGTGAGAAGGCTTGGCCTCCTGGCCTTCTGCATGACCTTCCCACACAGTGTTAGCCACGGGGCGGTCACTGCCGCGATTCCTCTCAAAGCAAGCAAAATTCCTGCAGCTCAGAGGAGCCCAATTTGGTATGTTAAAGAGCTTTTTTTGTTGCGCCAGGCTGCGGGCGGTGCATTCGCCTGGAATGCTGACGCTCTTGTCTTTGGTTTCCACTGACAGCCTTCTCCATAGATTAGCGTAATTGCATACATTAGCAGTGCCAGGCTGGAGTGAGCGGCCCAGGTTGGCTCGGTGCGCTGCTTCAGCGAACATTGGGTGCGGAGGAATAAATCGCTGAACAATGAGGGAGCTGAGGCTGCCTGTGTGTTTGTTGTTCAGGTGTGGAGGGCAGGAGACGGATGGGGAATGCGCCTCTTGAGGAGCCTTGTCAGAATGTGTGCGCTGCGGTGATTAATTTCCTGTTAAAACAGTTGGAACGATGCACGTTGGAACCGGATCAAATCAGAAGCGCGTAGCATGAAACTTTTGTGTCAAGATACTTTACCTAGCGTTGAGTTTCAGAACAGCAGAACTACCAAGGAGAGGGATCAGGAGATGGGGAGGAGTGGTATGCAAGGCCACGTATGTCTGCGGTGTATCTGCACTGACTCCCAGAGAACTGCATCACGCTTCATATAGCCTGTGCAGAATACGACTTTTTTGTAAATTTTGCAAGCATGAGGAGATGAGCCTGTCATGTCCAAAGGTCATTATCCACCTGCTCCTTACCCCTGGTCTGCGCAGGTGATTTTCCATCAGCGAGTGTCATGGTGGCACGAGACAGAGGACATCTGTTATGGACTCAGTCTGCTTTTACGTATGGCTTAAATAAATGTGAATTATCCTTCACCTAGTGCTTCCCTCTTTCACTGCTACTTGCTATTCTCAGTAATACGAAATTGATATATGTAACCACGGTGTTTGTCTTGGGGCAATCATAAACCCAAGGGTGGAAAAATCCCATTCAATTTGCATAATTCTAACGGGAGTCTGATTTATTTAGTTAGTTATTAAGGCAGTTTTCTTTAGACTGGATGAAGATACGGCTTTTACAGTACAAGGCAATCTCTTGCATATTCTTTCAGGGCTGCACTGCTTCTGTGCCTCAGCAATTGTCCTGTTGAAAATGAATGTGACCAACCAGCTCACCTTAGAAACTGTCTGGAGGTGTGACGTTTCACCAGTTGCTTTAACCCAGAGCTACCACCAAAATCTTGTATATAGTTTGTACTTTATATTGTGTAGCAGACTCATTTCAGGTTTATCTTTTTCCCTTTAAGTGCCATTAGTTGGTCAAATAACTGCTGGCACAAGTGGGCCTTTGTCAGGCTTGTCCAGATACTTTTTTCTGTGTCACTGAAGTGTATCAGGGACATCAAACAGGGAAGAACAACCTTTTATTTAGTTTCAGAGGGGCTTTTTCTCTATGTATTTTTAAATTGACGTTATTGTTCCGTTCATCCATTAGTTTCTAACTAAGAGCTTTCAGAGGTGGAAGAACGTTGTTTATACTGCCTAAGGAGAGATTAGAGAGTCCCTTTCTTCCTCTGGGCTTGCCAGTCATTGTTCCTGTTTATAGAGCACATGCATTTTTGTAGTAGTAAAAAAAAAAAAATGTATTTGAGAACTACCAGGAATGGATTGAAGGGGGAGCAGTGCATTTCAATCTTATTCACCCAGCGAGCTTGTGAACGCCTCCTCCCTGGAAGCATTCAAGGCCAGGCTGGATGGGGCTTTGAGCAACCTGGTCTAGAAGGAGGTGTCCCTGCCTACAGCAGGGGGTTGGAACTAGAAGATCCCTTCCAACCCAAACCATTCTGTGATTCTATTTCGTCTAAACTTGCTACTTCCTGGCTGGTTTTGATTCATGTGCTGTTAGCATCTTAGAAGAAATCTGTTGTTTGCTGGAAAAAAAAATCTGTTTTCTAATAAAGACACTTTTCCTTTCAAAAGGCAAAGTAAAATTTTATTATTACTATTATTAAATTCCATCTAATTTGTGAGCATGCAGCAGAGGTGATGGTCTGTGGAACCAGCAAGGGGAGGACTCCAGTCATTTAGAAGAACTCAAACTTATCAAAGCAAGGCACATTATGAAAAGTTTCTGTTCCCTTGTTGTTTTGTTTGACCTTTTTTCCATTTCTTTTTATTTCCTTGATCTTTCTGTTGTGACTTTTATCGTAGGATAATTCAAAGATGTAGCAAAGACCTGATTCAGCAGGTTACCGAAGTGGTTGCCTATACTTAAATAAGTAAATATTCTGTACGCTGTAGTGAGGCTCCTGGTTTGATAAAAATTAGGTGTGGACGTCAATGTCTCATGGGAGTGAAACCAGAAGGAGTAAGCCCAGCAGGTGGCCTTGTGGTTGTGAGACATTTCCTAGAGGAAATGTTACTGGAGCATTAATTATAATGGTAGCACTCCTTAAAGGAAACAAACCTACTTTTCACGTGTTAACAATGCTGTCTCTTTTCAATTACATTCCTAGTTATTGACATATATTCAAAATATCTGAATCGTTGGTTTTAAGGAAGTCTCAGAGAGGTGAAAACAAATCCGTCGGCAGGTGAACAAAAGACTCGCAGGTGGGGGAAAAACAAAACTCAGAAATATGTTGCTGTATTTCTGATTAGTGAAACTTTTTGCAGAGATGAAAACCCAGCTACCTCTGTTTTGTGAGGGTTTTTGGACTGCGTGCAATTCAGTGTGTGCTAGTGTATACTGTTATGCTTCCAGACAGTAGCAGTGCTACATCGTTTACGCCATAGGCTTTCCTGAAGATGCTACCACATCTGTTTTTTCTACTATTTTAATTTTCATTTCTAAAACCATTTTTACAGGTTTTAACTAACTTTACAATATTATATAGTATCGCTTTTGAAGGACTTGCTGCGTTTTGCTGATGACAATGGTGTCCTTTTGTGGTTTTTTTCCTGGTTGCTTTTTCTTAATGCCTTCTATTTTCAATTTAACAAATCCTGTTTGTCAGGAGGAAAATAGCTGCTACTGCTTTTTTAATGTCTTCCATTTTCTTGTCATGTGTAAGCACCATTGCTGACTCCCAGCCCTTCAAAGATGTGCCTTTTGAAAGCAGTTGTATAATGGGCTATTCTCTATTAACTCAATAATTTTAACCTTAAATAGTTTCTGAATCTGCTTCTGATATTATACCGATTCTAATATGTTAGCTGCCAGAAACATTTATTTCATAAGCATGCTGAAAACTTGACCGAACCTCTCAGGCTAGCAAATACAGAGCAGATTCTATAATAATGTTTGTTACTATGCTTGACAGATGCCAGAAGAAAAACCTCAGTGTAATCTGGTATAATCCTACTGTCCAGTATTGAAGTAGGCCCTACTCAGAAGCGTTTTTCTTTCTTTTCTCTACCTTTTGTATGGCTGTTGAATTCCCTCACGTGTAATACAGATTAAGTTATTCATCAAGGGCAATAAGGGACTGTCATACTTATTTCGCTTAGCTCCAGCCTTTTAAAGGCTGGAAAGGGACTTGTTTGATGTCAAGAAATGTTTTTTTGCATTTTTTCATATGAAGTTTCTTTGTACAATGTGTCATTCATTACTTTATAACATCTTTATTTTTCATGATTTTTTTTTTTTAGTTTGCATTTTGAAAGAGTACTAACAAAGTCTCTTCATTTTGTACTAACACGTTCTGTAGCTCACTTAGTATATGGGAAGCAGCAATACTAACGTAGGGCATGAAGCTGACCTAGCTTTACTATGCATCCGAGCAAAAGCAGTATGTAAACAAGCGGCATAAACAGGTCTGAGAGGAAAAATTGTTTCAGTAAAAACCTCCTAAACTGCTTAATGCTGTCTGTAATCAAACCAGTTTTCAAGTGTGGATTGTTTAATTGAATAGAATATGTTTTATTCTATTCCAACACTTACATTAGTTGGTTGATTTTAACACTTCTTTTGCCTGAGTTCCTCCTCCTTTTGCTTCCATTTTCTTCGTCCTTTACCTTTCTGTGGCTCCTGCTCCTTTCCTCCCCGCTTCCTTTATTTGTTTTAAATAGTTGCTTGGCTTTCCTTTCATGTTCTGATTTCAAACTCACTGACTTGTTTTTAAAATTTCCACTTATTTTAATGTCTCCTCCCTACGTGCACACAAGTAGGAGCCAGAAACTTCACATTTAAATTTCTGTACAAACACTCCCTCTCTCCTCAGGACAAGCCCTGACAGCCTTGTCAGAAAATGTGGTAAGGCTTTGTCAATACTGCTACCATTTGGTTTCCCTGACCAGACTTAGCCTTGGGAACCTTGCTGAGAAGTTGGCTACAATTTATCTTTTTGAAGCTTGTCCAAAAGGGCCCTGTTCTTTTTTTGTGGAGGTTGGGAGGAGAGAGAAAATAGTTCTGTGGTCATTGCTGTTTTCTGTTGAAATGCTAGCATCTTTATTTTCTGTTAAAATGCTGCTGTATTTTGACTGACATTTGATGCAGAAGGCAGTTTTTATGAATCTTCACTGCTTTCTCCCCAAGCTGGAGGTGCATCTTCTTGCCACTGGACTTTACAGTAGTGTTTTCCTTTCAATTCATTTAATGATGTTATTCAATATACATGTCAAAAGTTTGGCTCTTAAAAATTTTATAAATGCTGTTTGTAGATCAGGTTTGGACAGTTCTCAGGGCTTCACAGGACATAAATGGTTTCACAGGTGTGATTTTAGGATCTAGAGCAAGGTGTTGGCATTTCAATTATGCTTTTATGTCTGTTCTATTTGTTTGGATTAAAGGGGAAGGATTGAAAAGTTGATTTATCAAGTCTTCCAGGTGAGCTGTGAAGTTAATAAATGCGATGTTGATCCTAACATTGCTGGAGGATGGGAACTGTCAAACATGATTTCGTTGATGAGATTGCTACTTTAGTTGTTAAACTGCTGAAATAGTAACTTCAATCTCTTTAGGGCATCTGACCTTGTGCTGATGCTCCAATTAAAACATTTACAAGTGCAATGGTAGCAGGACAGACTAAGGGATATGAAGAACTAGATGTGGAGACTCATTTTCTACTTCTTTTATGTGAAAGAGTTTAAGTATTTTTGAATCAATCATTGTAATATCTCCACGAGCATTTTGAAAGAAGATTGTAGCTTGGGAAGTTTGCAGATGACTAGAGTGTATTTTTATGGGAATTTCCATATAGATGACAATGTTGCAGAAGCAAATGAAGTTGTCGTGGTTGGCAGTCACTGAACGGGAGTTGCCAAAGCAAAATGATGGCTTAGAGAGGAAAAAGTGATTCTCAGAAGTATAAATAATAAAGTATGTGTATTCTGTGGCTGAACTTTAGTTACTAGTGTAGTGAGTCTAGTTGAAGCGTCCATGTTTTACTTTGGAAAAAGGTACTGGAAAACTGGAAATTGCTCTGAAAAGAGCTCCAGAACAATTTGATATCTGGAAAAGCTGCCTCACAGAATAAATTTGCGTAGCTCAATAGTATTTAGTTTGTCTAAGAGTAGGTTTTGGAATGATAGGATTACGGATTGAGGCATGGCTTTGCCTCGAGGTACATAGCTGCAAGGGAAATTAGAGTTAAGTGCTTCTCATCACAGCAGACCTGTAACTTGAGGAAGGTAGATGTAGGTTGATCCCATAGTGGAGAGATGAAGCTTGATAAATTTGGACTGGCAGGCTGAAGTTTTAGTAGCGACTTAGTGAATTTAGTAGTAGTAAACATTGAAAGGTCTTATTTACAAACATTGTAGATTTTCCATTGCTTACTTTTTGTTGGTTTTGTTGTTTTTTTTAATTGAAACTTGATAACTTTCAGGAAAGTGTTACAGGCATAATACAGGACTAAACTGGTAAGATTTTGTGATCTAGATTATTTGGGAGGCCAGCTTCAGTAATCATAATGGTCTGTATGGCAAGTAGGGCAACTGGTGTATATATATAAAATATTACTCAAAGTTCTGAATTTTTAGCTGTCTTCTTTACAATTACCACTTGGAAGCAGGAACAAAGAAGAAACCAAGACTAGCTAACCTACGGCTTTTTGCAGATATATCATAAAAGTTTCTTAACTGCTACTGGTCTGTTCATGTGGTTTGAGAATCCCTGTAATGTGCTGAAACTTCATCGTGATTTTGGTCTTGCACATCCATATTTGATAGTATTACTTGACTCGCAGTTTTCTTCTCATTCACATTCTTCAGGGAGGCTCGCTCACAGCTTTGTTTTAAGGTACTAGGTGATCACGTTTTCTTTAGCAGCCTCTGTGTTCTGCAGGGTCTGGCATTATTCCTTCAGAAGGTTACCACTGAATGTGTCACTATCTTAGCACTAAGTAAAACTGGAAAGAAGTGATATCAAGACCAAATGCAGAGCAGCTTTGCAGAGAGGAGCGCTTGTTTTTTCAGAGAGAGATATAAGGCATGGGTCAGGAATTAGGGTCACGTCCCAGAATGCTGAAATAAAGAAAAAGGCAAGAAAGGAAAGACAAAATTTACATTAGCCTATGTGATGACTGCACTAGAGGGTGAACTGCATCAACACAATTGTCTTGAGGAAAACGCATTGTCTTGAGGAAAACTTAAAAAAAAAAAAATGCTTGTAATGATATATCACAAGCAGTATCATTAAGCATGGAGAGGTCAACATTAGTTAGTGTTGCGTCAGTAAGGCCAAATGTAGAGGCTTTAGGTTGCTTGGTATCCTACAACGCCTTTCAGGTTAGGCATTCTAATACAATGGTAAGTCCTCTCATGAAATGGCTACGGTTTTTGTGTTGATGTGAAAAGGAGCCCAGTTAAAAATGAGCAATGATAACTTAATGCAGTATCAAGGAGGGTTTGACTGTGTGGGGAGTCGTCTCTTCCTGGGAAGAGGCAAAATGGTAGAGCTCTCACCTCTCTGGCAACATCTTTTTTACATCTAGGCTTCATAAGAAGTGAATTCTGGATCTGCCATGTTGGAAGTGACTTCTGTACAGTTGGAGTATTCGCTGCTGGGAAGAAGAGGCAAGGGCAACATCCATAAGTAGTGTCACGATGTTGCTTGAGTTGAGCTTTAGCCAGCTGTCTCTGTTTCCTTAAGGGCCTGCCCATTAGTTGCCCCATTCCCAAACAGGAATCCACAGCAGGTATCTTGTAAAAGGAAGGTAAAATGCCACAACAGTTAGCTTCAGTTTAATAAGCTTTGCATCTGGTCAGTCTTATCACAGCTCACACATTTGTGCTTCATCGCATTTGCATACTGCCTGGAGCTAGTTTTTTCTCTGACACAGCATGTTCACAGTCTGCTGTGTGCATAATATGGGTGAGGTTGGCTAATAGAGGAAGAGAGGGTGGGCTTTTAATTTGCAAGTTCCCAGGGATTGTTGTGAAGAACAAAGCTGGAGGAAGCAGACTCCTAGTGCTGTGCAGAGGTGCTGCGAGGGCCTTTTGAACATGTAATTGTTTTTAATTGTCTTGTTCTGTTTTTAGAAACAGTTGGAAAAGATCTCACAAACCACATACTTAAATTTGTTCCCTTCAGCTCTTTCTTTTTTGATTCCTGTCTCTCTTATGTATTAACTAAACTGGATTTGAATACTTGTCTACTTTTCTGTGTTTTGTGTGAGGAACAGTAAGGGATATAAACATTTTTCTCACCCATAAAAATCTGTGACCTTTCCTATGTAAGTGTTATGATTAAAAACTTGGACCAACATCTGCTTCTGGTTCAGACACCACCTGTCCCAGTATTACAGAAAGGTCAGAACGGATTTGCAGCAGCAGATGAACAAAAAGCATTAGAAAATCACACAAAGAGAAGTTTGTGCAGAACATACAGAATGGGATCTATTTTAACTTGTGTTTAATCTCAAATATTTAAAGAAAAGGAGTGACGCTAATCAGGATGCATTCTGGCAAGATAGTAGGGAAAAGCAGCAAGACAGTCAGAGGAAGAGATCCCTCTGCCTTCGCTCAAGATTAACCCATCTGTGTCAGATGCACAAGCAAATGATGAGAAAAAGCATGTCAGGCAGAAATAGCAGTAGGAGGGCGGTAGATTACTTGAGAAGTAGCCAAAAAGCTTAGTTTCTAGTCTTAATTTTAACAGTATCTTTATTATTCAGGACAAATTGTTTAGTATTTCTATGCCTTCTTTTTATTATTTATAAAATGAAAGTAGTATCTGCCTAAATATGTAAACAAGCAGTTGCAACCATCTGTGAGTGACAGCCTATATACATAAGAAGTCCATGGAAGCACACTGTGGAGGGATAGAGGTGTTTTCTTTGGTCCTGGAATCACACTCTGCTCTTTCACATCCCAAAAGTGAGTACAAAGTTGACCCCAGACTTGTGATGTCTGCCTGGACTCCTTACACACGTGAATGCTATTGGAGCAGCAGATGTCAGCAGGCCTTATTGCACTCTACAACTGCCTGAAAGGAGATTGTGGCAAGGTTAGAGTCAACCTCTTCTCTCAAGTAACAGCGATAGGATGAGAGGGAATGGCCTCAGGTTGCACCAAGAGCTGTTCAGCTTGGATATTAAGAAAAATTTCTTCTCACAAAGAGTGATGAGGTATTGGCACAGGCTGCCTAGGGAGGTGGTGGAGTCACCGTCCCTGGAGGTATTCAAGAACCATGTGGATGTGGCACTGAGGGATGTGGTCAGTGGGCATGATAGAGGGATGAGTGTGCAGTTGGACTAGGTGATCTTAGAGGTCTTTTCCGACCTTAATGATACTATGAAAACCGAGCCCTAGCTAAGGGCACAAGGTGATCAAAGTAGCCCTAGCAGTGAGGTGAGCTGCAGGAGTGCGTGCCTGCTTCTACTTGCCTGCTGTGCAGTAGGAACTCTGGCTGAGTTTCCAGGTGTGGGAACTTCTGTGCCTCCCTCGTTTTTTATCTAAGACCATGGTGCTGCAGAGAGCCCTGCTGAGCTGTGTTGGGGGTGGGAAGGGGTAGCTGAGGTTGAGGAAGAAGGTCTGAAAACTTCTGAAGCTGGTTCTGCTGACAAAGTCGGGATGTAGGGGAACTACACCCTAAAGCAAAAGATTCAGGAATGTAGAAATGCTAGAATGCCAGCCATGAAGAAGTGTGGGGAATTGCTTCCAAGTTTATGTTTGTTTAATACTGGAAAGTAAGGTTTTGATACCCTTTTTTTAATTAGGTGATTTTAAGATTCTTATCTGCTGAACTGTGTTCTTTCAGTTTTGGTGTGTACTCTGGAATTTCATACCAAGTTGTCTGAGCCTGGCTGGTGAGGAGAAGGTAATATGGGGAGATATTTCAAATACAAAACAAAAAGTAGGAAAGTGCTAAAAGGACTGGGGGCAAAAAAAAAAGCAGAACATGAAGGAAGAATATGAGTAAAGCAAAGTGGTAAAAGAACTAGGTATAAATGATCTCTGCTGGTAATGCTTAAGAGAAGTGGTGATCTCAGGTTTTTTTTCTGCAGAGCAGTTCCATAGATAGTGATATCCTGAAGGCAAGAAGAATGCCTAGTGGATATCAGACTCAGTCTTCTGTTCATGGTTTAGAGAACTTCTGTACTGAGTCAAGTGTATTGGCATCAGCTATGCAGATCCAAGAAGATTTTTTAAATTCTGTTTTAAAGCTAGGAGGGAGAAAATAGGTTACATATGAAATTTGTACTTTGGAGCATTTTCCTAGTGTGCCAGGCTGCCCAGAAGTGTTGGAGACATCTCCTTCACAAGATGCATAAACAGTGCAAGAAATTAATAGAAGAGGATAGTAATTAATTCGCTATGTATTACAAGGAGGCAAATAAAGACAGGACTTTCTGTGTACTCTCCCTGAAAAAGCATCTTAGTGTTTTGGAATGCATTATGAAAGATTACCCGAGGTGATCTGGAAGTATGTGGTTCTGAAATGAAGAAGATCTGTAAGAGACAGGAAAGAGCTTTTCTTTTCTGTTTTGAAGCATCTAAGATCAGAAGGATCTTAATTAGCTGCAAGAGGGTTCTGTTCTCCTTTTGGTTCAGGGAAGCTTGGCCCTGAGCAGCTGATAGGGAAACAATCATATTCTCGGACTGAATTTTCTGTATTGTGTGTATATCAATGTATATTTAGCTGTAATGCCTAATGCACAATTGGAATAAAACCTTTCTTTTCAGTACTGAGACATGCTTACCTGTGGCTTAACAGTCAGTGGTAATGGGAGTACTAGTCTACATCCAAATCCTGACAGAGTTCTGTAAAATGCAAATAATGTTTTCTTTATTTAAATAGTTTTTTGCTTATCTCTTCGTACAAATGAAAACGTAATGGCTTGTGCATTTATAAGTAGCAAAGCTAAATTTCTAAAATTAACAAAGAAGGCTTTTTGAAGTGGTTATCACTTCACTGCAGAAATGAACATTTCTCACGTGCTATATTGATATGATGATAGGCAATGCAGGAAGTGATCTGTCATTAACATCCTCAAATGTTTTCCTTTATATGATTTTGCTTTGTAATTGCATGTAGCATAAAGGTTTTTATTAAAATGTTTTCTGCTGGATTGTACTTAAGGATGGTTTTAAGAATCAGGGCAAAACAAATGTTCCCCTCATTCCAGAGATGAGATTCTGAAGAATGTTTTGACCAAGGTAAAATGGCTATAAGGACATATGAGACTTTGGACTACTGACATTTATAATGGACAGCGAGTGTTGCCTTGGTAATTATAACACGTCTGATGTCACATTTCTAAAATTTCTTCTTAATTTGCTTGTAAACCCCCATTAGATATGTTCATTGTTCAGTAAAGTTTTGATAAATATGGTGGCTGTGATTTGTGGTGATTCCATCTG
Source organism: Numida meleagris (assembly GCF_002078875.1). Lineage (NCBI taxonomy): Eukaryota > Metazoa > Chordata > Aves > Galliformes > Numididae > Numida > Numida meleagris. The sequence goes on from NC_034409.1 coordinate 89,156,141, forward strand.
CCCTGAGCACACTCCATTTGACCACAGTCTTTAGTGTGAGGACTGTGAATGCCTTCCAGGTGCACGGTGGTTGTTGCTATGCCAAGGAATGCTGCAGTGGGCAAGTCATCAGCTATGCTATTTTTTTCCAGAAAAAAAATAACAGACATACACACAAAGTTTGGTTTGGTGTGGATTTTTTTTTTCAGTTGAAAAACAGCCTTAATTACACTATCTGCCATTTCTGAATGCTTGAGTTTTGACTGTGTCAGTATGATGTGAAATAGGTACTTTGCTTTCATCTTAAGCTTTTTGGGGCATGGCTTTTTCAGTTGCAGTATATGCAGAGTATGGGTTGTGTTTTGGAAAACATGTTTTTTGTCCTTTTAAGTTAATGCTCTTTTGTGTTCAAATTGAATCTGTTGGCTCTCAAGTACAATTGAATAATTCAAGTCCTCAGTGTTGCAAAATATCTTTGTTTTTCAGTTCTGAAAACAATGGGAGTGAAGCCATAAATTTAAAGAGCAACCAAAAGGAAAGCACAACTCTTCCTGCACTTTTGAAGGTATGATTTTTATTTGCTAATACTGTTTTGAGCTAAGCCTGCCACAGCTGCTTGTGGTTCTTCGCTGTGTTTTGAGATTGAAGGTATTCATGCACTGTGAAGTAGCACATAGTTACCGTATTCTGGGTTAGGATCCATTATGTTAGGGTATGCATGCGAAAAAAGAGTGTCCGTTCTTCATGTTACTGAAACAAAGTTCATGTATTTACTTACATGGAATAAGTGGAAGTCTAGTGTCTATTCTACATGCAGTCAGCCAGTGAAGGAGGAAGTATTTTTGTCAAATGATGGTTTCAGGCATTCCCCTAAAGTACTATTTCTGTATAATTTATGAATATCTAACCAGCAAGTGTTTTCTTGACATTTCACTGGTTGCCAACCAGAGCGTTCTAAGATCTTTCTGCTGAAATACTTGCACATTGCCTATTCTTCACCAGTGTTACCCACGTTAATCATGCTTGTCTTATCCTGTAAGCATTCTACTGCAAAAACAGACATGTTTCCATGTGATCAGAGTTTTCTCCTGTGAGTCATTTGACACAAAGTGGTAGCTGCCCATAAAGTTGTGTTTAGATTTAGTCAAATATCATAACTGGTTATATAGAACGGGGCCTGGTGATACAACCCTCTTCCAAATAGTTGCTGTAACATCATGCGCTGTGGAGTTGTTTTAGCAGTTCATTCACTCTAACCACTTCTTGTGTTCTTGTTGTTCCTATTTCTTGTAGTAGTGTAATACAGTTAATCTTGTGACAGTTTCCCCAGAAGGACTTAGACTAGTCCACCAGACTCCTCTGTGGGTGTAGTAGGCTTCTTAAAAGACTGAATCTGAGGTTTTCATCCTGTATTGCACTAACAGTGTATGGGGAAGTGGTCTTTTTCCTGTGTGTCTTGCAGTATAGTGGCATCTTCAGTATCTAGGGACTGTTTGGCTGAGTTTGCCCAAGGACAGAAGGCATCTTTTCTCTCTTTTTTGTCTTCTCATTGAAACTTTTTATTTAATTATGTTGTCTTAGATTTATGTTTGGCAACCCAAAGGGCTAGACTGTGTGTTTCATTATCTTTTGAAATAATACCTGGCTGTTTGACATTGTATAAGCTTTAGAAGAAAGGTGCAGCTTTCAATTACCGGAATATGCTGACTGTTTAAATGTACTGAGTGCTTCCTGTCTCAGCTTCTTTCCCTTTTTCTTAAGTTGATTCGAAATATTCTGATACACTTTAACAGTTTTGTATGCATAGTAATGAATACTCCCAGCTCTATGATTTTATCCTTTGTGCATTGCAATTATAAACTAGATAGTAAGAAGTGATTTAGAGAGGTGATCCACCTCAAGCCTTTTTTTGGTGGATAAAATCCTTTTTTTCCTGCCACTGCTCCCTCCAACACACGCTTTTTTTGATAGTACCACACTGTTTAGTGCCTGACATTGCTCAAAATAATCTGTCTTGTACAAAGTTAACTAGACTGTAGCTGAACAGCTGAAGAGAAATGGAGTTCTGTCTCATTTGAAAAGGATAATGTATGATATGGAAAAATGTTCCAGTTTCATTCATTGAGACATCAAGGTAAATGTATTGGAAAAAAGATCTCTTGTAGTTACCAAGTGTACTTTGTGAGGAGTGTTTAAGTCTGTATATCTACATGGATTGGGTCCGGACAGGTTTCAATATCTCTGAACCATGCTCCTTCTTACCCATTTCAGGTGGATAGTGACTACACGTTGATACCATATTGAATCAGTCTGCCACTGAGTTAATGATCTGTCACGTTTCTGATAGACCTACATGCTACAATTTTTTTTGTATTCATTGGCCATCTCAGCAGAAGGCCAGAGTGAAATGGCAAAGAATCTGCAAGTCTCTGTCTTAAGAGTGAAACTCAGACATATAAATTGTAAGTGACTGGGTGAGCAGAGCTGAGAAGTGTCCTGAGCTACCACAGCTCTTCAGCTGTTCTGAAGCCTTTACGCACTCTTTTTTTCCCTTTGAAATGTTTAGCTGTGTGGGAGAAAATGTCAATACCTTAGGAAAATACAAAATTGTATATTTATGTGCCAAGATGTTATTATCAATCGTCATTTGATCACTTTCTAGAAAATATTATTGAAATATATTTACTACATCTATTAATTCATTGCCAGAATGTACACCATGGCCGCTACTGTTTATTTACAGATTTTGTTTGGCTTCTGTTTCTTTGAATTAGAGCTGTAAACGGTGTAAATGCTCCATTTGAATGATGCGATTGTTGAACACATGCCTGTGTGTTAGCCTCACTTTTAGCACTGCAGGGACTTTGTTTTTAAAGGGAGTATTGCAAGTATATTTCCTGCAAAAGTCCATGAATGCATCTTTACAGTTATTGTCAATACCTTTAAAACAGAGATTTACAAATAGAACGTAGGTCTTGGTTGGCTTGGGTGGCACAGCTACTAATTGAACTAATGCCACTACTGTAGCGAGCTGTGTGCCATTGAATGTCTGCTTAGTACAGTTTTGAAGAAATCACGCGGCGCTCTTGCTGGTTGTGCTCATGCCACATGTCTAACCTGGGCTTCTGTGGTATTACCATACTGTAGTTACAGCGTCAGTGACTGGTGCTTCGGTTACTTCAGTGGCAGTGAGCAGTTCAATCCCAGACTGGCCCTACATGAGTTTCTCATCCAGCTGAGGCTTTGCTTTGGCAGTGTAGGCAGATGGATTTGCCTGGCGATCACCCCCAGACATCTTTCCTGTAACAGTGCCTGGAGGAAAAAGCATTCTCCTGTAATTGATCAGAGTTCTTAAGCAACTCGGCATAAGAACTGCCCACTGAGCTCTGCAAAGCAATTGCTAAAGTTTGAGAAAGGAGGTACAAATATGATCTACCAAATGTATAATTTAGACTTCAGCGTTTTGATAGCATTAAATATTTTATAATTTAAACCGAAGGCTAAAGCCTGGGTCATAATTACCTCGATTAAATAGAGATTCTCAATCTTCATGGAAAACAGAGGCAGAAAGTACACCTCTACCCTGAGGTGAGAACACTTTATCTGTCATACCTGATACAAGTTTGCCTGACTTGTTCTCAAAGACCTCCAGGGATGGAGATTTCTAAGATCTCTACAACTTTGTCATCAGACAACTGTTCCACTGATTTCTTAAACCTTGTAATTAGAAAATCTTTTCTTAACATCCAATCTAAAGCTTCCTTGCTACAAATTAAACCGGTTGCTAATTGTCCTGTGATAAGTACTCCTGCATACTGTGAACATTGAGAAGAGAGTATTCTGAAACTCTGCTTTCTCACATTAATTTCATTTCAGGTTAGAGATGTCTGTATTTAAATGGTAGATAAACTATTAAAAGTTTATGTCAGTGACTCCAATTATGTGAGAAGATGGAACCAGATTCTTCTTGGAGCTGCAACAGACAAGACAAGAGGCAACAAACGCAGCTTGGATCATGGGGAGTTCCAGTTACCTATAAGAATATATTTATTTTCCCCTTTGCTGTAAGGCTGGTCAAATATTGACAGAGATTGCGCAAGAACATTGTGGAATCTTGCACAACATTCACAATTCAAAACTTAGGAGTTCCTTGAACTTAGTGAATCCATGTAGCTGTTCTTACTGAATGTCCCTAATTCTGATTTTATGATTAATTAGAAGTTCTACATAAAGAAATCAAAATTAAGCCAAGTGTCTTAGTTTATTGCATACTTTCCTTTAGCATCGTTTTGTTTCATATTGTCTTTATTTCATGTTATGTTATGTAAGTAATGTCTGCATCCTTACTGACTGCCCTCGTTTTAGACCCAGTAGAAATGAGAAAAATGATTGTTTGACTTCTGGGAGCTGAGAAAGCTGGAATATTACTGCCAACCATGAATTTTTAAAAAACTGGGAGCTACTTTTAGAAAATATAGCTGTTGCTGCCCATATCAACAAATGAAAACGAAAACTAAAATGTTTTTTGAAGCTTGTATGGTCCGAATTTCTTCTGTGGAACCCAACAGCAAATCTTTTCCTCTTTGGCAACTGTTCAGACTTTCTTTGGAATGAAATGTTATAGGAGAGTGCATCTTCTGTTTGCCCAGGACGTTTTGTTAAAATAATGGTGTTATCAGGTGTATGTGTTTGGGAAGACAGTTCAAGATCATCCTATCTAGTGTTCTGGTAAGTTCCTTTGTCTTACTGAAGATTTTTAGAAATGATGATCCTGAAACATGCTTCCTTCTCTAGTATTCTAGTTCTTCAAAGATTGTGAGCAACTTCATTTCAGGATGGATGAGAATAGAATGGGCTTAAACCTTGCTGAGTCAGTGCAGATGAGGAAGATGAGAGATGCCAGAAGCTATAACTTGCCATTAGAATTTAAGTATGTGGGGAAATCACACTGTCTCGCCCTGTTCCCAGTGTACTGCCTACTTGCACGTGCTTTTTTCTTTTTAATGTTGAAGAGGTGAATTTGGTCTTTTTTTTTTTAATTTGTTTTTGAATATCAGGAAATCAAGTAAAAGAGAGTAAAAATCATTTCATGATTGTAAAAGCATTTTAATTAAAAGGCAATGAATGGAAGAGTAGTTCTGGGAGAATGTAAGGAAAAAAAAAGACCATTTAAATCCAGTCTCTCTGGCTCATACTAGACCTAATAGTAATTAGGAGATATGTGTGTGTGGAGAGGGAGAGGGAGGGAGAGAGAGAGAGAGATGAGTGCCAGTTCTTACTCTTTAATCAGAGCTTTAAAGTAATTTCAGGAGAAAATTCAGAGGGGAGAAGTTTTAAAGTAACTTCAAATTGTGTGAACAGAGTTTCTTACATTATAATGTACACTTCCTCATTCTAGAGGCTTTCCCTGAGTTAGAATTCACCATGAAGGTGACCTAGCAGAAACTTTATTTAAAACTGATCCTCCTTTTTCTCTTTGTTTTTATTTGAAGCCTTTGTGCTTACCGCCTTGCTTTTTGTTCACTCATCAGGAAAGGTGTCCGAATATTTCCTCAAATTTTAAGTGAATGCCAGAGTTTCAGAGCATCTTTGTTTCATCTTCTCTTTCATCGTCTGACAAATGAAGTGTGTTAAGGTTCCCTCAGTGTTTGAAAAATTCAACTGGATAAGCAAATTTTAAAAGTCCCAGTGCTGAACTTTCAACAAAGGCCACCATCCTTCCAAATGTTGAATAGTCATTGACTTTAAGTAGATGTATTTTTAAAAAATGCAAAACTTACACAGTTTAACTAAAAAGTCCTTCCTGTTGTTTAACTTTTACACCTAATTATGCCATGATTTCATTAACTTTAATTACTCTTTCAGTGTTGTCATGACCTGATTATTTTTTTCATGTCAAAACAAGCAGAGAAAGGAGGATGTGGAAGGAAAACTTTGCAGTATGAAAAGGTCAAAAGGTTCAGAGGTTCGAAGCATCAGTTATTTGTGGAAATACAAAACTCACGTTTAACTTAAAACCCCAAAACCTCCAGGGCTGTCTTTGTTATTCTTTGTTTGCTTTTTCCTGACTATTTAAAAGCTATTATTTAGTTAGGACGAGCATTTTTTTTTTACAGTGGTGGAGATACCTTGCATCATGTCCAACTCCACTTTAATTACTGGCACAATGAAAACAAAACCAAAAACAACACTTTGAGTTGTTTTTAAGTCTATTTTTTTCATGAGCACTAGCAGCAGTACTCTTAGGAGTTCTGTTTATCATGTTTTTCACTGTCTGATAGTACCTTTTCCTGATTTTTTTCATAATACTATGACAGTTTGCTTAAGTGAGTCTTGTTCTTAGTCTCTCCCACTATGCCCAGTCCTTTCTCATCAAGTTTGCAATAGACAGTAGAGACAGTTGGCATGAATTCTGTCTGGAGAAGAGGAGGCTCAGGGGAGAATTTACCACTCTCTAGAACTGCCTGAAAGGAGGTTGTGGCGAGGTGGTCAGACTCTTTTCCTACATAACTAGTGATATGGTGAGAGGGAATGGCTTCAAGTTGTGTCAGGGGAGGTTCGGGTTAGATATTAGGAAACATTTCTTCCCAGAAAGAGTGGTCAGGTGCTGGAGGTGAGGGAGTCACCATCCCCAGATGTGTTCAAGAAATATTTAGATGTTGTACTAAAGGACATGGTTTAGTGGGGAGATATCGGTGGTAGGTGGAAGGTTGGACTAAATGATCTTGGAAGTCTTTTCCAACTTTGTGATTCTATGATTCCCTGATGTACGAGAGTGCTTAACTTCTTTGCCTCATGCTAGTTGAAAAGAACATATGCCTGTGTTATATGGCTCGGTGTGTCCTACTCATTGCAAAACAAGTGGAACATTACAGCAAAGATGCTGCACTCACCTGGAGAAGGGAAATCTGCTGAAAAATGTGCAGCAGAGAGTCCTCATGGGAATGTACTAATCTGTCAGTAACCTGAGCTATTTCAGTCTGGATTTTGTTTTGCATACAAGATTTACATACGGTAGAGCTGTTGAGATCAAATGAAATGCTCAGAAATTCTGAAATGAAATGTGGCCATCGTAGCTACGTTGAAAGGTCATAGCTAGGCCTAGGAACATAGTTAATTTTCCAAAACGCCCAACTTTTTCATCTGACTTTTCAGTGGTTTCTGCACACTAGTGAAGAGAAATTCTGGGGTAGCGCTGTGACGATTTCTCGAACGAGCAAGTTGTTGGGGTTAAATGACGGGGTTAGGATCCCTGAACAAAGATCCTGATGACCGACTGTCTTGTCTCGCAAGAGTGCAGTAGTGAAATGAGGTGGTTAGGGTGCAGAGGCGCATCCAGTGGTCTGCAGCCTGTTCTCCACTGGCAGCTTCCCCCACAGGAAGACAAACCACTTGTGAGAGGTCTCCAGGCAGTTAGCTGTCTAGAGCTGCTGCTTTGTAATGAGTGTTCGTTCACAGTGAGTGAAACCCAGAATGTCTTGCTGTTGTGGCTGGGAGCTAAGCCTTTGTTCATGGAGGTCTGTGTTTTAATGCTGTTAATATTTTCATTTCATTCACTTGTTAAGGCAATAAAAGAGATTGTATTCCTGGCAGACTGACACAAACCCTGCCAAATGAGAACCTCTGGCGATTTGAACTTCTGCCACTGAGCTGCTGACAGGAGGGCAGCTACCAGGGCTGCTGGTTGCAGCATACATTAGGGGCTGGGCGAGCCTGGCTGGCAGAGCAGCCCCTATTCAGGTGCTGCTGGGTTCTGCACACCAGGGGAGCTGCTAGCACCAGCAAGAAGCCCTGTGCCTGCACACAGTTCAGTTTGGGGTGTATCTCTGTGCCACAGCCAGAAGTAGATTACAGCCTAGAAAATGTACCTGTCTACTGCTGAATAAATCAGCTCAGATAGTAATCAGGTTTGATACACATATTGTGGGCTTGTATGTTAAGTCCAAGCTGACAGCACTCCTCTGCAGTAGTTGCTCAAGCAAGGTGAGACCGCACCACCTGACTGCACAGTAAATACAGCTTTGGTTATCACAGTAGCCTCTTCAGTCACCTGATTAAAGCTGCGGTCTTGTTTCCTGCTCTGCCAATTTTCCACTCCATGCCAGCCCAGTTGTGCCTGAGGTCACAGGACCATAGGGTAGTTCCAGGTAAAGGGATCCCAGGATGTCATCTGGTCCATAGGATAACTCTGGTTGAAGGGACCCCAAGGTGTCATCTGGCCCAGCCTCCTGCCGGGTGCCTCTGGGTTTGCCCAGTGAAAACTTGGAGTCAGGAGTTGCTCAAGCAATAAAGACTCGTGAAAGCTTTATGAAGCATGTCACAAGCAGGAGAGTTCATAGAGAATGGGAAAGGGAAGGCAAGGGGCAGACTGATGGCAGTCCCTGCATGAAAGGTGTCTCCAGAAAGACAGTGCTATGATAGGAAAGCTTAGGTCTTTCCTTGCATCAATGAGGATCTCAAAGGAGATCTGACAGGCAGCTTTCTACCCAAAAGCTGTTGTTTGTGTGATACACCCAAGAAACTGTTAAGGCTGTTGTGGCACTGCAAGAGGATCTTTTTGCTTTTTGACCAATGAAACAAAGTGTAACTAATATCAGGGTCAGTGGTGTCCTTCCACCATTGTAAATATCAGACTGCACACGTTTAATTGCAACACAGATGCAGCTGTTCTGCTGAGATTAACTAAAGGCCCGAGCTGCTGAAAACTAGTGGGATATACTAGGGAAATAATTGCTCTGCATATGCCCGGCACCCTTTCTGCTTTTTCCTAAGCACTTGCCACTGGCTTCTGTCATAGGTGAGCTCAGAGAATGGTGTTGGAAATAAAAAGTGAAAGTTATTGTGGTGCTGCCTTCTGTGATTGCCATCATACTGCCATATTGTTCAGACGCTTGAAGCCTGAAGCCTCCTGCTGTGTTAATGACTTACTGGATTTACAGGTAGTACGCTTTAGTCTCATTAACTTGAATATACCATTACTCTAAAATACAAACTTCAGAATCTGAGACAGGAACGGGTTTTTCTGTATAACACCTAAAAGGTGTTCCAACTTCAAATTGGAATTTTGTGTGCAAATGATAAAACATCATAAAACAGTAAAGTGGAAGCAGAGAGTAGGATGTATGGAGAGTAGGATTGATTATATTGAAGAGAGGGAAGACAGATTTGCATAGCTTCTATGTTGGGACTTAATATCCACATATATCATCAACTAAGCATAGTGTAAATGTTCTCCAGGGCTTTATTATGTGAGGTACTCTTCATGGTTAAAAAGGTATGGAAGGACCCTTTCATATTAAAACTTCCTGTTCTTTTGATTTAGCAGCAATTAAGTAAGGAAAGGAAGATTAAAGAGCAAGGAAGTCTAAATAAATTTTTATTTCTGGAAACAGAGACTACAAAACAGCTTTTCATGCAGGAAATGAATTATGCTTATACGTAAGAAGCAGTGTTTTGCAAGCATAATGTCTCAGAGCTGCTAGGGGAAGATTTCAATATGCAGAGATTTAGCTATGTTTGAAGTCTCAGTTCCTAGTAGAAAAAAACATTCCTGAATACAAATGTCTTAAAAGGAAAATAAATAAAAAATACATAAAAATAGAGATAATGCTAAATAGTTAACAAGTTCTGAATTTAATATTTTCTCTTGCAGTTAATACATTTAGCTGTTAATTTCATAAATATTGTAGTAAGCATGAAAAATTTTCATAGCCTGTAACAGTTATATCTGCAGAGGAAATAGTAAGGTTTGTATGCATTTCCTGTACTGAGATACTCTTCTAAGCCTGACAAATTTATGTGAATCATGTTAATCACAGAACGAGGGACAAATACCCTCCCTCGCTTAAAGTTAAATTGAAAGCTGATATTGAACAATGCTGGGAAGTTGATTATAGTAAAACATACGTGTATCATCAAATTTTGAAAATTAAACTTCTTGCTTCTGTTTTATATTGCTTTCTACAAAGCACTTAGTTCCTATGAGATAAAGTTAATTACTCAGAAGATTAATCCCAGATATGCACGCTAACTGGATAGTTTGTCTAGTACTAAAGATAGCAGCCAGCACTATGGCACTCCTGTAAGCTGCACTGCCTTCTATTTCATTTCCAGGCATGGGTCTGGATAGAGTTAACTTGTGAGATTCAGGGCTTTTTCACTTTACAAGGGTGACTGCATCTCATTGTGATACATCTGCAGTTGATTTATGCAGTATGTGAGGAAGCAGGTAGGATTTGTCGTGGATGGGATTAAAGAAGTCTAAAGTTTGACTTAACTCACTGTTGAAAGTGTAGTAAAAGTTTAATGTAGGTAAATGTCTTACCTGTATGAATAAAATACAGGTTGTATGGATTTCTCAAGGCACGTTAATACCTTTCAATTTCTATCCTCACGTAAGCAATTCTATTTTCGGCGCATAAATCTAGTCGCTCGTTATTAAGCAATTGCATCTTCTATGTGATGAAAAAGGTGGCAAAATATTCCTTGAAGATTAAAGACTACTGCCCCTTAGCAACACTAATTTTAAGAAATTGATGTTCCCCGAAACATGAACAAGGTGGTGTTCATTAAAACACTTTTTTCATCATTAGCATGATCCTAGATGCACTATCAACAAATAAGCTTGCTTATTTTAAGTTTCTTGAAACACATATATTTTCAAACTGAAATAAGATTAGTAAGCTAATGAAAATAATAGCTTTCTGATTGGATTGGATGGGTAGGCATTATCCAATTTGAAACAGTTGCCCCTGTCCAGTGATATTATTGACACCAACTAAACCTTGCACAGGGCTTTTTATTAATGTTTTCTTTTCCCAGTCCCACTGAGCAGAATAGAGTTCATCTAAGAAAAGCTGGGATAACTTTATTCTGTTTTAAGAAACTGGCTTGAAATTACAAGGATTGTATTGTAAAGATGAAATAGGCTGCGGTGGCATATAGCACCGTCTGTGCAGGCAGAGGATGGAAAAGATTGGAGGGGAGCTTCCCAGCAGCTCTCCCTGGAGGAAAAATGAGTGGTGATTTAAAGGAGGTGATGACCTCTGTTAGTATTAATTATTTTCAGTAGGCTGTGAACAGCTCTTGTGGACTGGGTGCGGGGAAGCAGTGACGTGTAGGACTTTGGCTGTGTAGAAAAGCACTGTTTGAGCATGGCAGACTATGGAGCTGTGTGACAGTACGAATACATCTGGAAATGCAGTTGTGTGATTGCCTCTGGAGATGAAAGAAAGCTTACCAGAGAGAGTGCGGTGGGGGTCACTAAGAATAACAGATAGGATTAAGCTTTGGCATGAGTTGAATTTTGTATCCAAATTCTGTTCATGATTCTTACTTTTCTTTTAAAAGTGCAGGTTACTAAAAGTTTATGACTATGTTATGTTTGTGTTTTGCTATCGTGTGCTTGTATGTATTTGCAAGCTGAATAAGTGTATATAGCTTTTTCCACGGATCTGCACTTTTTGAGTCTGCTTGTAAGTACTTAATGGTACACCTGAGCTGGAGTATAACCTGAAGGGAGGAGTGTGAGTCTGCTAGTTTGCTGCAGTCTTCCTGGGTCCTGGTACTGGAGTGTGTCCAGGCGGGTAACACCTGGCCCCAAGCTCTGAGAAGAAGTGAAAGTTTCAGGAGCAATAAGAAAATCAGCTGTCTGTCTGCTAATACAGCAGTGTATAATTTCCCTTATATGATCTGTTAAGAAAGTGCTGCTGAAAACAACTTACTATTTTTCATTTAAATGTTTTTTTTAGGCCTAATCTCATAATCCCCTTGCGGCAAGACATATATGTCAGTAAATAATACTGAACATACGCTAGTATTAACTAAGAAGCACTTCTGCTTACTTGTAATACAAGGGCATGAAAACTCATTCTTTACTTGTTCCGCCATTGTTGTTTTTTCCTTCAAGTTGAAGTAATGATTGTTCTCCATCATTCCTGTGTTCTACTTCCACAGCAGCTGCTTTGTGGTTCTTCTAGCTGTATACCCCTCTTGGCTTTTTCATACGTGGAGAGAAGAAAAGAGCACATGGTTTTGGTTTAAAAATGAACTTTCAAACAACAGATTTGCTTAGAAGCAAGTAAAAAATAAGAAATTTGGTAATGCAGGGAGATGGCAAAAAATGTTGCCTTTATCTATCTCTTAACTTTATTTTAGGTTTATCCAAACGAAGAAAAGAATCATTCCACAGAAGAACTTAGCAAGTCTGAAATCCAAGAGGAGCTGAAAAAGGCGAATAGCCTTCCTAGTTTGACTCCTGGAAACAAAGCAGCAGATAAAGACAAGCAACCCCGAGAAGGTTTTTTTCAGTTTCTTGGAAGCTTGTTTAATCTTGCAACAAAATCTTCTTTGGTAGACTCTAAACCATCTGCCTGCCAAGATGAACCCAACAGATGTGAAAAGGATTTACAGAACACAAATACCCTTACAGAGGGCACGCAGCCACAGCATCCAAAAACTGAAGAGCCTGTCTGTTCTACAGCTACAATAAAAGAGGACTCTGTAAATAATGATGACATGATCTTAAATAACATTGGGAAAGATAGCTCACAGGATCAGCAAGGAGGCCGGAAACGATCTGCAGATGTGAAAAAGTAAGTTTTATAATTCAGTACTAAATTATAGAAAAGCGTATGTGTGCGGAAAACTACGGTGACTAAGTTCTGTTGAATGGAAGGTGGATGACTGACATTCCTAAGGATGATTGGAGCGTCACCGACTCAACTTTGTGCTAACCTCTGTAGTAAATACCATAAATAAATGGGGAGAAGTCAACTTCTACCAAGTACAACTTCAGAAATGTTTTTCTAGAAGTTTTCTGACCATGGGTGATAGATTCATTGTAGATCATCGTAGATATGAGGTGAGAGAAGATGTGGCATTTAGAAGTGCATTCAGAATTGTAGACTTATTTAAAAGAAAAAAAAAGCCAAACTTACTTATGTCTATATTGTGGGCTAAGTGAAGGTTAAAATGCTTCTCATTTTTGTATTTCACTACTTCAGTGCTTTTACTTCTGCAAGTAAGGTTTCCACATTTTTAAATTATCTTTCTTGGTTTATATAAATTTGCATTTTTGCTTAAGTTGTTTCCTTTTGTTCTCAGAATTTTTTTTTTTGTAATTAAAAAAGTTATTTAAAGTTCTCAATTAGTCTAAATATGGAACAACCTCAGCAGTTGTGTAATATTTCCAAAAAAGAGTTTCAAAAAGTTGATGCCAAGGGCACCCATGTGCATCTGAGAGTAGAAAACCTAAAATATTGCCTATGGTCCACCATGTATATTACAAAATTTTCTGTCTCCAGTATAAACGTACTTTTGGAATATAATATATTTGTAGCTGTTTGGTTGAATATTTGACTGTATGCGGTCCAGTTTCTCCTTGGTGTTCAGAATGTGAACTTGCTTATCTGTAATTAATTTTCACTACCAGGATGTGCAATTCGAATTTTAAGCCAAAAGTAATGGCTTGGGGTATTCAGTAGTTCTATAGAAGTACTCCTGTGATTGGTGAAGGGAAAGTAACTCTCAGATTTCAGAACTGGTGGATGCACTGAGCATAAACACTTCCTTTTTTTTTTTTTAACTTTTTTTTTCCTTTTTTTATGCAAGTTTTAAAGTTAATTTGAATTGTGTTCAATCTATTTATCTATGGCATGTGAAGTGTTTCATTTCCAGACAGAAGATCAGACATTTCCAAAGTAGTTGCATAATGAATTTTGCTTTCACACTGGGGATGCGTATAGCTCCCTTTCCCTGTTATTCAGTAGACTGATGATTTTCGGCATCTGTAATTCACCTTCACATTATAAATGGAATGCCTGATCAGGATATGAACAGGGGACATGCCACTTCTTCAGGTGTACCTTAGACTGTATTTCCACCACCAAAATGCAGTACTGTTTGTAATAGTAATGATTGTCTTTTCTTAAGTTCTCTTTGGTTTGGTCTGATTGTTACAGTCCACCAGTTTTTATGATGGATTCTTAAACTAGCACACATCTGACTGACACTTTTTCCAAAATGTATATTGCAGCCCATGAGCACTTCACTGATCTATCCCTTTAGTTGTTATCTTGGGAGGCCTAGATGTATAATGTTATTCAGTCTAGTTTCCGAACAAACTGTGTTTTTTTCTTAAAAGGCATTGAACAGGCTGGTTTGCTTTGTCAGCCTTTTGCTGCTGTTTACTGTTTTAGTAGCATGCTCTGGAAGCTGAGAAAGAGGTTGTGTGCCATGATGCCAGGGGCTGTGCAGATGCATAAGTCACTCCTTGCCTCAAAGAGGCAATTTTTTTGCATAGTCAAAAAATGTAATAGATATCAGTAGATCTTTCTCACTTTTTGCTTCGATTCATGTAGTTTGATCCATCTTATATCTCAGCATACTTTTTACTGTATTTTCTTCAGTGTTCAGGCTCTCTCTCGGTTTCTCCATACCCAGCTGTTGATCATATTCTTCAGTTTATTGTGGTGGCAATTTGTCCTTTATGTATTTTTTTCCTCACTCTTTTTGATGACTAAGTTGGTCTGTTCATATGCTGTCATCCTGTCATTTACCTTCAGTCACTCCTATCTATTCAAATGACCATGAATACTGGAGATTAAGCTAAAAACCCAAAATACAAGGAATTAAACATGGCAATCACAGCTTGCAAGTGAAGAGTAGATGAGAGGCAGCCATGTGCACCTCCAAAGAATTCAGTCTTTCTTTTTTCTCCCAGTCCCCTGGATGATACTATTAGGAGCTGGTGCACATTTCTCCTTCCAGGTGGAAACCTCTGGCTTCTGTTGCCTTTTTGGTGTACAAAGCAGCTTTGTTTGACTTCCAAGTTTTAAGGATGCTTACAAGTCTGTGACTAAGATTAATGAGAGGGACAATGTGTTGAGGGTTTTTTTGCTGTTCTGTTCGTTTTATACCAGTGCACTTGAGTTGATGTTGAGCAGTAATGGATGAGATGCTGGACAGTCTACACACATAGTTGAGAAGGTCAGATGGTCTCAGTGTTCAGAGCAATGCAGATTTATATGTAAGGCATTAATGAATGCTTACAGAGTTCAGAGGGTATGGTTAATAGCTCGCTGAAGTGACCTCCTTGCTTTGTGCAGGTATTTTTTGAGTTAGATTGGTCTTATTGAAATCGGAGTAGAAGCTGACATTTTCAGTTGACCGTATTTTAACATGGCTTATATTGTGAGATAACCTATGCAAATCAGTGTAGATTTTTATCTATGTGGTTTACCTGTCTTATAATCAAGCAAGAATATCAAAATGTCTGTTACAGGTTTGAAGGTAAGAGTAAGTTGGTCTATATAGAAAATGAATTTTTTCCCAGAAACTGAATTCTAAATGTAGCTGTTGTAATATTGGATAAACATTAAAACACATTTTCCTTTTAAAATTGTTCTCAAAAGTACAGCTTACATTCTACCCTTTTTGGCTCAACACACTAAAAAGTTAGGCAATCTCTGTGCGGCTTCTGTGTGTTTTTCTCTGCCTGACTACACAGTGTGAACTGTGTTTTGACGCAACTATTGAAGAGAAATTGTAACAACAGTGTGGAAGCAGAGGTTTGTACTGTTCACCTTGTTAAGTATTTGAATTAAGAATGCCTGTTTTTTATGTTATGGAGATGATTATATCAGTTTTATTCTCTTTAAGTGTATTAAAGCTTAAAGAATGTCGAGCAGGTTTCTTTCTCTTCTGTGCTAACTTCTTTGCTAAATATTAACTAACTGATTTTAATTTAGCACAGTTAAATTGTAAAAACACTCTTGATTGATGACAGATGGCCTGATAGTTTTGTAGAAGGTTCTACAAACTAGCTAGCCGTGAATACTAAAAACACAGACAGTGATGGGCAGGATGTAGCATAAAGGAACAGAATGCTCTGTAGATATCATGAAGGAAAGTGGTGATGTGAATGTGGTCTTCTGCTAATCTCTTGAGGATTGAGTCCTAAAAGATAAATGAAACACATTAGTGATCCATACATATTCAAATGCACTGTTGATTCCATTTATTGTTACATTAAAACATAGTTTTTAACATTTATTTTAGAGAAGAGTTGAAAATATTTAAGGTGACTGCAAACGTGTATTATTAATCTTGTAACTGTTTCCTTTGTCATGAGGAACATTCTAAATGAACTTGTTAATTCTAAACTACTGTTAAATATTAAATTAGAGGTTGTTATCTGTGGTTGGGGGGAGGCTGCAGTGGTAAGTAAAAGAGGAACAGTTGTTAGGTTACATAATCTCCATGAGAGTTGTTTTGTGTGTTGTTTTTAAATAAAAAAAAACAAAGAAACTTTCAGAAATTAATAACTATCAAGTTGTCTCAGAGCATGCAAGACTGAGACTCAGACAACCTTTTTAACCTCATATCCTTAAAGCAATGTTTTGCAAAATACAAGGAAATGAGACTGCTCTGACTTTGTAGACTGAGGTTACTTCTGCCCTCAGTGGGAGGCCTGGCGTTTAGTAGAGATTCAAATTTCCAGGCCTTGAGCCAACAAGAGTGGAATTCGTGAGCTCAGTCAGTGGTGTGTGTGTTTGCAAGAGACAAAACACATAGGCCACATTATTTCTCCATCACCTTAGCTGGCTAAGTGGTAATTGTGCCTTAAGGGCTTCTGGTCCTTTATCCAGATGGTGACAGGTGGTAAAGAAGCAGCATAGAGGACAAAACCATGATAAATTGGACAAAGTCTCTAGGCAACAATTACTGTAGACAGTAATGTAATAATTGCAATACTGAAGATGAATGAAGAGAGTTGAGTTGGCTGTCTCCAGCTATTGCATCCATTAGTTTTCCAATTGTCTGGGATGGCTGATGATTTCACAGAATCAAAGAATTGTAGGGGTTGGAAGAGATCTCTGGAGATCATCTAGTCCATCCTCCCTGCTAAAGCAGTTACCTATAGTAGGTCATACAGGAGGGTGTCCAGGTGGGTCTTGAATATCTTCAGAGAAGGAGATTCCACAACCTCTCTGGACAGCTTGCTCCAGCGTTCCATCACTCTGGCAATGAAGAAATTCTTCCTTACATTGGTATGGAACTTCCTGTGTTACAGTTTCTTCCCGTTGCCTCTTGTTCTGCTGATGCTCGCCTCCAAAAAGAGTCTGCCCTCATCAACTTGACTCCTGCAATTTAGATGTTTATAAACAGTGATGAAATCCTCTTCAGCATTCTTTTCTCCATACTGAAGCGTCCCAGGTCTCTTGGCCTTTCCTCATATGGGAGATGCTCCAGGCCCTTAATCATCTTTGTTACCCTCCACTGGACTCTCTGTAGGAGATCCCTGTCTTTTTTTGAGCCGAGTAGCCCGGAACTGGACGCAGTATTCCAGATGTGGCCTCCTCAGCACTGATGAAGATGTTGAACAAAACCAGACCCAGCACCAACCTCTGGGGGAACACCGCTAAATACAGGCCTCCAACCAGGCTCTGCACCACTGATCACAACCCTCTGAGCTCTGCCAGTCAGCCAGTTCCTTACTATAGAGTACTGAAGCAACCAACTGGGCTTGGTCTATTCTGTAAAAAGTTGATGAAGGTGTGTTGTTGGTAAAGTACAGTGGTAAAATAACACTCATTTAGCTGTAAGTGGGAAATGAAAAGACAATGTGTTGACTGCTACATGTGGAAAAATCTCAATAGTCCTCAATGGCTGAGTGGAAAGTGTATAAGTGGAAAGTTTGTGTTTAGTTATAGACTTTACAGTGCTTTCTAATGAAGTTAAAAAACGTTTAATTGATGAAGTAAGACTTAAAGTAAAACCAATGAAACAGTGGGAATCCACTTCACTTAGTTTCTCACTACTGAAAGTCTCTATGAGAGAAATCAAAGTTTCATAACGTGACAAACACAAAACATGATTTCACCCCGCTATCCTTACCTTTAATTAGGAAGCAGCAATTTGGCTTCAGAATTGAGACTGTTTCCCTAAGACTCCTGAAAATGACCTTCTTGCACTGCGTACCTACGAGATTCTTAGGAATGCCAGTCATGGTAATAGGCAGTACACCTTATAGGAAACTGAGAACATAACTCTAACAATTTCCTTTTTTCCCATGGGAGGAAAAAAAAAAATCGTGTGAGTGATGACCCAGATCTTTTCGGTTGACTACTTGCCATTTGCTTATCTTCTCATACATTTTTTTTTTAATTTTTTTGTAACATCCAGTAACAGTAAGTGGATGTTATTTATAGTGAAATGCTTAACAGTATTACTTGTAAAATTGCATGGCTTGTTTTGGAGTTCAGCAAGAAGCTTTATTGCATTGCTGAACATGATTGATGAGGTGAAAATCGAAGTTGTTGAAAACTCTAAATATTATTTGTTGAAAACTCTAAATATTTTTATTGTAAAATCCTGACCATTGGTTAAGATTGGTTAAGATACTCAAATTTAACAAAGTATTTATGATCCTACCTTCTCCCCTCTGTTATGATCCTTGCGGACATGGAAGCAAGAACTCTCACCCCACAACCGCAAGGATTTCCTAACTGTGAGTAGAAGATGAGAGGGAGTGATTTCAAAAGCAGTGCTCTGAACAGTCTGCTTTTACACTTTGCACCCTACCAAGAGCCAAGTTTTTGTAATAGTTTAGCTACAGTATTGCAAGGTATTTCATCCAGGAGGAGAGGTAGTCTTGAGGAGAGACAAGTGCAAATCTCCTACATTATACATTGTTGAATTTTGTGAGGGTTGGGGTTTTTTTTGTCTTTTTAAAGTCTAGAAAAACAGTTGCTGCACATTAATTGCGTAGTATTTCCCATTTTACTACTGTCAAAAAGGCTGTCCTTTTATTTTGCTCTGATAGAAAAGCAGATTGTAAAATCCTCCGGATAAATCTGGTTAACACATCTCTTTCAGAGCTTGTCATTCACCATTGTATTACTGGTGGGACGCAGTCTTGTAGTGATTCAGAAACATAGGCATCAGTTTGTCTGATCGATTGTATATTGTGGTTTCAGTTCAGTGAGCAATAGCAGCATTCATCTTTCTCCATAGTTATCTTTGGCACAGAGTCAGGAGTAAATGAGCAGAAGTTAAATCAATGGATTCCAAGCAATGGTCTCACCAAGTAACTCCTGAGGAATAATGTAGAAGAATGGGGAAGCTAGTGTGGTGTTTGCTGAAATTGAATCCATCTTGTGATCAGAGCCATGTCCTCCTTCTCTGTAATTGTCTACCCAAGACCTGTTTTAAATACGGGACCTAAGTGTCTTAAACCACAAGTGTGTGCACAGTGTAATAGTGTCTGTCCAGTTTTAAAAGCATTTGTTGGGTGATCACTGTAAAGGAAGAAAAAAGTGCCATGTTAATTGCTTTTATCAGAACTGTACATACAGCTACATACCTACATACATACCCTGTACATACAGCTACACACCTACATAGCTACATAATACCCACAGACTCAAATTCCAATGAGAGCTAAAGTCTCTGTGGTTGAACCCGCATCTTGTGATGATAAGGATTATGCTGGGGTTCAGCAACCTGTTCCAAGATTGGAGCGGGTTAGTGGCAGTACTCTGCCCTTGGAGAAACGCAGGCTCTGGCCTGCCTGCTGGGCCAGTACTTGCCCTGAGCTGGGACACGTGCCAGAAGAAAGGTGGCTGCTGGCCCCAAAGCAGAGGTCTGTGCCTTTCTGAGGGATGAAAGCTTCGCAGTGTTAAGAGTAATTCATAACAGATCCATGGTGCAAAATTGAGCTAAATTAAGTAAGTTGAAAAATAAATCATGATGTTGTTTTTTTCCCATTGTTTCTTTTTTTTTTAACTGGTTTATTCAACTGTGAAACACATTACACAATTATTAGAGACTGTTTCTTAGAAATTTTACAGTACTGTTTTCAGTGCCAGGAGTTCTTTGTACCTGCAGTGTAATTGTCTAGGCTTCCTGGGTCTTTATTTGCCAGTAAGGGCTTTTTCTTCACATCTTCTTTTTCACAGTTTTTGGGTAGCATCAGAAGAACGTTATTGATGGGTTCCTTCTTTAAGTAGGCAGATGGACTGTGAGAATGTAAAGTCCCCTTTAGTGGCCTCTTCAGGAGCAAGCCCAGAACCTACCTGATAGTCAAAGGCAGTTTCTTGCATCATCTGCCTGTCTCATGTTAGCATCAGTGTGTGTGAAAGGCAATCTCCTTGCGTCAGGCATCCTGCAGTCAAACTCCTGTTTCCATAACACATCTGAAGCAACACTCTTGCATAAGAGGAGGCTAGGAGGACTGACTTTCTTCAACATTAGGAAAGGGAGCCTGAGGGGGCACATTATTGCTGTCCTCAACTGTCTTGTAGGAAGCCTTGGAGGAGACGGAGGCAAACTCATCTCAGATACACACACTGCTGGGAGGGGAGGCAACAGGACTTTGGGATATTCTGATACTGGGAAATGTGTTTTCAAAGTGGGGGAGATCACACGCCTTGGTGTATGTGCATAGGGTTCCTATCCCAAAGACATCCTCAGAGGCACCTCACCCTGATCTTATTGCTCAGAGTGGGCATGGAATTAGATGATCACCCATGATACTTCCTAGGCTCTCTTGCAGTTCTGTGCCTGGAGACTTCCTCATCCCAGCATCCTGCTCCCCAGAAAACACGGATCTTGAGCACCTGCATATCTGAGTGCCTGGCAGAGGGGAGACAAGAGGGAGCTGGCTGAGTTACATGAGATGTGTGGGGTGTAAAGGTGGCATACAGGTGTATACACACGCATACTTCCCACAGCTAAGGGACAGGAAGGTCTGCTACTGCCAGGTACTGAGGAAAGAGAGCAGTGATCCCAGACTCTTCACACTAATCTTGGTCTTGCAGGTGCTGGTGTTGGGTAAGCCTTGATCTGTCCTTTCTTCCTTCAGGCTGCAGAGTATAGTTACTTTCCCAGATGTGGAAGATAATCAAGATACAGTACCATGAAAAGCCAGGGAAAGGAAAAACATTCCTTCCAAGGTCACGGAGACAACATTTGTTTTTATTAAGATTGTCTTTGACTCTTGATTGTCCTTATGGGACATTAGCTTTGAAATTTCCTTCAAAATCTACTGTGTGCAAATCACTTTGTTCAAACCAAGCTTTTGGCCTTTTGGAATATACAAATGTGAAGTCTCAGGACATTAGGTATTTCAAACTTCAGTTTTAAATCATGAAGCTATAGCCTCCAGCTAAAAAATATTTTGCTTTGATCTAACTTGTATGTGGCAACTTTTCAGTTCTTTTGCAGTGACTTTTTTTCAACAAGACACTTATTTTTTCTATTTCTGAAGATCTGACATGACTATAGAAACCAACTAGCTGAATAAGCTGAAGTCAACCAGAAGGTTTTTCAAAGTGTCTTTGAGATAATTATTTCCGGACAGAAGACCTTAATATAATTTTTAAAAAGTTGTCAGTTAAGTAAGCAGTAGAAAAAAAAAACTAAGTGGAAAAAATTAAAATAAACAATTGCATAATTGTAAAATAATTAGGGAGGAGTAGATGGGAACCACAAGAGACATACTGATTTAGTGCAGTGGTTTTCAGTCTACAGACTGAAAGACCTTTCTGGTATAGGAGCTGCTTCTGAGTGGGTCTGGGAATCGACGTTAGGGAAGACGTGTGTTTAAGCTTTGAAAAGGTAGGAGACAGCTGTACTGGAGAGGACGTATCTGGAAGAGTGAGGTATGGAGGGGAAAAAAAGGCTGTTGCATGTCTCAGGAGAGAGCCAAGTGTTGTGTGCTTCAGAAACAGGCCAGCCAGCAGCACACTTGAACTTGAACACTGCTGAGCCTGAGCTGGTGAGCCTGAAGCTCAGCTGTGGAGCTGGTTGTAAGGGTTTTCTAGCATGAATGCCCCAAAGTGCAGATGAATCTGTGAATTTGTGCTGCCTGGGGGTCTGAGGTGCTGTATCCATATAGTGCTATATCATACGGATGATCTTTCTTGCGCTTTTTGAAAATAATCTGGGGATACCTGCTTTCTGTTGTATTATATGTACAAATATGAGAGGTCACCAACTTGATGAGGTACGCTTGAAAAAAAAAAAAAATGGAAATAATATAGTCTATATGGATGCATGGAGATGAGGCATTCAGGGTAATCAGATTCTTCCTGCTTCCAGGCTTCAAAACTAACAAGCTTGTTTTATAACTCACGCCACTTTTGGAGCAAGTTACACAAATTGTCTATCATATGAGATGTGTCAGAAGATGTACCCCTCCCTTCCTTGAGTTAGTCCCCTTTGAACTTTTTGTTTCTCTTCCAGAATAGAAGAAATCTCTACAAGCACCTACTTTTGACAAATTTAACGTAACTCATGTTGACATGTTCTCTTGTTCCTGTCAAACAGTCTTTTGTGAAGTAGGCATTATAGGGAATTGAGTAGCTTCCTATACAGAAGAGAAAGAAAGAATCTCCCAGTATTTGAAATGTGTGACAGAATTACATGTTAGGTTCTGTGTGTAATCAGGCTTTCATCTGTATCCTCATATGAATTGGAAAAAAACATTGCAAAGAGTTTTTAAGGTAAGTTCTGAAATGACATACTCTTTTGACGATCAGAAATGAATTGTTACTTTAAATGTCTGTGAAACAAGTCTCTAGCGACATTTTTAAAAGATTTTGCATGACAGAGCCCGCTTCTTAATGTGTTTCGTAAGACTTAAAGCAAGATTTAGAGTAAGCCATCTGAGTTGCAACTACCACAGAGGAGCATAGGTTTTCATTTTTTAAACGTCTTGTTGCATGTGAACATTTGGATTGTAAATGCTTCTACTTGCTCTAAAAATGAATGTGGTAGGAATAAAAGGTCCATTGACAAATTTGTTACAGTATGCTGAGAACCAAATCCTTGATTAAAGGTCAGAGATCCGAAAGTTACCATGTCTGTGTTGGAGAGGTTAGTTCCTTTATAAAACAGCATGCAGTGCAGAAACTTTTGGAAGAGACAAGTCTGCAGGAAAGCAGAGCTGTAAATTAGGAGATGCTCGCAGAGGCCAACCATAGGATGAGGCTCCACGGGATGAAGTGGTATTGTAACCACTGCTGGTCAGGATTGGGTTTGTGCCAGGTCTTGCTCAGATTCTGACTACGTATCAGTCAATCAGAGTGCAAAATTCCCTCAGAAGACAAAAGGAAACAAACAGAATTAGGAGAAATGATAAAAGGTACGTGATAGGCATGAAGGAAGATCTGCATATATTTATGTTGCCTGACCATGTGTAATAAATGGTGGAAATCCTAGCTGGGATCTGTAGTTTGAGACATTGTAAATATAGTACCTCTCCGTGATGGGTTCTCCTTTTCATCACTCTATAGTCTTGTCTAAAATTAAAAAATATAAAATCCAGTTTCTGGATGCTTCAGCTCACTTGATGAGCTCGTGGGTAAAATTTGAAGGCAAGCTTGGATGTGGGGAACAAACATATTTTCTAGGTTTGTGTCAGAGCACCAGTTATTACCGCATATTTATAGATAAATTCTGAATTCATCCCACTGTGTATTGGGCAAAAGAACAACTGCAGAGTAAAAGACGTGCAGTAAAAATTAGTTGTCATTGAGCAGTTTATTCAAAATAATGCTTCATCTTTGGTGGAAATGAATGTTCAGTACCTTGCAATACCATTGAACAAGCTCATTTTAAAGACATTTTACAGTTTTCCCCTTCAAGAATTCGTAGAATTTGTTTGGTGAATTGGTGCAAGCCTGCATTCTGTTTTCTTAAAAGAAATTTTGTCTGGTTTCAGGACTGTTGTGGACTTTTATATTTGAGGTGGACCAAAGTATGGTAGAACTGATGGATGGATTTTTTAAAAGTTTACTAGTGATTATTTAAAACATTTTTACTTCATTGTGTCTTAAATGGGAGAAGATAACCAATAAGGTTAATTCTGTGTGACACAATCAGTTCTTATGCATTCTTCAGACTCATTTTTACTATGGCTCATGCTGAGTAAATAGGGTATAATATAGAGCTCAGCAATTCCTTCCCCTGAGATTTCTAGTATATCTAGAGCTTTGGAAAATATTTTTCTCATATGAGAATGTGGAAAATAACTTTTTTTTTTTAAAGGAAACCAAAAAGACTTAAATCATTTTTTTTTCTACTACCCTTTCTCCAACTGTGGTTTTTTTTCTCTTACAAGCAGAAATATATGTGCTTCTTTTAAGAGGTGCTGAAAATAGCAACTTAATTGGTGTGCCTGATGTCTAGCAGCTGCCACTGTTGGAATCTATGGAAACTAAACTAGTAGTATAGAAGATGAAATGCATCTGGCTTTGCAAATGCTTGGGAGACATGGTGTTTATATATGACTTTCCTGTAAACCCTACATTGAGATTCTGCTGTAGCCTTCATCACCATTTACAGTGTATTTAATCCTCAATAGAAATTTCATTTTCCACTTCACATCTAAATTCCCATATTCAGGTATTTTTGGCATTAGCCTAAACACACCTGGCACGTAAAGCTTGCATATAAATGGGCATTTATATCTCTGTTTTAATGTTTATGCATACAAATAATTTAGTTTACTTTTAGTTTACTTGTACTCTTTGCATGTCCAAATGCTGCATGAAGAGGGATTTTACCTGTAATTCTAATATTGCTAAGTTAAAAGTAAAATTAATATAGAAATAAGTGCCTGAGGCTCTAAAAGCTTGACAGAGAAGAGATAGTATTTTAGAATAGTAAATCCATGCCTTTTTTATGTTCTTCTTTACCTGTCTGGAGAGTACATACTCAAAATCAATGCAGACAATATTTGAATTTATCATTGGTCAATGATGCTGAAATAAGCAAAATTATTTTGCTGTTTAGTTTTCTGTAGTGAATTTGTATGCTATTTCACACCTATTTGTCTTCAGTTCTGTAATAACATCTGTAATAAAAGTGGACTGATGGTAAGCTGCAAATAACTTTTGAGAATGCTATTAAGATACCTTTTGGCTATTGCAATGCTTTCATATTAGAAATCAAAATCTTAGCTAAGTCTTTTATTCCAGAGACTCTTCTGAAGAGTGTGACATTTTCCTAGGTAGGTTAGCTGCCACTTCCAGCCAGAAGGTAAGCAGACATAGGTTCAGACTGGATAAGTGTTTTAAAATATTTGTTCTTAGTTTACATAGGAGCTAAGGCAAAATAGAATTTAAGTGCAGTTTGAGTGTCTGTTTTGTTTTAAGGAGAAGAGTTGGTGTTCACATCTGTATCGTCACTGCCCTATTTTTGCAAAAATTCTTTAAACAACAAAAAAAAAGAGGAGAAGGAGAGAAGCATTAGAAAGGTGAGCATTTGTGCTGGTTAATTTTAAGAAGGAAGAAAAATGTTCTTCAGAACATTCTTCAGAAGCTTCTTCAGAAAATTGATGGTGACAGGCTCTGAATTTATCCTTAGAATATCAGAGAGGGCAGTGAAAGATCAGGATCACATTTTTTCCATGGTGATTCTTCTTGTCAGTTTTTGCATTAGGGCTTCTTGGGTTTTGTTTGTTTGCTTTCCTGGGAGAGCACGGCAGGGCGGAGGAGGAGCTGTTTGGTTGCTGTTAAACGTAAAGCTGACGAATGGCTGGATCTACCAATTTTTTGTCACATTTCTAGGCTTCTCATGTTGCTATTTATTCTAGCATTTAAGTAGTTTTCATTCCTACCTGATCTGCATTTACTCTCTTTCCTTATTAACATGTGGTAATAAGTAATCAGTGTTTAAGTACAGTCCTGTTTTAGTGGGGTATATCATCTTCACGAAAGTATGCTTCTTTATGTCATTACAAATGTTGACTTACAGTGGCTTTTCTAAATAATAAATCCATTATTCAGTACAAAGCAGATGAAGGAAGTTGTTTATAGCAACATCTAGTTCAAGTTGGCTTTTTACGGTAAAAGATAGTGTATGTATCATTTGTCACAGAAATCCATGTTTAGGAGGAGAAGGAAAAGGAGGAAGGTAGTGTTGCGAGCAGTCTACTGTTTGTGTTAGCCTTTGAAGGAAAATGATAGTGTATGTCATCTGCAGTTTGTGTGAACCTTTGTTATTATCACAGTAACTATTTACATGTTCTGTCTTATGCCAATAATAATGCTCATTGTTACAGGCAGATACAACGGAAACCACAAGCACCTGCAGTCACTTATGCAACATATCGAGGTTCTGCAAGGATTAGGCAGCTACTGAAGAGTCAATCAGAAATGACTGAAAAAGGAGAAGAAAGTACTGAGAACAGAAATGCTTCAGTGATCAAGGAAAATGGAGAAATCCGAACAGTTGTCTCTCCAACATCAGAACACTTAACAAAAGAAAATGGAAATGATGAGGGTGAAGATCATGAAGATGATGACATAGTAAATTCTTCTACAGTAAAAATGGAACTGAAAAAGTCTGGTGAAGCTCAACTTTACTTGGGTAGCAATAAACATGAAACAACTCCAAATGCATCAGCTTCATCTACCGGATCATCTAGTGAAGTAGAATTAAAACATACACCAGTGTTAGAAGCAACCGAAGTTAAGAGGACATATTCACAAGATTCATTATTGTCATCTAGCAGAAACAGTGAGATCCCAACAAATTCCACTCACCAGATTACTAATTCCCTTAAAATGAGTGCTGTGGACAGTTTGTTTGGAAAAGAATATGTACTGCTGGGAGAAGGAGAAGCTCCGTTTCAAATGGACAAAAGTGCCACTTCTAACTGTGAAAAAGAAATTCATTGTAGTGGTCACTCCTATCAGGAGCCCACAGAAAAAATGCAGGATGGCTGTTTGCAGTCACCCAGATCAAAAAACAAAGTTAACAAAGAACTCCATTTGAGCAAGGGAGAATATTGCTGTAATCATCAAATGGATAACCACTCAGAGGCAACATCAAATGTCCAGGTGCTTCATTCCAATGCTGCATTCCAGCAGCAAGCAGATGAGTACACAGGTAGTGCAAATAAAAATAGTGATCCAGGAAAAAGTGATGCACAGAAAATTGTAGCAGCTGCAGAAAGAGAGCAAAATCCACAGAACTTTCTTGCTACTGTTCCTTTAACTTTTAATGAACAAACACACACTGCACTTAGTGTGAAGTCCAGAGGAGAAGAGTGCATAGCCACAGGTAATCTGACTGCTTTGAAATTAACTTCTGAAAATGATAAAGGCACAGTCATGGACCAGGTGACTTGTAATGAAGAACTGAATGAGTTAGAGAAACCAATGCATGTACAAAATGAGCATCAATTAAACCTTGTGGAAAATTCTAAGGATACTGCCACACAACAACCTGGTTTGTCTTGTCAAGAAAAAAAGAAGGTTTTGTCAGAGGTTGCAGTGGAAAATTTTGCTGATGTGTTGTGCACACATGGATGTGAAAATGTGAAATCTAGCTTAGATGAGCTGACAGCATCTCTCTCTGTTAATTTTGAGTCTTCATTTGAAACAGGTGACTGTTACACAGCTTCTCTTCATCCTGATTGCAAATCTGTAAATAAAACTATAGTGAAAAGAGGAGTTGGTTTCAAAGATAAGCGAAACGCTGTTTCTACTCCTGATCTCGAATGTGGAAAGAGCAAATCCTTTGAGACTGTAGATATGAGCCTCTCAGAAAATTCAGTTCCTACCCATGGTACTGTTTCCCATAAAACTGTGCAAGACATTCCTGAAAAAACATTAGTTGTGCTTGCAGAAGATAACACATCAAAGCCTGCACTTTGCCCTTTAGTCAGCACTGAAAGAACAGATGATCCTACACCTGCTGCTTCTAAAATCTTTGAGGCTAGTATGAATGAGATGGCTCCTGCTCCTTTTGAATGTAAGAATTGTATTTCTGAGCTTTCCTCTCATGTTTCTAAATCACAAGAAAAAAATCTGGAGGTTTCTCATTCTGCCCTGAGATGCAAAGGCAGACCTTTGACTGACCATTTCTCTATCATCTGTGAAAGAGACGTTGATGTAGACATCATTTCTGCATCTCCACCTAGTTGTGAAGATAGACATATTAATATTTCTTCTGAAGTTGAAAACAATAATGAGCATAGGATATCACCCACAGTACTTTATTCTTCATCTGACAACCAAGGACAAGTGCCTTCTCCTGCCACTAATTCTGAAAATGGTCAGGTTGCTAGATGGTCTGCTGCTTCCGAACAGGACGGCTGCGTTTTTCTGACTGCTGAGTCAAGGAGAATAATCCCTGAGGACAGAATGACCGAGACACCACTTTTCTCAGAAGACCTGAGAGCTGCATGCCCACCCATTTCTCTGGAACCTGAGTTTACCTCAGCTGTGCTCCATCATTTTACTGCTGAAGTAGGTGTGCGGGATTTGTGCATGCCCAGAGTTGGCGCTGAGGCAGAGGAATTATTCTCTGCACAGCATGCTGATGACAGTGTCTTGGCAGAGGCAATGCCAGCACCTGTCTGTCCTTTGAAAAGGGCTTCCGATTCAGAGTGTACTGAGGTGTGCAAAAATGCTGTACAACAGATGAATCTTTGTAACCAGACTTCTGGTATCTCAGAAACTCTTTCTGAAGCAGGTGAACAAACAGCTGCTGCAGCTACAGAATCAAATCATCTCTATTTTGAGAAAATATGGAAGAATACTAATGGGGTGGGACAAGACTGCACTGACTTGCAAGATGCTGCTCTTTTGTTTAAGAAAGCTGAGGAAATAGTGGACTCAGTTTTACACTTGGCTATAGAGGAAATAATAGCAAAACAAGCTGTTGGAGTCTGCCAAGTCTGTGGGAGAAAGGATAGTTTAGTAAATACAGATATTCCAAATGATCAGAAAACTGTAACTGTGCAGCTGGAAGCAGAAGAAATCCAGTCAGCTGTGCATTCATTAAAACATTTTAATGAGAGCAGTCAAGGAGGCTCATTTTCATTTACAGGAAATGAAACATGTGATACAAATAATCAAGATGAAAGGATACCATCTTACATTCCTGCTAAAATTGACCTACATAGTGTACTGGCATTAAAAGCAAGAGAAATAATTGATGAAGTTATTAACTCAGCCAAACA
This sequence comes from Numida meleagris, assembly GCF_002078875.1. NCBI lineage: Eukaryota > Metazoa > Chordata > Aves > Galliformes > Numididae > Numida > Numida meleagris. Next base: position 89,185,101 of record NC_034409.1, read on the forward strand.
AAAACTGACATCCAATCAGTGGCAAGGCAGGGAGAGTGAAAAGCATTCTGAAAAGATTGAGCTCAAACCTAAGGCTGAAAACCCAGAGATTTTAAATCTGGATGGTAGTTTATCTTCCAAAACACAGGATCTAATCAAAGAACCAACAGGGGAGGCAGAAACTCAGAATGCAAGTATAAACTGTGAAAAGGCAGTTTACTCAGGTCCTCCTTTTCTTCCAGATAGTATGGAAAACAGCATAGATTGGCTCCAAAGAGATGAAGAGATACCAAATAATGCATTTACTTGTCAAACAAATGGATTTCTATCTACTGGTAGTTCATTGAGGCCAGGATCAGCCCCTGTGGTACTAGCAAAAGAGGAACATGATAAAACAATGTATGAACATCTGGCTGCAGCAGAGATGTGCAGTAAAGCTGGATTATCAGTAACTAGTAGAAAATCTGATGTGTCTTTACATTTAATAAATAGAGATGCAGCTGTTACTGAAGAAATATTTCTGCCGTTGCAGTTAAATGATTCATGCAATAATACAGATATGCCAGAGTGCATGTTACTGCCAACTGTAAATGTTAACTCGTCTTCTTTTATGCCTGATAAAGAAAGTATCAGCGCACGAAATGAATACAAAGTCAAAAGGAGTCCTCAGGGTTCTGTGGAAAGCAGTGCAGAGGGCAGTCTGGATGAACACAGTGGAAGAGAGGCTGCAGAAATGTTTTCACAAGTAAAAGCAGCCTTAGAAGATTCAAAGGTAGTGGAGAGTAAGGAGGAACTAGCAAAGGGGGCAAGTGAGGCAACGCTTGTCAATATTGAGTTAAATACACAGTTTATTGGCTCTGAATTGCCTGTTACTGGAGAGCACAATGAAGGGAAATACTGCTTCAATTCAATTTATGCCCAAAATAAAGAGAATCTGAAAGAGGTACAAATGAAGGATTCAGACACGCAGGAAAATGATCAGCTTGAAGAAAATGGTCTAGACTGCAGCAATGACATGAATGAATCAACAGATCTTTTAGGCTTTTCTCCACTTATTGAGCAGTGGGAAAACAGTTCTTTTACAATTGTTTATGAAGGTGCCCTTCAAACTGAGAACAGATCTGTCTCTACTGATGATACGCAAACTAGCTCACTTTCTCCTTCTGATCTACCTTTGGATAGTGTAAGTTATCTAATGTGTGAAAGAGCAAAGAATAAAAATGAGCCTGCCTGTTTTTATGGAAAGGATAACAAGTTGAATAAAGCAACAGAGGGTCATAGCTCGGAGTCATTTCTGAGTGTGGAGGCAAAACGCTATAGAATATATCCTTTCTCTTTGTCTCCAATATATGAAGACGACAGCTCCCATGAAGACTTGCTGTCTGCAGACATGTCACCAGAAGGCCAGCCTAATGGAGTATCTAAAGATAACTCTGACCATGCTTCTGTGCTGTCCCTTCTCCAGTCAGTTTCTGAGCGCCTACAGTTGACTACTCAGTTCAGTAAAGAGGAAGATGAGGAGGGAATGGAGGATGAGGAAGAGTCACTGTATGAAGGAAGTTTGCTTGATGGTGAGAGAGGAGAAGAATGTCTTTCCAGTCAGTGGACAAGGAATCTAACAACAACCATTCCATCAAATGACCAAAATACATATCCATTTCCTGAACAATCACTTTTTCTTTCGAAAGAGCAACTTGACTCTAAGGAGCAAACAGAAGACTTTCAAGATGAGACTTCTCCTGGTCAAACATACTGTAACCCAGTTTCACAGAAGGCTGACACTGCTCTAAAGCATCCTCCTACGAGTGTGTATTACCAGTACTTGAGATCTGCCAACAATTACTCCTCTGAGAAGGGAACAAGATTCGGAAACATTCTCCAGGATATACTGCAGCCAAAGATTCGTTGGTCCCAAGATCATGCCATGCCAAAACTGGGAGAATTGCCAGTGGTAAGATGTCTTGACACTTAACGTTAATAATCAAAATAGCCCCTGTTCAGAATTTCTGTCTTGCCACATCTGGTTTCAGCCCCTCCCCTTCCTGGGTTAATTAAGGTGTTTAAGATCATAGAATAATAAAAAAAAGGTCTTCTGATAGAATAATTGAAAAAATATATTATTTTTTCGTTCACATAGATGAAAGATAGATGAGAGCAGCTTCTAATTGTAAAAGAGAAGATGTGAACAGAAAATATAATGAAAAAGTATGCCTAATGGCAAGTCTGTAAAATAGAAAGCAGGCTTCACTATATGAGGACATTTCAATCTGAAAATCATGATATTGCCTTTTGCATGAACGTTGTTATTTCACTTCTTCCACCTTTAAGATTAGTAGAGCTGTATTTTCCAAAAAATATAATTATCTGCTCATGGGAATATTTGATCCTTTCATTGCAAAATCTTACATAAATTGTAGCTTGGTTAACGAGTAATATAGCTTCTTCTGTTTGTTAGTGTTCCTTTTTAAGTGTATTCAAAGCAATGCAGATGAAGGTATGGAAACATCTCTTGTGATGTTGAGAAATTGAACAGTCTACATAAACCAAATGTGTAACTGAAGAAGCAGGTCTTCTGGTGTTGGGAATGCTTCATTTTGTGATGGGGTCTGATTTGGTTTTGCCACTGTTAAAATGTGCCATCTTTCTGTGCTTTCTATGCTTTGTGCTGTTGTTGTGGATTTTTATAGTTGTTTTCCATGTCTTTTTAATTTCAGAATCTTGTTGACAGGGCAAGTCTCACATATAATCCAAGACCAGGAAAGGTAAGTAGAATTTGGATGTTACACGGTTCAATATGATACACAGAAAATTTGTTATACCAGATTTTTTAAATGGAAAGTGTCTGATACTATTCTAGTTTCCTGTATTTTAATATAACATCAGGTTGCACATGTTAATAGTAAGATTCTATGGTAAAAATACTGCTACTGGTAACAGTCTTACTGTATTTCTTTGTCTGCTACTGCTGTTCTATTTCTGTAGAGTGCTTCATAAAACAATGGGCACAAAAATGAGAGGTTTTATTCCACGCAAAAATTAACTGTCTGTGCCGTATTTTAAAATGGGCCTTACTTCATTATGTGTTGTGTGTTGTTTCAGATTATTATTTATGATATTCATGGTGACAAAAGTAAACAAGAAATTCATTCTGATGTGCTAGATACTACATCCTGGATCTTTCCCATTGGAGCATTACTTAGGATAATTAGAGGATGGTAAGAAATCCAGGTTGCAATTAAACAGAATCTTTTCAAAAGATTGCATGTGTGTTTTTTTCTTGTGTTTTTATTTCTTTATGACACACATCTGATCTACAAGAATGTCTTTTTATTTCTTTGTAATTAGACTTGATACTAGTGAAATAAGCATAAAACAAGGCTTCACATGCTGCAGTATAAAAATATTGTTTCTCGTGGGAACTAACTTCAAACAGAAAGTTCCTAATAGAACCACAAGTAGGTTTAGACTTCTTGCTTCAAGTGCTGAGACAGGAAAGCAATAATCCTCACTAGAAGCATGTGTATGCCAAAGATTTTTTTTGCAGTTCAATTTAATTACACAGTACCTGTTGCAAAAGGACCGTAAAACATACAGTCTCAACTGCTACTCATATACTTATACACATAGCATGTAAAAGATTGTGGATGCAGAAAAATATAGGGGTGCCTTAAAGGTAGATTTTACAAGTGTTTTTCAATCCGCTTGTAAAACTGTAGTTCAAAATGAAGTAATAGCTTTACCTTGGAAAGCTGGGGACATTACTGTATCAGTTGTTGCTTTGAAATTTATTTGGTGATGCATACAGTGTATGTTTGATCCTTGGCCATAGTATTGTATATAACATTTATACAGTTTTGAGACATATTTGGTTTTACATTTCTTTCATGTTCTAACGAAACACGGAATGCTATCATTAGTATGTGTGTGTTTTATGCCTTATGTAGTACTTGAACAGAACATCCTTTGATATGTCAACTAGTATGTTTGTTCTAGTAAAAAAAGGCTTTTTATTTGCACGGTTATTGAATTATATTTTTATACATGTAATATTTTAAGTTAATGTTAGTCTGCCTTCTGGAGGAAAAGAACTATATACTTTACTTTCAAAGCACAGAAAAAAGGTATTACATATAGTAAATAAATATGACAACTAAAGCACAGTGTAAGGAAGGGCTGATAATTTTTGTGATAGAAACAGATTAGTAGTAAGCTTTCCAGTAAATGTGCTGTGTAAGGACAGTCTTAGCAAATAGCAACAACTTGGTTCATAATTTTGTTATTACAGTTGGATTTTCTATGAGAAACCAAAGTTCCAGGGTCAGAAATATCTACTAGAAGAAGGAGAGATTGTACTGGATCACCTTTGGGATCTTCCAGGTCTGAAACATCATCGAAGAAACCTCACAGTGGGTTCAATCAAGCATGTAACAAAGGTATAGACTTCATTAACAATATAGTCACATACATAACACATTTCTGTTGTCAGCAGTGGTGTATTACTAACAATGGGTAATGTGTGAATGTTTTGTTACAGATTTTATTCAAATTTGTTGTGAAACAAATTTTTCACTTTCAAGGTAAATCCCAGGGCTTTAGTTGCTGAGTGTTCACTTTGTGCTGTTAGCTTTTGCACTGAATTCCTTTTCTTCCTGAATTTAATGAGCAGATATAGAGTATCTTTTTTTTGCCACTACCTTTATCTGACACAGCGACTTTTAGTTGTTTACCTGTTCAGTTAATTGAAGTTAAATGGAATCAGTTCATAGTTTTTTCAAGAAGTGCTTATCTTAAGATTAAACAACCTACTGTGTCTGTATGGTTTCTCTTTTGGAAGCTAGCAGTTGGGATTCCCATCCCGTTTGTACAGCATAGCCTTCAAAAATTATGTCACTGCCTCCATAGCTTTGTGTTACATGTTGATAGGTGGTACACCTAACAACATCTAGCTCTGTATACAACCAGAAGTTTAAAGGGCATTTTGTTTAAAAGATGGGAATCAAATGTCTAAAACAAAATATAATGCAGCCATTATTATTCAGTGAATGAGGAATACATTTACCAGATCTTGTGATTTAGGAAGAATTAGTGCTCTTTTTGTTTAGCATAACATTCCATTTATTCACTGTGCAACGGTCCTTTATTGTGACTGAATTATCATTTGTATCACAATGTGAAAGCTTTTCAGAAAAAGTGCTGTTTCTCTGTTCTCTGCTGGTGTACAATTCATTTTAAAATTGATGACCTTTTTGTCATCAGTACAGCAGCATAATGTCATAATAACAACTAGAAGTACTTCTTCATTCTCTTAAAGACTTAAAAATACATAAACTCAGAAGACTCTGGCTGAGGGCCTGAACAGTGAAGTTAATTTGTTTAGCTCAAGTGAATGTTAAAAGCATTTGACCAATATGGGATGTGAATACCGATTGATAATGTGGAAGATAGCTAAATAATGGAAGAAATCCAGTAATTATGTGCAGAACTATGATATCTGACGCATAGGGAAACTTGGTGTATCTTGGGTATCTAACAAAGCCCTTGCACAGGAGAGACACTGTTGTTAGTTTCATCTTGCTAGGTAAAAATATTTGTAACAGAGCTAAGTAGGTTGAGTATTGTTCTTCCAGTATGTTTTTCATTTGTACGGAACACAGATGGAAAGCTTCCTTACATTATCCTGTTTTAATAATCAAAACTATTTCTCATGTAACTTAAACGTCAAGTAGGATGCTTGGGTGGACTTTTTTAGTAGTACCTCGTGTTGTATGCAACTGCTCTGGGTATAGAATTCACTGACGAAGGTTTTATTCTCTAAACCTCAATTTGTGAATTCTCCTTTTTTGAGGTTACTTATCAGCTACTGTGAAACTTGTTTTAGAAGGTAGTTTAGCATTATACAACTTTTTTTACTTATTTTTTGTGAAAAATATAGCCTTTGGTTTTCAATGACAGACAGCTATTTGTCTTTCAGGCACCTCAGTAAGATCACATGTTTTACTGTCCTTCTCTTCTTCATAGCCTAAGTAGCCTAATAGCTTTTCTCCTGCCAAGTTTGATCATACTGGCTGTGTGTCTAGGCTATCTAGCTTGTCTTCTGATTCTTCTGGTGGCTTTTTTATGTTAATTTTTTAGGGGCTGTTCAGAGGCCTAGAGTTAGCAGATTTGAAAGCTGGCTAGGTATTTGAGAAGAAAATGACTTACAAAGAATAGAAAAACAGATGTTTACTAAAGCAACTGTAGGAGGTATGCTTAATTTTTTTTAATTTAATTTTGTTCTTTTTAACTGGCAGAGGTTATTGTGCTCAGAAACAATCTGACAGTGACTTTGTGCTCTGATTTGGCTTCAAGCCTCCAGAAAAAGGAAAGATTCTGTTTACTTTGTGGTTAGCCTGTGGACTGACTTACTGTGGATATGAATTAGGTAAATCCACATGTGTTAGATCTGAAACAACTTGCCAGGAGGGAGGATGAAGATCCCAAAGCAACATGCAACTAATGAAACAAAGCCCTGTTTGTACTGATGAGGAGATTGAATTCCACTAAGGCAAATAGACATGGGCCTAGGCAAGTGAAATCTACCTGCACACACCAGTTTGTTGCAGCTCCTGCAGTATAATCCATTTAGATAAATCAGTTCTCTGGTCTACTGCAAATGCATTGATCTTGTGGAATCAGAGGACTCTTTTCATTCTGTTTCTGGAAGCCTGAGGAGAGTACAAACGATTGCTTTCCCAAAAAACAAAAGCTGAGAAGAGGTATTCATGTTTCCATTCTGGAGTCATCCAGTAAACCACTGTTCTACATGGTGACAAGAGATCTTTAACAGCAGTTTGTAATTTCTGTCTGCAGGATGCTTAAGTAGGGAATAACTGGATTCCTTGTGGACTTACCTTAAGAAAAGCTCATTGCAGTGGAAATGCACACAGTATTATATGAAGGCTGTGTTTTGTTTGCGTGGTTTGCTGGAAGGAAAGAAGAAACTAATTCGAGCGGGGACTACATTGTCAAATGCCGCAACCCAGAAGTATTGGTGGTGGTGTAGACATTAATTTCTTTAATATTTTGTTTTACCTCCAGCCATGATGAATTCTGAAGCTTGGTTTTGTGATTATGTGGAATAGCAAGAGAGATTCAGAGCAGGAGAACTGGAAGAAAGAATTTTTAATGGATAAAAAAGGCTGGAGAACTGACAGAGTAAGGATTAAAAGAGGAAAAAGAATGCTGCAGAAGCTGACACATCCTAAGGTCAAACCATGCATTAACAGTAAATACTTGTCTAGACTGTATTAAAAAGCAACTGTGTGAGCACCAGAACTAATTAGGCCCAGTTTTCAATAGACTCTTCTATCATCTTTGTCTTTACTCATAGCTTGAAAGGTTAGGCTTTAGTTATGCTTTGTCCTGGTGTTGACATAAAGGGCTACCGTCATTTAAGTAAGCTATTTTGATTATTTCAATCACCAGAATGTGCAGCTTCAAGGAGAAGACCTAACAATGCTAAAAAGTACTTAGCCCTGCTGGTGCTGTTAATGCTGAAACCTAGGTCCAGAAGAAGGGTAAATAGTCAAGACCACTTGAAGGTGGCTGAAGGTTCTAGATCCCTTGCAGTGGAACTCTTGGACAGGCTACAAGAATGCCGCCAAAGAAATAATATTGAATGCTAAGGTCATGAGAGTACTTCATAAGGCTTATCAGAAGAAGGCTTAACCTCTCTCCTAAGAGGAACGTTACTGTTTTGGAAGTGTCTGCTCTGTACAAGCTGGCTCAAGTAGTCCCTATGGTCTGTAAACACTTTGCAGACTGTAGAACTTGATGTCATTTTTGCTAATTCCTTATCATCTCTGCTCCTAGAAGACCACAAGAGAGGTGTGGGTACTCCAGGGTGACTGTGGAGGTAGGAAGAGAGTACTGCAAAGTAAAGGAAGACAGAGTTGAGTGCCTGTAGGCTGTGACTTACCTAAGCATTCACTAGTTGTGTATAATGATTGGTAAGACAACTGCCCAGAGGAGACTTAATCTGTTTGCAGTGCTTTTTCTTTTGTTTTTGCCTGATGTGTCAGTAGGATAATGAATAAGGCAAAAGTTTTGACTGCTTGTGGAGTGGGTGGCAGGCTGGGGGCAATAGGAAGGAAACTTTCCAGTTTGGGATCTGTCCTGAAACACTGTGCTAGTAGTTTTGCATATAAGTATCCTATTCTAAAATCTCGACGCCTCACAGATGAAAGGGGTTTGGACTGAGGGATCTAGTTCTCAACCTGAATGCTGTCATAGCTTGTGTGGTTTTCGTTTTGTTTTGAATGATGGTGGCTTTATTAGAAAAGTTAAAGAAGCCTCTGAAAGTAGTGATGCCTGTTAAATACGTTCAGGCAAATCTGAACATGCTAGGGTAAATATTTACCAAGCTAAAGTTTACATGCTTAAATTTTAGAAATTAATATTATACTACTTGATGTACATCTGCAAATAGATAATGTTTGTCTATACAGCAAGACTAAATTCTGCCCTTTTCTGCAGCCTGTGAATCAGTATATGTAACCTTAATATATCTCACTATATAAGTCAAAATGTGTATTTGTGTTTTTTTTTATGTGCTTAGAAAATATAATGTACCTTTTGCTTGAAGGTGTTATTAACTTAAGAAGTAGATATTGCTTTTGATGAAGACTACCAGTTTACTACTTTATGAAAGGACTTTGTGAACTTAATCTAGTAGACACAAAAATACTGTCACAATGAGTAGAGTTTATTTATGGCTGTCAAAACCTGGCTGAAGAGAAGTGGCAAATGGGAGAAATCTTATTATGAGCGTCTGTGCTTTGCCTAGGCTTTGTAGAATTGCTAAATTATTTACCTGTTGAAGTGGAGCCTGCCTCATTAGCTTCAATCGGGAAACAAAACTTGAAAAGAGAATACAGACTGGCTCTTCCAAACTTCAAATGGAAAAATTAAATACCTCTTACCAAATGAAAATCATACATACTGTCTCCTAGTCCGTCTGAGCCCACAGGCAAAGATACTTTGTTATGCTATTTGTTTAGTCTTGTAGAGCTAAGAGTTTGGCACCATTATTTGTGGAATTCTTGTAGGTGCAACTTCTGATTTGGCTTATCAAATTCTACTTTTGGATTCACGGATTTCAGCCATGTCATCTGACAGGCTTGTTAGGGAAAACACACTTCAAATATATCTTAACTGTGATTTAATAAGATTCATGTAAGTGTGAAAACTACAGTGAGATTGTTTTTTAAACTTGTCTTGCAATACACTTAGAACTTAAGGAATAATGTTTGTTCAGTAATTTTCTATAAAATTTTTGTTTCCTAGTCTTTCTGCTTTTACTCATCTGCATATAAAATTTCTGGTATTACAGGGTGGTTTTTTGTTTTTCCTGAAAACAAATAGTATTCGTTACTTGCAAGGTGCAATACTGAGGAAGCACAGTTGTGTAAGAAGAAGTTGCCAAAGCAGAGTACAGTGATACTTCAGGTCTTGCAAGGGAAACAAAATAATAGAAATGTATATATTAGAATTGACACATCTGTTGCTGACAGTTAAATACTTCCTGAAAGAACTTTGACCAAGCAGAGGTGTTTTTCTAGCTCAGATATTAATACTTGAAAGTTCCACTCAAAACCCATGTGAAAAGGGAAAGCCTGCAGGCATTGTCTCAAGATGGGGGGCTGCAACTTTTAAGAGCCTTTGTGCCCTGATGCTGGGTTTCTCTGCAGTCACTTGGTATTTTGCCTTTTGGGTACTGGAGAAGCCACAGGCCATATGGGATCATTGTCACAATGTGACCCTGGCTTGTTCTTGGGCAAATCCAGCAACCAAAAACTTCTGATGAGCAAAGCTTGTGGGGGTAGCATCCATATTCTCCAGCTTCTTCTCCAGTGCACCTTCAAGGGGGATCTTCATCCAGCTACATTTAGGATATTCTGGATCTTTTTATGGTGTCCAAGATCTTTGGCCTCATGCAATAGACCCATGGCTCAGAAAGAGAAGCATACTGTGAAGTTACCACTGAGAACTGTAGGTTTTCATCTACAGCTTAGCAAGCTCTGTAAGCATGTGAGCCAGCTTTCACTTCAACAGAAAGACTATTCTGTAATGCAGTGCTGAATCAGGACTTTATAGAAGATCCATACTGAATCACGATGTGTTTGATTGCTAAGAAAGAAAGGTATTCACAATGAATTTTATATAAATGTTACGGAATTAATGTGGTTCAATTAAAAACCCTTCAAATTCTAGAGCAGATAATGTGTTCAGATAGTTGTTCTCCAGCATAGACAAATATCAGAAGAAAACCTTCAGGAAGGTAACAGAGGCTGTTGCTTTGTAGTAACAGAAACATTGCTGAAGAGTCTGCTTTACAAATGCTTTCTAGTACTGTTCTGTCTTTGTCTAAAATGCTGTAGATTTGTAATGTGACTGAAACTTGAACTCACACATCTTGAAACCATAGTCAGATGCATAACATAACCTAATTTTCACCAGGAGTGTATGTTGAAGAACAGGAATGAAGTAGTGGACATTTCCAGAAAGTTTTAGTTATGGGTACATCATCATAAGTATCTAAGTGTGTCATATATATCAATGTCTTTAAAATAATAATTTAAAAAATCTACAGTATCATATGTATGGTTTGTCTATCAGTAAATATTGTCAGATCCTTTCCTTGAATGGCATTGAAACTGAGCTTTTGGAGGGTAGCCTAGGCATAAATGCATAAGTATTTCTTTACTGAGAGCTGGAAATATACTTCCTTCAGATTTTCTAAAAAAATACCAGTTTTCACTTAAACAAGACAAGCCACCTTCTATCATATAAAGCCTGGCTAAAAGGATGAGAAATAGGAAAAAAAGAAATATGCGCTTTTCCTTTTTCCCCTTCCCCCTGCTGGGACAGACTTTCCAAGCATGGATAACCCTTAGCATTTGATTTGTTTCTGCAGGACTGCAGTGTTCCAGAAATTGAGTTCAGCCTGGGAGCCAGAACAGAGGGACTTCCTATCTGCATACAGAGTGCAGTTGCCAATTTAGAAGATCTGGATGTTGAAAAAAACCCGTACATACAAGTCAAATCAGGAATGTGAGTACTGAACTTTTTTTAATGCAGTTTGCCAGCAGGTAGAATAATATCTTGAGCTGAAAGTCAGTGGTAGGAAAAGTGTTTTGAGTTTTTGCTATAAATCAGTTAACGTACACTAGATATTTCCAGCTCTTCTCTTCAGTATTGTACTACTAAGTGAGCTTCTAGCAGTGGAAGCAAATTTTCAAAGGTTTTTTTCCTCTGGTTGCTGTCAGAAGTCTTCTTTAGTTCAATCCTTGAGTGCTTTATAAATAGAAGAAGTAGCTCAGCTATAATTAGCTTTTAGTTCATTGGAGAATAGATACTGTCTTTCTAGCCACCCACCCTGTTGTAACTGTAACATTATGGCTGAATACCAAAAGATGAATACTATTTCATGCAAACATTCCTCAAGCTACAGCTGTATACAGACTTCTTGCAGAGATGTGATGCAGTATGATACAGGCCCCCTCAGTAGTCCTATACTGAGCAGAACAGTGTTTCCTGGGTAAATGGACAAGACTACACATTTTCTGAAGTCTGGAAATTCTGTGCCTCTTCTTTGCAGAGAGACATTAGCTGCTCTACTACAAGATTCTGAGTTTGCCTTTCCACATGACCCAAACTTTCCTTCCCATGAACTTGCATTATATCTGTGAAGCTTGAGGTGATGAAGGAATTAAAAACAGTCTTGTTTTAGTTTTGACAGAACTTTGACTGACTATGAACTGTTTGAAATCTGTGTGTATAGTTTTAAGAAAATAATTGTCCATACAGCAAAATGTCTCTTCCTCCATTCCTTATTTGGTTTACTAACCCTATGTCCAACTTCGCCACTCAATGTTCTTGATTTAAAGAAGTCTGAAAGAGTCTCAGTGTCTCAGAGTCTCTCTTCATGTCAAAATTACAGTAGCTTGCTTGTAAAAGGAGACTCATAACAGTATTTTGCTAACTTCCACTGCAAAAAATTAAGTGAGATTGGTGTTAGAAGCATTTTGATTCCTATGGTAACAATCTTAGGAAAGATTTCCTTCAAGTGTCTCATCATAGGATCATAGAATCACCAAGGTTGGAAAAGACCTCAAGATCATCCAGTCCAGCCATCCACCTACCACCAATATTTCCATACTAAATCATATCCCTTAGCACAACATCTAAATGTTTCTTGAACACCTCCAGCAACAGTGACTCAATCACCTCCCTGGGCATCCTGTTCCAGCACCTGACCGCTCTTTCGGAGAAGAAATTTTTCCTAATATCCAACCTGAACCTGCTGTGGCGCAACTTGAGGCCACTCCCTCTCATCCTGTCACTACTTACACAGGAGAAGAGGCTGACCCCAGCTCGCCACAATCTCCTTCCAGGTAGTTGCAGAGAGATATAAGGTCTGCCTTGAGCCTCCTCTTCTCTAGACTAAACAATCCCAATACTGACACTGATTTTGTATAATTGCGTAGCAAACTGGCTTCTTAATGTAAGTGAACAAATTGGTAATTTTCCACTCTTTAGTTTGTTTAGCTTAGACTGAGTGAAAGTATCTGAGATCTCCTTAGCATTGAAAGTACAAGTGTATTACTTAACTATACCTCGTTTTTGATGTTGACAGTTTTCTAATACACATTGTTTACCTCTAATTGGTACAAAAAGAAAAATAATTTTAATAAGATCATTGTATTTGTCATGTATCTAATTACATTAGTAAGTCCCTCATCTTGATCGTTACAGATGGCTTGCTTATTCAGACTTAAATTACAAAGGAGAGATGAAGATTTTGGAAGAATGCAGTGAACCATCTGAAATTCCTTCAGCAGATGTGAGATCTCTGCGTCCCTTAAAAATGGTGAGGACTTCACAACTCTAATAAATTGCACGCTTGTGTTTTGCTATCGTTGCTGCCTTGGTTATTTTAATCTGACACTTATTCAAGGTTAATCCTTACACATGTAGCACACCTGTCATGTCATGATGTGTCAGCAGTACTGCAGTGGCATGGTGGTCACTTGTTCCCATGCTTGCTGGGCTCCTACATCTGCCCCAGTAAGAACACGACCTTAGAGCATCTTCCTGGTCTAGTGCTGCTGTAGAGTGGAGATCAAATAGGGCAGAAGTGGAAGAGTTGTAATTGCTTTAAAACCAACACCAATTCACTAACTAAAAAAAGATCTTGAGAAGTTGTTTGTTTGTTTTTTAAGTAGTGCAGCTGGAGTCTGTTGGGGTTGGAAGACAGTTCAGAGATTTACTTTCGACAAACATTTGGTAGTCTTCCCATGACCTCACATTGTATGCAAATCTTGAGATGGGCAGCTAATTTTAATTTTGGTAGAAAGCATGGAGATCTAATTATGAAAAAAATGAGGACGGAATATAGCATATCATTTCACTATATATAAGTCTAGAGAAAGAGTTTAAAAGCCACAAGTGAATACAACATAATGGCTCGGAAGGGAGGTATGTTTTTCCCCTGCAGAATACCATTCATTAATGTTGACAGAGAGAGTACATTTGTTGAAGTTAAACTTTTCCACAGACATGAGTATTTTAACCTGTATCTTCTGCCTTCTCAGGCTTATTGTTTGTATTTCATCATTTGTGCTTAAGAAACTTGAAATATATAACACACAGCTTTATAAGTTGATTTTAAAAATTGGTCAGTGCAAATTAGTTAAAAAAGCGCACGTTGTAAATATTTGCTTTTCAGTACAAATAGACAACAAATTAATATTTTAAAACTGTTTGCACCCCTGCAGACTTGTCAGTGCACTGTTATTTTTTTTTTTGGTCAGGTTTATAGTGTCCCGGTCTTCATAAATTACCCGAGTATTTAAACTAGTGTTTGATTTGGCTGACAGTGAATATAACTACCAAGACTTTATGCTCCTATAGTAATATAAAATGCATGTCAAAGCATAACTTGAAATTTTGTATAAATACCATTTTCCATTAATTTTTTTTAGGGTGGATTAAAGGTCCAAATGCCAATGAATGTCAAGGTAAGCACTAGGGACACAGAACAAAATGTGAGCCTGGAAAAATAAAATTTCTGTCTAAGCTATTTTTGTTGAATCTGTGATGTTTGATTGAGTCTTCAAACTTTGCATGCTGCTGAAGGGAAGTTCACTATTACTGCCGAGTCTGCTTTCTTACTAATGTTTCATGAGATGTAAAAGTAGTTGTAGTTTGGTTTTTACATACTAGAAGAATAGGAATCTGCTGTAGAAAAATTGTAAAGCTTTTGTAATGTAAAATGAATTTGCCTTGACTGACATGTTCATCGCTATAATGAAAGGACGTTGGGAGAGATTTTCCTATTTAATGTACCGTGTTTGAAAAAATAAATTATGGGGGGAACATATGGGACCTATATCTGAGTCCAATACAAGAGTCATGGGTGTGACCACAAACCTTCTGTGACTTGTGAATCAGATAGCCAATATAGAATAGTTGCTCCTTTTCCCTCTGTTTTCTATTTCTCCACAAAAATATTAATGCTTTAGGTAACTTTTAATTAGAAGTACAAGCAACATTTAGGATTTTTTTAATTAGATATTATTAATAAATGTTAATGCTATTGATAACTGGTAAATGTGGTTTCGCAGATGAGGAAACCAGGGGGTGTGTTAACTGCAGTCACTGAAATGACTTCAGCAAAGTTCAGAGAAAGACCTCTTGTCTAGTTTTAAGGTGTTAGCTCAGTATGCCTAGCCATGAGGCAGGATTCAGTACAGTCTGGTTTATACTACCTAGTCACTCTGTTAAGGATAAATCACAATCATTTAGTTGCAGAGTGCAGTTACCTGTATCGAATTGTGTGAATGAGTAGTCTTTTGTGGAAATGTCTACAAATAGTCTTACAAGCCTACCGAAATCCACATAGGATCTCTTCAACTTCTAGGGTGTTGAAGAATCAGAAAAGTTCAGGAATACAGCACTGAATTTTCTTAATAGTGGTGGCTTGTTGAAGGGGAAAAGGAACTGTCTTCCTCATACTGTAGCAGTGTGCATACCTAAACTTCAATCTATTACACAGGGTATACTCAAAGTGTTGTTTGAAATCGTGTTTTCTAGATAATAATATATGAGAAAACCCACTTTGGAGGGTGGTCCAAAGAGTTTTCAGAAAATATTAGTTCTGTCCTGGCTCTGTTTGGCAATGAAGAGGATTTTCAGGAAATTGGATCAATACGTATCATTGGTGGCGTGTAAGTGTTTTGGTTTTTTTTCTTTTTGTATTTATATACTTTAAAGAAAGAATATTTCTAATAGATTTAGCATAACTAAATGTTAAGAAATGCCAACTAAGACATGACTAGAATTTCTCTCACAGGTAAAATATATTGAGAAGAAGGAAATATACATTCCTCTTATCAGTTACCAACCTTGGATAAAAGCACTTCTCTATATGTCTTATCTATTTAAGGAAATACTGGAGGATAAAACTGTTTGAGAGGTGTGTGAAGTCAGTGTTGACCATTTAGATGCCAGGAAACTGGGCCACTTAGTTGCTTAATGACAGCAATATGCATAAAACTTTAATTTAGATTGAGATATGCTTCTGGTCCATCTTCAGTTTGGCATTTTAATGCCTCTGAAATCTATAAACTGTCTTAGGATGTTAATGGTTTTACTTTGCCACCTGTTGCATAGTGTCTAAGAATTCACCCTAACTGTCCTCCTTTGAGGCCTTGGATTGATTCTCTTTTGCCTTGCTTCTTGCTCCCTCCCTCTCTTTCACACACACATGAAAAGGGCCAAATGCTTAGGTGAACCAGAGGTAGGCTCAGCTCCAGCTGTTCTAGAGAGCTACTAACCCACACATTGTTCCTTCAGCCTCTCCTAAGATCCAATAACTAAAGGCTGTTTGGAAGCATAAAAGATGATTGCTTCTGCCAAAGAGATTAGCAATAAAATAGTTTTCAGAAGCTTCAGTTTTTTTCTTAAGGGGTTTCAATGTTAATACTTCAATGTAAAAATATAACATAGTAAGGTATATATAATACACAGGCTGTCATCGAATCTCACAAGCATTATGTTCAAAATAAACTTAATTGTGAATACACAAACAATCTATTCAAATAAATACACTATGTATTAGCAATCTGGGAAGCCTCAAATTATTAAGAATCATCCTGTCTGTTGCGGTGGCATTTATTTTTAATATTGTGGTAACATAAGCAGATGAATTAATGTAAAGCAAATGGTGCTAAGATTAAAACTATCCCTGCCTGCCAAATTTCAGTGCCAACAGAATTTGTACACCAGTTCTAAATACATAAAAGGGCATTTTAATGAAATAAATGTGTACAAGAAAGAAATAAGGAAGGGGAAGCATTTTACAAACTTTCAACAATGGTGTTAAAATGCCTTGTTTTAATCAAGACTTGCCTGTTTTGGTCAAGATACTTCTAAGGTTTTTTTTCATAGTACTAAAATGCGTTCTAAAATGCATCGTATTATATATATTCAATTCACTTATCTATCCATAGACTAGAGCAGGAAGTAGTGTAGGTGGGTGAAATCCCTAAATTTTAACACCAGGGTAGTATCTCCTCATTTATGAACACATGGAAAAGATTTGCCGCCGGGTTTTATCACTGGTAACTGGTAATTTTAGGTTTTTTTGGCAGCTAGACACGTTAGCCTGTATGGTACTGAATATTGGTACTGGGGATATGCCTGATTGAGGGGAGATAAGCCAAGAAACATTACACAAATAAACTGTTGTTGGAGAAACAATCACATGGCAGAATTTGATCCATGAAGAGCACTTCTTGCTGCTTGTTGTGACTTCTGACAAGTCTTGCTTTGTTTGTTAGCTGAGCCCATGATATTAGTCTTAGTTCTTACGATGTTCTTGTCCTCTTTTATTTGTTATAGAAAAAAATGTATGGAGTTGTTTTGCTTTTAGTTATTTCTCTTTCTTTTGTTGTGTGATTGCTTTAGATGGGTTGCCTATGACAAAGAACGCTACAAAGGCCGTCAGTACTTGCTTGAGGAGGGCGATTATGAGGATAGACACACGTGGGGAGGAACTGACAGTGTTCTCCTGTCTTTCCGGTTCCTTCAGGCTGTGAGTACTTCTGTGAATTTCACACAAATTATACGCAGCTCTATACCTAAAGAGGAAGGTTATTTTTCGTTTATGATACAGCTGTTGTGTGTTTGGTCATTCCATCTTTTGTCCAAGCTCACTGTCATTCTTCTCCTAGTTGCTGAAATTTAGACTGTATACCTTGTAAAGCAGAAGCAAGTTCTGAATAGCCTTTTGAAGTTCATACAAAGAATGTGTCATGTGGAATTCCTTGTCCCCCTGCAAGATTTTTCGAGGCGTCTCACTTCTGCACTTCAAGCTGTTAAAATCTCTAGGATGCTTTTCTTAAAAGTTTAACATCATTAAGTATACAATGTAGTTGTTTATTAATATAAAAAAATGATTGTTCAAAGCAGCAGCTGTTCAAAGCCTTAAAACAGTGTTACCTTCTGTCTCTGTAATTTTTCTGCCAGAAAATTTTGGCAATATGAATAATCACGGTGAAAAGATCTCTTCTGCTGAAATATATTGTGCAGGGGTGATGATGAAATACTAAAAATTATAGGCCTCTAAGAGCTCTTGCTCTTTAAATGCAGCTACAAAGAGCAGATCCTTTTGAGAATTAGATTGTTCATTCTGAGATTATCCAGTCTTTCTGATGTGATGTGATGTTCCTGAACCATGAGTTTTGTGAAGATTGAAGACAAGACGTTTAGAACAATGTCATTGTCTCAGCATTCATTATTATTTTGCAGTGGGAGTGGGGGGTGAAGTTAATGGGAACCAAAAGCAGCCATGCTTAAATTCACAACTTGCAGGTTTAATTTTTATGAAATTGAATTAATTCAAAGAATTCAATGAATTGAAGAAAAATGTTCTCCTCTGAATAATTTATTTTCAGATTTGGCAGGAATTTTCTTCTGTTTTGAATGGATGTAGTCCTATTCCATTACTGACTAATCTTAGTTTTTCTTACTTTTCAAGCTATGTATAGGATACTTGAGTAACTTAAATTAATATTTTTAAATCTTCAGTTCAGCAAATGACATATGTACTGATTTAAAATTGTGCACATGTTTAGCAGGGATGACCTTCTGTGTTTATACATGTATGTGCAACTGTATGTGCCACAATCATACATAGTTTTAACAAGAGAAACTGCCAGATTCTGCAGCTGGCACAGGAAGTCCCTGGGTCTCTAGGTGTGGGTTTGGGTGCCACAATGTAAAAGGACATAAAACTATTAGAGAGGATCCAAAGGAGGGCTACAAAGGTGTTGAATGATCTGGAGAGCAAGGCATATAAAGAGCAGCTGAGGTCCTCTGGTTGGTTCAGCCCAGAGCAGAGGAGCTGAGGGGAGGCCTCATGGCAGCCTGCAGCTCCTCACAGGGCGCGGAGGGGCAGCGCTGAGCTCTGCTCTCTGGTGACAGAGACAGGGCCCGAGGGAGCAGCATGGAGCTGTGTCAGGGGAGGGGCAGCTGGTGGTTAGGGACAGGTTCTGCACCAGAGGGTGATAGGCATGGCACAGGCTGCCCAAGGCAGTGGGCACAGCCCCAAAGTGCCGTAGTTCAGGAAGCATTTGTACACCACTCTCAGACATAGGGTTTGAATTTGGGGTGGTCATGTGTGGTCCCAGGAGTTAGACTCAATGATTATCGTAAGTCTCTTCCAACTCAGGATTTTCAGTGATTCTGTGATATTAATTTGCTTCAGGCCTACAACAGGCAAGATGCTCAAGTCTTTAGCATTTTAAAAATATGTATCATTCATATTCATCTATCAACGTGCATTATTCAAACTGACATGTAAATGTACATCAATATATACTTACACTTCTGCTATTAATACTTTTCCTCACATTGTAGCATAACATAAATAAATAAGCTAGTTTGTGTCTGAAATCAATAAAATGACTGATGGCACTGGTGTTTTGTTCAGCTTGACCAACAGATTGACTGCCACACTCTGACGCACAATGCGTAGGTCAGTGTTAAAGGATGCCATATGCTCCCTTTGTGACTTTGTACATGATGTAAGGTCAGGAGCTTAAAAACATTTTAGTGCCAAACTCTTGTTTTGACGAGGAGTTGGGCAAAAATGCAAAACCAGCTGTCTGTGCATCGGGCTCCTTGCTAAACAGGGAGCATACAAGCTCGTGGCCATCATCTCACCAGTGCTGTGAGGAAGAGTGCAGTGAAGGCTGTGATAGTCTCAGACTAAGTGGGGTTGTTCCTACATACCAAACCTTTATTTCTCTTCCCTGAAAATTCTTTCTTAGTCAAGTGGATTTGAGAGTTTCTGCGGAAGATGAAGGAATTGGTGAAATGTAGCTGTATGGAGTTATTTATGGTCAGCTTGTACAGGGACCGGGGGGACTGACCCCTACTCCTCACAGGTGCTCATTGGTGCCATCTCTAGCTGGACTGGTCCCTGCATAACATTTTCACTCAGACATGACACCAGATGACCTTGACATTGTTGGCTTTAAGGCCATCCCAGACCTGAAAGCAATTTAGCCTGACTTGCACAGCACAATCCCAAGCTAATAAGCCCTGTTTACCTGAGTCAGCTCCAAGCAGAGTCCAATCAAACATCTCTGAGCAGGAAGCATGGTGCAGGAGCACATAAACGGCTCTGCAAAGCTGGACTGAGTTCAGTATTCCTCATTAGCCTGTGTCAGTGCCAACTGTCAAATGTGGCTATGCAAAGCTCTTCAGGTGTTTCTCTGCCATGATGCTCACCATGGTGGGTTCCCTGAGAGCTTATTAGCACCAGGAAAATCCAAGCCATGTTTCTGCACGCATAACAGCTGTTACAGTGGAGCTGAGGCACGCATTTCATCTCCTGATAAATCAGAAAGTTTTTTTCATCACTCACAAAACAGAGATTGTGAATGTCACCCCTCCCCATTCACTGTTAAAGATGCACATGCATGTAGGTATACTGCAAGATATTTCAGGCTTTGTCTATTTGAAATATTTCTGCTGCAAACTGTTACAAGTTCTCATGTAGGGATTCAGGGAGTGTTTTGAAAGAAGAGAAGAGAGGTCATGTAGAGTTTTATTTTCCAGCATGCTGCCAGCTCTGTTATCAGCAGCTACGCTGGACTCACTGGAGTCAAATACAGGACAAGTTCCTAAGGGAGGGCAGCAGCTTGTACTGTGTGCTGATTTGGGGGACTGGTTGTGTTCGCTGTTTTCTGCAGGGTCAAATGAGAGAATCTGTGAAGTGGGAGTTTGCTCACGTTTGCAATGAACAGGGAAAGACCAATTTCTGAATCTCTTATAGTGCAGCAGAGTATATTGCTTTCAAAACTTTCCCACTGATGTTTTCGGATTTAAAATGATTGGCCTTGTTTTCAAAGTTCATTTTTAAGTATTTCATATTGCTTATTATACAAGAAACTGCAGTGGAAACTGTAAGGAAAAAGTCATGACTGTATTTAAAACATGTTTGTAATTAAAAGTGTGGATATATTTTCAGTATTTAAAATTTAAAGGAATTAAGTGCAGATTTGATCTAAATGACTTTTCAGGAAGTCATAAAATTCTTGCTTTAGGGCTGTTAAGTTAGCTGTTTTTCATTGTCGCTAAAACTGCACTAATATTTTTTCTTTTTTCTATGTAGTAGTCTGAAACTGCAGTTGATGATTTTACCAGACATTGTACTTGAATTTCTAGTGCATACTTGAAGTAGTTGCAACTTCTTAAATAGTGGAAGAAGTAGGTGGTCAACATAGTAGGAAAGCCAGTTTTACTACAGAATTTGTTGTGTCATTTTTTAACATCCTGTAAACAATGCAGGGATCTTGACACACGTTAAATGTTTGTTCTAAAATTGGTTTTAATTAAGACTGAATCCTGTATACAAGCATGGTCTCGTTTAAAGAGCCTCTTTGATTTGGCTGCGTGCTTGGTTTGGCCTTAATTTTTAAGTGCTTTTTTTGATTCTTGTAAGTAGTTTTCTCAGTGTAGCCTTCAGCATAGTGATCTTAGGATTGTAGCTTAATTGCTACATTAGCAAGTATTTAGTGTAATCATTCCTGTGTGGCGTTCTCATATATTTGTGAATCTGTTGGCTACTGTATTTGTTTAGCAGTTTGCAAAACGTTCTAATTTGTGACTTATTACAACATTGCAGAATGTTTCAGAAACACTGAAATTGAATTGAGTTCATGCTTTTGATAATAAAGAAAGAAGGTGAATGGTTTGTTGTTTTCCATGTTTCCAAACAGTGACTGAACTGTGTGCTTAAAATTGCTAAGTATTTAAAAAGTTGGATATTTGAAGCTCAATTTTAAGTAATTAAAGGGGTCCAAGTAATCTGGTTAAGCAAAGCGATGTCACACAGCTGTATAAGACAGAATGTAACAGTGCGGTATGAGATTTGTTTTATTGCTGTTGAGTGTGTTCAGTCATACAATACCCATCTCCAAAAACTACAAACCCTTTTTGCTGAAAAAATAATCTACAATTGCCCAGGTATTGCCCTGTCTTTTACTCTCAGTATTGTTGCCTTGTCCCTGGAAGGGAAAAGGTAGGAAAACTTGAGGTAAAAATCTGTAGTCGTGGTAATGCTTGGAGTAGTCATTCGCAAAGCTGCTGGAAGACAAATGCTCAGACACTGACCATTCCCTTTCACAGTCAGGCGACTTTGCACGCTGTCATTCTTATAAAGAAAAGGGTGGTACTCAGGGGCAGCAGGTTCTTGCTCTCTAAAGGGAAAAAACAGAAGACCATATAAGATTGACAGGCTTCCAGCTAGGCTCTTCAATGCCAAAGTCTCACTTAAAGGTCTTCACAAGGGACCTAAGCCTTTTCATTGTTTTATAAAGGACTATGCTTCAATTTGCAGCTCTTAGCCAAAATGTTTTATTTTGTATAGTAGCACTGAGTTGTGGCATCCTATCTTCTAACTCATATGCTGCCTCTTAGGATTTCATGGAGTCGTCAGTGGCACTTTTTCAATCTGATGATGAAGATGGGAAAGCGCTAGACATCGTCAATGAAGAAATTCCTGATTTGGAGCAGACTGGATTTGGCCCAGAAACAGGGTCGATTCTTGTGAAAAGTGGAGTGTAAGTCTACTGAAATATATGACTGAAAGTATTATGTATTTTTTACCCAGCTGTTTTCAGATAATATTTGGACAGAATGTATTTTACATGGTACAGGTGGTAAATGTTTGGAGGAAAACAATGTTTATTTCTGTTTCCTTGGTAAATGAAAAAAAATATCTTAATTTTTCTCTAAATCTCGTGCCTACACCATGATTTGGATCTGGGTGCTCCAGTTACTACAGAAAGCTTATGAGGTCCCTCCAGAAATCGCATAGACTGTAGTTTCATAATACAAGCACTTTGGTAGTAATGCAGAGTGTTGTGGTACAGAAGAGAGATTTTAGGTATGTTAAGAACTGGAGCACCTTTTGGGGACAAATGGAGCCTGTACAGAAAGGATGTGCTTTGCCTTAATCATAATCAAATCAGGCCGTGGACACTGAAAATTAAATAATTCTCTATAAAGGGTTTCAAACTAAAAGCTAGGGGCTAAACCCAAAGCTGTTGAAGTGTACGTGGTCTGAACTGATGAAATCCACAGGATGGACTTCATTAATGTTCCATATGCCTATGTGAAGTCCAAGAGGAAAGTAAACAGTACAACTGCAATAAATAAGGAAGGTAAATAAGTTGGCAGGCATATGCAGTTTTAAGTGATGAAGCAAGGACAGAACATGTAAGTGCTTCTACACCAATGCGAGAAGCATAAAAACTAGTACAGAGGGAACTGGAATGCTTGGCATCAAATGGCAACTCTGATATAGCGGACCACAGAGGTTGGGATGAAGGATAAGCCAAGCAGTGTTGCAGGGCTACCAACTACTGGCCACTGTGCATACCTCATGGTTGGAAACAGCACTCTGTGTACAGGTCGGATGTATTGCCGGTATAACTTCATCTCAAAAAATGGCTTAAAAGGGGCTCCCTGGGACCTATACATTAATGGATCTGGCTTCTGTCCACAGCAAAATGGCAAAATCAATAAGATCACGGAATGCATGATTAATCACAGTCTGAAAGGAAGGAGTCGGTATGGCTTCTGTGAAGGGAATTGCTGCCTCACTAAATCTCTGGTATTCTGTGAGAAAGTTGATATGCACATGAATTAAAGACAGTCCTGTGGACACTTTAATTTAAAAAATAATAAAAGCTTTTGACAGAATGATGCATTGTTTGTTGAAGAAATAAGGCTGCATGGAATTGGAAGAAAAGTTCTGTTAGGAACTGAAAGGTGTCTCACATGTAGGAAGCAAAGTGAAGAGTCTTAAGAATGGAGAAGAGTCATCAGTTTCTCAGGCATTGATGGTAAATCTGGTTTTATTCAGTCATATAGTCAGTGATTTTATTCAGGAAGACTTAGTAATCTGGGAGCAGGAAGCAAACAGTACTCTTCAAATCTGCAGATGATACTAACTTCTTCAGGACAGTTAAAAGCCCTGTTAATTATGAGAATCGCCAGTTGGACCTCATAAAATTGAGCAGCCAAAAAGATGGCAGGTATAAAATTATATAGTAATACACACAGGGAAAAGTAATCTAAGAACTAATTAAATGGTGCTGTATGTACAAGATGATAAATGGACTACGAAAGCAGATGTCTTCTAATATCTCTAATAGTTCTAGAAGAACAGTCCTTGGTTCTAAGGGGCTAAGAGAGGAGTGGACCAAGGCAAGTGACCAGGTTAGCAGCATCTCCCTAACTAGCTTCTACCTACTTAGGCAGCTGACAAAGGGTGCTTAAGGCTAGATACACAGCTGGTCAGTTTCTTCTTAAATTACAACAGGATTAACAGAGTATGAGAAGTTCAAACAGGCACCCATGGCAAATTTTTGCTTTATCTCATCCTGTTAAGACTTCCTCATTTATTTCTCTTTCTTCTTAAACCATTTTTCTTAAATCCAACTGGAAAAGTTGGAAGAAAGCTCTGTCTTGGGGTGATACTGAAGAAGTAAAAATTCAGCTGAGAGATATTCAAGAACTTATCAATCAAGTATCTTTCCTCTGGGCTTCTAAGCAAGGTGTCTGAGTAGTGTTTGCAAAGTAAAAACAGTAAATCAAGTCAAGAAAAACTCCAGAGAAAATTGTTCTGTTGAACTTGCTGGTATTTTCATCAAGCTATCCATGAAAATGTGATCTTTTCCATTTGTTTTTCTGTCATTCTCCAGGTGGGTTGCCTATCAGCAGAAACATTTCTGTGGAGAACAGTATGTATTGGAGAAAGGAAAATACAAGTGTTTCTTTGACTGGGGAGGATCCAGTAAAATCATTATGTCGATTCGACCTATTAAGTTGGTGAGTTACTAGAGATTGTCAAGGGGAAAACTTAAAAGAAAGCAGACTTTTGAAGTTCAAAGTCTATGATAGTTTTATAATAGTTTTATAATCAGTTTGTCTGCTTTCTTGGAAACAAGTTAAAGACTCTTGTGGATGACATACCATATGTCTGTACAAGACGGAGACTGAACCTAGTTTTTCTGAAATAGATACTTTGGATCTTTCTTTCTGTTAATGAAAAAATTGCTGGGGAAACTTCCTAAGAACTTCCCTTTGTCAGGCTGCATTCATGGAACAATAACCCAGTCTGGAAAGATTGATTTTCACTAATGATAAATTCTCGAGCATTTATATATCAGTTTTCTGGCCCATATTATGTAACAGAGCTCTGTGGGGTTTGTTATGTATTCATACTAAAATATTTGTAAGGCTTATAGTGAACAAAAACAGAAAATAGTTTTAATCCATTTTTAAATCCAAAGTTGTGCAACTTGACCAGATAGATTATCATCCTAATGGAAAGCAAAGCAAATTCTCAGTAATAAGTATATAATAAATGATATTACTGCGCTGAAAACTGGAAAGGAACAAACATTTAGCCTTATTTTGAAGAGCATTTGTTGAAAAAAGTGTCCCAAAATGGTTCTGAATTTTGTATTTTTTCAAGAAATACACTTAAATCCAGATAGATTTACATTGACTCTAATCCACGTTACGTGAACTAATTAATTACTTTCGTGAACTAAATAATGATGCAGTTTCTCTGTGGAGAAAAGGACTGAACAACCAGGCACGTAGTAATGTGCTTATAGGAGTCTGATGGCAGAGGTTGGGAAAAGAGAATTGTGCCAAGAACATGGGAACTGTGTGCATCTCTGCTCTTGAATTTGTAGTTTACGCTTTTCAGGAAACTGACTTGCCTTCTTGGAAACTAATTGTAATTCATTTTATTTGTTCATATGCCTGAATATATATTTATTATTGCAGGAACCACTTGGAACGAATGAGCCTCCACATTTGGTATGTTGACATTATATAACAGTCTCTAGTACTAAACCACATTTAATAATTAAACACAGGTAATGCTGAATTCCTTGCTTCATTACTTCAGATGAATATCTCAGTATTATCATCTCTGTACATAAAAGCATAACTTGAGGAAGCTGGTAGATGTGTAAAGGCTATGTTTGCCGATGTTCTGCTCTTTGTTTTATTCCAGTTCAACCTTCTAGTGTTCTGTCCCTAAAAATGCAAGCAGTACGGTAGACTTGGGTAACTTTGGGTATTTCTAGCCAACTATTTTCCTATTCTTTCCTTCTTTTTTTTTTTTCCTGGAAACTTGGTATCACATATGTTTGTTCTTCTCTTTGTGGCATGTATTCTTTCCATTATTTTGCATTCTATGTGGTTTGTCGCTATGTTGCCTTATGTATGAGGTGATGAATAACGAAGTATAAGCTGCAGAAAATTGAACTGCACGCTTGAAACCTGTAGGCCTATTGAGAGGAAAGTTGGGATTTCCTGATTGTAACAAATCCAAGATGTATCTTCTGTGACACATTCAAACAGTTACATCTACCTTGCTGATAATTGACTTCAGTTTTAAGAAGAATGTTTGAGGATTTGCGCTTCTGGCCCTTAAATCTTGATTCCATTAGCGTACCTTTGGTGGAATCTTTCTAAATCAAAAAACTGCTCTAAATGTTTGTGCTTATCACCTGGCATGGTCTCTATCTCCCGCAAGGTTCTGCCCCTACAGGGCTCTCCTCATTTCTGGCATTTGTGATTTCATTTCTCCTTCTTTGTCCTTGAGTGGGCTGCTAGCATGGGTGATGATCTAAGTGGTTATATTTCTTTCTCTATTACATGCTTTTAATTAAGCAAATTTGGAAATCTTTATTTTGGGAAACATGACATTTTCCAAAAGAAAGAGAATCTAGAGCTCAATGGTCTGTTTCAGAAAACTTAAGTATTTTTTCATCTGGACACAATTTTGTTCTCTTCTTTGAACGGGTATCATAGCCATAAGTGTGTGGGAAATGCATACATTGTGTTACTTAGCAGGTTGACCACACCCTTCTTTTTCTCTGTGTTCTCTAGTTCAACAATTTTATGATTACCCCAGGACTACAGGAAATGTTTTTTGTCTGAAGATATAATTGGTGTATTATTTTAGCCATAAGCACTGATTTCCTGCCAGACCTACTCATATGGCAGTTTGTGGCCAAATCCAAAGACTTGCAAGTTCATTCACACTAAGGCCTTGGTAAATGATACCAGGTGAAATAACTGGCTCAGATGAAACTGGTGAGATCCAGACAACTGAAGATAATTTCTTCTCCATCTTCAACTCTTCTACTTTTTCAGCATTTTCCCCTCTAGAAAATTCTTTGAGTGCTTCAGTCCAATTTTCCAGACCTTTAAGATCAATGCAAACCTTTGGCATTTAATAAATTTTGTTTACAGTCTTTTTAATTTTTCAGTGATATATTAAAAAAAAAAATCTGTATGCATGATGTAGGATACTCCAAAAGTAATGCCTCCTATTTGTTTTCTACAACAGCTACAAAGACCACAATAACACTATTTGATAGAGCAAATTCTCAGCTACAAAACACTGTTTGTAAACATAATCACTGCCTCTAGCTGTGCATTTTTACCAACAATTCACAAGAGCCTGCATGCCATGCTTACAAAAATCGGCATGGCTGTCTGGAATGTGGCTTGTCTTCCATGTTACTGTTGCCACTGCTGAAAGGCGCCACCCACCACCTCTCTGTCCTCACATCCACTGTTCGTAAAACATTCAGTAAGCATCGATGAATGTCAAGGGGTGCCTTTTTTTTTTTTTTTTTTTTTGCATGGAGGAATTCAGTGACACACCTTTGCTTCATATGCACCTCCCTGTCAGACACCATTTTGTCAGGCTGCTCCTCTGCTACCATCTGTCACACAGCAACAGAATGTAACAGAATATTGGTGGGAAGGTTCAGCCTCTACTGCCAAACCGCCAACATCTGCCTCTGACGTGGACCAGCATAATAAAGCAGGAGGCATTACTTTTGGAGCAGTCTTCGTATATGCACACTTACCTGAAAATACTGATCTGTACGAGATTGTTTTGCCTGTTGTGTTCTATAATAAAATTCTTAGTTCTGTTTTTAAAAAATACTATCCTGACTTATCATAGTCCTGGTTCTTATAGGATTCCATCCAAAAAGTGAGGAAGAATGAAGCTTGTATTGCTGCAGTCCTTTTAGGAAAGGAAATATTTTTCAGTAAGTTTTTGTAGGGAAATATTTAATCATTTAGGATGAGTAAAGGATAGTATTCAGAAAAATATGAATGTTTTCCCATTCAAGGTAAAGAAATGTTTCCATATTTGCACCAGTCTTGTAGTTTAGAAAATGCATGGTGCATATGAGTTGGCAAATCCTTAAGTATTCTCTTCTATAAGCCATACACCAGTTATTTTGAATGATTCTATATCCATTCTCCCACCATTAATAAGCATAGATCTGAGCTAAGGGAACAGTGGTCAGTGTCTAGGAGAGTGTCTTTTTCCACTTTTTTAGTTGCTCTTCAGAACAGCTGAATTTTCTTTAATCTTTCAGTAATTCCCCTGATCTTCTACTTCTGCCAGGATCACTAATAAACAAAGTACATGTGATGCAAGAATGACTGAAATTGCCACTTCTAAGAAGTGATTCATTTTATTTCTTGAAAGAAAACTTTGTTTTGCCCAGCAAGAACAAAGCCTTTTTCATTAGCAGTTGACTTGTGCAGATAATTTAGGAAGCAGAGAGAGCTGCTGTGATAACTTGTGTGTATTTTCAACATTCTGCCTGTTGACTTTTTAGGAAGTGAAACCTGATAAAGTAATGTCAGACCCTGAAAAAGCATCGTTAGCTGCAGTTTAAGATAATAACAGATACACAGTTTTTTTTTTATTGAGGAATTGGTACATTATCCTAGCTTTAATGAGATTAAGACTATTTACTATTAAGACTATTATTGAGACTATATTCACTATTAGACATGTTCCATATAAAAGTGAATTACAGACCTTTGTTTTTAAAAATGTTGCATAGCATCTTGCCTATGAAAGGAAGGCAATGTATATACTTTTATAAAGTTTTTTAAGGTAAGTGCATAGAAAGGAGTACATAATTACAGCTTAAATAGATGCTCTGGGACACAGCATTGCAATTATATTTACAGAAAAGTTAATTACACCTTATCCTTCATATTGTAGCTGATCTGTTTTCTCAAAGGCCAGGTTAAGCTTTTCTTGTTCTTTCCAGCAGGAAACATTCATTTCTTTTAAAAACGCAATCTGAAGTTTTCCATAAAATCATTTGCTAATGCTTATGTTTGGCCTGCTCTCTCTGTACTGGCAAGAGCATTTGATTTCTTTTCTTTGGCAGGAAGCTAGGCCGATCTGGGGCATGACGGGGGAAGTACTGCTTGCGACAGCCATAGTGTTTTTCTTCCATTACAGAATATGAGCTGTTCTCTTGATAAAGTAAAATTTTGCATTCTTTCCCACCCTCTTTTTCAGGCTTTAAAGTGAAAATCACCTCCATTATACCATACCAGCCTAAGGGCACAGAATTCTATGTGACTTCACTATAAGGCATAGGCTATATCATACTACTATTTTTTTTTTCACTTTTTTTTCCCCCTTTCTTTCTTTTTAACTGTAATACTTTCAACCGTGTTGTTTTTCAGAGTGAATTGAGCACATCTTATTGGTGGAGAATGGTTCAATGTGTCTTGAAGTTTTTCACCATGACATGCAAAACCATCTTAGCTGAACTTCATAAGAAGTTAATGTAGCCATGGTGCCTCTACCAAGCTGCACCAGCTTGCCCCCAGAAATTCTCCTTCTGGAGAAACTACCTGCAGTCACTTGGGGAACGGAATATTTCAAGGCATTTTGTTAACAGTAGCCTTGTATCTTTTGACTAATACCTTCTCCTCCAGTTTTGAAACCTGGATTACTGAGCTATAGCAAGAGTTAGCCACAGTTCAGGGTTATTTCGGGTGGAAGATAACACCCTTCAGTCCTAGCCTTCTCTGTTCTCTGAGCCCTCTCCTGCTGCATTTGAACTTATGCTTGTTACCACTACATTAACATGACTGTAACAGTGATATTAACTTCAACTTCCTGAACAGGGTCCAGAGATGATAAAATACACAATCTTTCTGAAAAAGGAAGTAGCTATGGAGATGTAAAAGACTCCTTAACTGAGAATTCATTCTATTTATTCTTCGCTAATTGAATGGATATGTCTCTTAGACCACAGCTATCTCTGCTTATGTTAATGGCAATGAGTTTGTTTCCCTTCTAGTCACTGGCTTTATTTTGTTTTGTTCTTGTAGCTCAAAGCTTTCAGTAATACACATTTCCAAGGAGCATGTGTAGATTTCACAGCAGAAGTTTCTGATTTCACATCATTCATACCATGTTCTTTTAAGGTTCTTCGGGGTTGGTAAGTGTTGTTTTACATGCCACCATTTTAAGTAATGTGTTTTTTTTTTTTCCCTAATGCTACTAAATTTCAGATCATCAGAAGTGCATAACACACTGATCATATTCCATCGCATCTTAGACTCTTTGTCTTGCAGTGTAGCTCAGTAAGTGTTGTCCTGCAGTTGATTTGGGTAGCATGCCTTTTGTTTTCCCTGTGGGATGGGAAGCTCACAGTTACTGTGACTTTTTTTTTTTTTTTTTTTTTTAACTCCCATTAGAATTGATTCCAGATTTTAAGAGTTCTGTGCAGGAGAGGTATCTGCCTTCCATTAGTGTCTATCGATTCCAGGACTGAGATTTCTATACCGCGTGATTTGATTTTTATATTCTGATTGCTCTATCACATAGCTGTTTAAGTCCCTTTAGCTTTACAAAAACAAAAGCTTAACAAGAACAAACAGATCTTTTTTTATCCCTCACTTCCTTAGCGAATACTAAGTCTTGAAAAACCTTACTATTAATAAGCGACTTGAGCTGGTAATCTTTTCTGCTACTTTGTTCTTGCAGTTGGCTCCTGTGTTACCAAGGGGAAACTGATGACAATCATTGTGTGCTGGAAGAAGGCCTCTACATTGATCTCTCTTCCTGTGGCTGCCCAACTGCTGCAATCAAATCCCTCAAGCCTATTGAATACGTAAGGACTTTATTGAAAAAAATAACGCCTTGGAACTCTTCTACTAGTCAGATGTCTGAAGCAAGTGCTCATTTAAACAAACTCCCACTCAGGGAAAAGAGTAAAGATTGTTTTCTTGGATTATGAGATTTTGAGGTTTGGAACAAGTCAGGCTGCATGCACACACTCGTGTAGGCACACACTCTTGGATGCTTGTGTTTTCTGGGCTGAAGCTTACTCTTTTTCATAGGAGTTGCATTGTTTGATGTTTTTCTGACTGACCTTTATGATACAGCTCAGCAACTTAGTATACATCAAGATATTGCTTTCTGATGTGCTGTCTAATATAAGGCCTAAGACCTTATGTTAGCCCCACAGCCAAGACTCAGTCTTAAAGGACACGCAAAATTGAAATTACATGGTAGCATAGACTTGCCATAATGCTGTTTAACTTACTAACTGTTTTGCAGAAACTAATAAGATTTTGGCTCCTAATGGCATCTCAAATTATGAGTCAATAAATAAAGTGGTATAATGTGCTACACATGACATGTGGGCTGTGTATGACACATCAGATAGTTCAATCCAAAGCTCGTTTCTGGCCATCCTCTTTCTTAGTGACTCTGGAGATATGGGACAAGTAGTTATTACATACGGACAAAGCCTTTGTATGACTTTCAGGTCATGTTGGTTGTACTACCCAAGCACAGATCTTGAAGCCAGATGACCTACTGTATTAGCAAGGTGAGATTCAAGATCCTCTGGGGCCAGGAAATTGGACAGGAATGCATTGTATTATCCAGTACAAGGCAAATACAGCTTTCCTGAATCTTGCTGTAATCCAGCACATGAAACATATGCCTCTGGAGTTTCATCATGTCTGTGCCTTTATCTAAGTATGTTCCTATGCAAAAGCATAAAACATAAACCATCCATAATGCTGTCAGTAAAAGAGAAGCTTGTGTTTTTTCTGCTCACTCCCGTCTAGCGCTGACCAACTTCTCCAAAAGTCTTCCTCCTTCCCTGTTTACAGAGGGCAAACTCAACCCATGTGGCATGTGCCCTTCACTGTTAACACTGAAACTAAACTGTAAAGATTACTCAATTCACACTCTTCTTCAAATATTTAAGTCCTTTTTTTTCCTGTTTGTGAACAGGTTTTAAAAGAACACCAGAAGCTATCCATGGGATGAGAGGGAGCTACAGCTCAAGGCTGAGAGCTGGTGGTCCTTTTGCTAAGTTTCATGGATCTAGCTGCATTGAATTCAGTGGAACTATAGCTTTTCACTGAGAGCCTAGTTTTCAGATTAAAGATCTCCCTTTCACATTAGGCTTTTGTGTTCTGCTCTGCTAAATCAGTATGAAGTTTTGACATGAAATGATAGATCTCATCCAAATTTCCCAGTCTGGCATAGTAGGAAGCTATTGGCAGCCCTTGCTTACCAAGGGCCAAGCCCTGGGAGAAGTGTGTTTGGCAAGCTGTGTGTGGAAAGCTTACGCACATCTTCTTGTGCTTTGTATGTGGCTTGCACCTCTGGTTCAATTCCTTTCTTGCAAATAGGAGACCTTGTATTCCTCAAAGTGCTGGCATTTAATACTGTAAAATGCTGTTGAACCACACCTGCTTTACAAACAGAAATTGCATTCACTGACCCCTAACACATTGTTTGTTAATCGTGCAGGACAATGTTCAGAGGCACTGTTTAGCACAGACGTGATGTTAAGCACGCAGCAGTAAGTTTGGTCATTGGTCAGAAACTGCCGCAGTTCATTCTGTGCATTGTCTGCCATGCACTATTGTTGGAACAGAGCCCTTTTTATTACAAGGTATTTCTGTTAGCTCATTCAAGATAGCAGCAAATGTATTCCGAAGTGGAATTGTTGTGTAGAGCTATTGAATTCTGCTGAGACATTGGGAAACCCATCCATTGTTCATGTTTAAATACCAGTCCATTGTGAGACCTAGGGTGTGTGTCTACGATTCTATGAACTCAATAGCTCACGCATATAAGGGGGAATGAGGAACCCTGACATCAAGCACCGAATGTGCATTGTCTCCTGCTCTCCTTTAAGGCAGATATATTTGCTGGAAGGACTCTGAGACGTGGGGGGAGCCATGCATTGCTTCAGTGCGCAAGGTTTCTGCATCCCAGATGTTGACTAGAAGTAGAAGCCCATGCACTGACAGAGGAAGGAAAAAATGATGCTCTTAATAGTACAAAGGACTCCTAAATTTCCTCATTACTGGCCCTTGAGAGCAGTTACAGGTCCATTGACCAGTCCAGATATGTTTTGTAGAAGTAGATTGTTTCAAATCATTCTTTGGGGTAGGAGGACAAATCTGCACATGGGATCTGGGTATTCCCTTTGTAATTTGCAAATTAACTGTACGGATACATTGGGATTGTGTGGCTGAGTAAAGTTCCAGCCTGGGGACTTTAACTGTGGTGTGTGTGCGAGAACATGGATTCTTTGTGTGAAGCTAACTCTGAAGTAGCTGTGAAACAGAGCAGTGAGCATAGGTCAGCAAGCAGGGTGCACGGGGCATCCGCATAGATTGTTGTATCTAACCCTGAATCAAGATACACTTTTAATTTCCATGTCTTCTGGTAACTAAAAGGAGCATCTTGCACGTGTCAGTGCTTTTGGTGTGTCTTCTTGGCTTTTCGCTTATAATGTACAGCAGTTTGAGGGGTTTTATGGATGTTGTCAGCTGCTGCAAGAGTTCT
The DNA here is from genome assembly GCF_002078875.1 of Numida meleagris. NCBI lineage: Eukaryota > Metazoa > Chordata > Aves > Galliformes > Numididae > Numida > Numida meleagris. Next base: position 89,218,390 of record NC_034409.1, read on the forward strand.
GGGCTCTCCGTTTTAGGAGAGCTTGAGAATTGAAACTAGTTGTTTGTAGTACTCTTCCGTCACATGGGTGCTCTTGTCTGGCCTGATGGAAAAACACTGTGAGATATCAGTGGTATTTCTGAGACTGTGAGGTAACAGTAAAGCCTTAGTGTGTATGAACCAGGCAGTAACTTCTGCAAATCCTTAACTAATTTATTTATTTTTTTACTAGATCAGCCAATTCCTTGAAGAAAAGGAAAAAGTTTGTTCTCAGAATAATGCAGTTTTGGTGCAAATATTTGCAAATATAGTGAACAGTTCTAAATGAATATATATATATTTAGAAAAGTAAATTTTTGTGTTTTTATTCTGAAAATTGTCATAAATGTGGTTTGTTTACGAGCTGAATTGCATAACAAATCCAAAAATGTCACTCGAAATCACTGAGTTGGTCCAATTAAAATTAAAACAAACAAGACAACCCTGTCAGAGCAACACAAAATGGAACTGGATAGGAAAACAGGCTCAGACTGGTGATAGTCTGATTTCTTACTGTTACAGTGTTTTACACTGGCTAACTTTGAGCTCTTGGGGAGATGTCTTTTGGGTTCTTCACTGAAATATGGAGTTCTTGTCCTTTAAACATGGCATGCTACCCCCAGCCCTGCTGTACATATTCTCTCCCACTTCTCCTGAAATTCAGATTGTCATGATACCACTTTAGTTATTTCCCCATTTATGCACTAGCGTCATGTAGGAATTAAGATCACTTTTGAGAACAATTTCAAAAAATTATTGGGAAAAAGTATGGGTTACAAAAAAGTTACGTAGAAGGAAGAAAGCATTTCTGTAGTGCAAGAGTTAGAAAATAATATCTTTTGTTTTCAATATTCTGGGAAGAAAAACAGTATTCCAGTACCACGTGTTAATCTAGATTGTAAGGTAGATAATGATATGTTACATAGCCCCTTCTCTTCTGAAAAGGGCCGTCTCCTCAATGTCTTCAATTTACTATTTTCTAAGTGGGGGGGGAAATGCTGGAAGATGTATCTTTTTAGTAACCAATTTCCTTAAGTGAACAGGCAGTTACTTTGAGAACCCACTTAGACTGGTAGGATACATGCCTATTTCATAGCGGTAGGAACACTGGAACTTGTGCGGCTTGCCTCTCATTGCCTCCTTTCATCTAAAAATCTGAAACCTTGTGAAAGAGATGCTCACTGCTGAAATTTGCTGAAATTATTGTTGATCTCCACTGTGCTGGTAGGTAAAAACATAACACAGGTTAAGAGTTGCTGCATTTGCAGCAGAGGTGCAGGTTTTCATGCTGCCGTCAAGAAGGATTGGTTTGTTGTGCTGCCACGAATTCAGGAAAGGGAAAGCGGGGACCACTTGCCTGATGGCAAGAGAGCACATGAAGTCAGCTGGGGCATTTATGGGACTGTGGTTGCTTACTGGGGCATTTGTCCATTGTTTGTTAATTGAAGAGTTCTGGGGGCAGAGACCCTTGCAAGATGTTCTTAGGAAGTGAGGCTCACCTTTAGTTGCAGACACGTTGTTTTGTTGAACTCCCCATGATACATGATGTGCCATTACAAGGATAACAGTACCCAAGATTGTTGCAGCAAAAGTAATTACTTTTCCTTCTAAAACATTAACTTTGTCCTTACTATTAAACCAGTCCCATAGCTTGTCAAAATTTTAAATTCATTTGCTAAAAACAGAAATGAGATCTAGGTTGTAGGCTGTACGATGCTTTTTCTTTCTTCTTTTCTTCTGAGGTATTCCTTTTTCTTCCTTTGATTAATTGTGATATTTCCTGTATTTCTATATTGCTTATCGTTAAGTTAAATACAGGTGTTAACTAATCTTCCCAGCATTCCTTTGAGGTAAATAATCAAATCAGATACAACAAGTAACCAGTATTTCCCAGGGCCAGGCCATGAGTCATCTGGTGCAGCTGGGGCTGGACCGTGGGTGTTGCTGTCTTCCAGAGCAGTCTCGTTTCCCTCAGCCAGGCATCCTTCCCGCACCGAAGGGAGTAGCCAGCAGAGCACAACTTCAGCAAAAACAGTTGTAAATAATAAGCGAGTCAAGACTAAAAAGTAGAGATTTTTCCAAGGATGCTGTAATACGGCCATTGAAGCTTCTCCAGTAAGACTCTGGCAAAGGCTGTTTGCATAGCAGGAGGTCAGCAGGGACCATGATGAGCTTGCAGCCACACTTATTTTGCAACCCTGTGGATTAGTAATAATTTTGACAAAATTCATAATGAAAATTATCCATCCTTCTTATAAGGAAATGTGTGCAAATTCCCACATGCACTTGGGTTTCAGTCGTAGCACTTTTGGTTACCTTCTTTGTATCTCTTTGCTATTTTGTCTCCTTGAACCCAGCACCTCAGCTTTACACTGCAAAGAAAAGGCTTTTGAAGGAAGCTCACCTCGCACTGATCTTTAATATCAAACACTTCCAGCTTGCTTTGCATTTTTTCTGAACAGAAAATGTACAAAATTCTGTTCTGAACTGTGAAAAATTCGCGGTGCACAGCTTCTCTCCATTAAGTGAAGCTGGAAGTCAGAGAGAAAAGGCTGAGCTGAGCCAATCTGAGCTGCATAAGAGACTTCTACTGTGTCGATCTCCAAGGCTTAACTTTTCAGCCTCACACTGTGGGGAGGGAAGAATGCTTTCTCGTTTTCCTTCCTTGCATCATGGGATATATTAACTGTAGACTGCCACACCTGTTAAGTAAAGAATATCATTGTACTTCACAGTTCACAGGGGTGCTTGTACCTTGAAAATGCTACATAAATACAGCCTTCCTTAATCACTGGCCTTTTCAGGTTTCTTCCTCAGGACTGACATACAGGCATTAAAAACAGCAGAAACAAAACCTTCAGAACTTTATTGGTGTTGGTTTAAGCAAGGCAGTTAGTTCCTTAATACGCAAGGTCAGATTAAATGAATTCTTTAGTGCATTGTCATTCTTGAAATTGGCAACCTTTCACCAGAGGATGGCATTTCAGATATTTTCCTTGAAATAACTGTGAAAGCAAGCTAATGTAACTTAGGCATGGGAATGACTTGCCAGTTGTGGGTAAATGTAGGTGCTTTTATTTCATCTTTCAGAATTTGGGACTGGAGTCCACTTAAAGCAGTGTCATAAGCTGAGGTTGTCTGGTTGTCTCCTCTTGTGTCTTCTTGTCTCCAGCTGCCCATCCTCTGGCCTTCAGAGAGCCCAATTCTTTTCTGGTCCATCAGGACTTGGCCTTAGTGAAGTAAGCTGGCCCTGACAGTCTCTCACTTAGCTATCACTGATGGCTCTTTGGCCTGAAAATGAGTTAAAATGCACCTCAGTATCCTTCAAAAAAGGGCAACAAGCAAAATGTCTCTGTGAGTAGTGTAATAGCATAGCCTCAAAACCTTGGTTTTTTTTACTGTTGATGGTTTCCGTGGAGCTAAGAAAACAAAATCAGAGAGAAAAGCCAGGCCAAGTCACTGCTGCCAGCTGATGGTGTAAAGTAGTATATATGAAGTGAGTAATCAGAGCATTGCTCTATATATGGTTATGGAAACTTGACAGCTTCGGTGCTTGAGACAGCAGCATGTTTTCTGTTTCTGTACTTCATGGTCTGCACCAAGATCAGTGAAGTCCTTCTAGGTCTCACTGGACAGAGTGGCGTCAATCCTTGTGATCAGTTGCCTGTGTGCCTTAAATGCAACGTCTGCTCCCTACCGACAGACTGGCATTCTGAAAGACCTGATGGCTTTCCCACGACCATTAAAGTTCAAATTATCTCAGCCATGTGCAGTCATTTTAATGGACTCCACCCATTTGCTGTTCAGATGCTTGATTTATAAATGGATAATGCTCAGTCACATGACTGTTCTGTCCAGCACAGCATCCCTGTCCTTAATATACTGGATACTGCAAAAGCAGGATACATGTAGGCTTTGGTAGCAGTGTCTGGTGACAAGGATGCCACATGGTGCTTTCTGTGCCTTCTGATGCACTTGTGAAAACTCTCCCTTTTGGACCAGTTCTGCACGTGGCTTTTGGTCTCCACTCAGCTGAAAGCCAGTGCCAAGGGAGTAGGCTTCCTGCAAACTGGAGTGTGACAGCAGTGCCTTGTTCAGCAAAGTAACCCGAGAAGTAGCTACCCGCACTAGATCTCTTGGTCTAGATTGCAAAGTAAGCCATAAAACGCACCTCATCCACCAGAAGGGAGATGGGAAGGACAGATATTCCAAAATAAAGACAGTGATGGGTTTTAATCTCTTTGTGCTTGGTACGTAGCATTAGTTTTGAGGAGTGTAACTTAAAAAAATAAATAAATAAATAAATCTTGGAATGATCCCAAACCCTTCTTTAAAATTACTCATCCAACACCCTGTGCATGGAGTGTAGCATGACTCACATTGTCTCTGCAGTGGTCAGTGGAGGAAAGCAATTTCTCTGAGGCAGAATTTGAGCAACCACCTATGTAACAAGTGCACTGAGTCAGTGGCAGTAAGTTCATAACTGCTGAATCACATCCAAGCTCTTCAGAGATACTTCACTCAAATGCACGTGCCTCCACAAACATGAAAGTTATGTTCTCTTAATTTTAAAACATAACTCAATATTTTGTTTGATTCATTCCACCTGAGGCTGTACTTTGCTACAGAAGAAACACTGCCTTTTGCAGTGAGCTGGCTATCACAGGGTGATGTCTCCAAAGAAGAAGGCTGCTGATTGAAGCAGTCAGACCTACTACCTCTTCCTTTATCAGATGCATCAGGATATAAATTGAAAAAAAGTGCTTATGATTTTAAGTTTAAAATGCTTGAAAAACATTTGAGTATTCCTTGTACTAGTAAGCTTGGCTAAACGTGAGCCAGCAGTGTCACTGCCCAGGTACCCAAGAAGTCCGATGGCATCCTGGCTTGTGGAAGAAATAGTGTTGCCAGCAAGAGCAGGAAAGTGATTGTCCCCCTGTACTTAGCTCTGGTGAGGCCACACCATGAGTACTGTGTTCAGTTTTGAGCATCTCACTACAAGAAAGACATTGAGGCCCTGGAGCATGTCCAGAGAAGGGCAACAAAGCTGGTGAGGGGTCTGGAGCACAGGCCTTATGAGGAGCGGCTGAGGGAGCTGGGATTGTTCAGTCTGGAGAAGAGGAGACCTCTCAAGGGAGACCTTATCGCTCTCTACAACTGCCTGAAAGGAGGTTGTGGTGAGGTGGGAGTTGGCCTCTTCTCCCATGTAAGTGGTGATAGAATGAGAAGGCTTGGCCTCAAGTTGTGCCAGGGGAGATTCAGGTTGGATATTAGGAAAAATTTCCTCTCCGAAACAGTGGTGATGCATTGGAATAGGCTGCCCAAGGCGGGTGGTGGAGTCACTGTCCCTGGAGGTGTTCAAGAAATGTTAGATGTTGTACTGAGGGACATGGTTTAGTGGGGAAATATTGGTGATTCTGTGATTCTAAGGCACAGACTTTTTATGTTTAAATGAGTTTTCCCCTCTGTTTTTCTGCTGATCTTGCAGCTGTACCACAGTTATGCAAGCTGATCTTTTTATTTGCTTTCATAAGAAAGTCTCTCCACTGTAGAGAAAGGCGTAAGTGAAAAAATGTTGCAATTCTACACGAGTTTGATGTCTCTGCTAATAATGTTAATTTTGTCAAGGTTGTCAGAAGAAAAATAGGAATGTCTGTACAAACATGGAAAACTTTTTAGTTCTGGTTTTTTTTAACATTTTTCAGTTTGCAGATTCCTACATTTTTCCAGTGAACAAACCACCAAATAGCTAATGGCAGTCTGCACACAATAGCCTCGTGATTTGCCTCATTGCTCTAGAAGCAATCTGCAGATCACCCTGAAAACTGCTGTAACCTGTTCCAGCAGTAAATAAACAGGATTTTTGAAAAGCAACCAAGGGCCTGATGATACTGACCAGATCACAGAGAGATTTTTCAAATGCAAACAAAGGCCTCTCTGCATCTCTAAGTGGCTCATTCTCTGGTTTGTGTCAGTGGGGAATATACTCTGATGACAAAGCCACTGATAAATCCAGTATGTTTCAGGCATGTCTGCTTTGTTGGGAGATGCACTTTTTCTTTCTTTGCTGCTACATTTGCGGAGGGAGTGTCATCTAACCCCAAGGCAAGTGGAAATGAAACTGAAGAGGTAAAATGTGTGCATCATGCTTAGCAACTGAAGTTAGACTGCTCTGAGTAAAACATGGCTTTTTTCACTCTTCCTCACCAGGTTTTTGCTGAGCCCTCCATCAGTCTGTTCGCACTGGAATGCTGTAAGGGCAGAGAACTGCACTTCAGCAAACCCGTCAACTCCGTTTTGAATGAGGACCTTCATTTTTACACTCAGTCTGTGTGGGTGAGAAGTGGATTGTAAGTATGGAAGAAATACCCTTGTTATGTCGGGGAGCTAAACTAAGCATGTGTTCTCTGACAACTGCTGCCTTTTTTCATAGGATGCATTTTAGATTCTAACTTCTGAGACATTTCAGAATCCTAAAATGTTTTGAATGCTAGATCCACCTTCTGTACCAAGATTCAAAATGAACAAGAGCTCTGGGCAGAGGATGCATTTTGCCCCTGTAAGAACCGTCCTTTTATCCCCATGCATTAACAGTAGAGCCTGTTGTTCAAGCTGGGATCCAAAAGTAAATCAGTAAATTCCTGACTCACAGGTAGAGTAAACTCAAGCTGCCTTTGTTAACGGGCTGTAAAATACCAGCTGTAAACTGCAGTGATTTAATGTGAGCTGCTGCAGTGGCTCAGTGGAGCTTCTCGTGCTGTTCAGCTGCCACAGAGGCAGTGACTTGTGAGAGTAGCTCCGGGCGGATGGGACAGCTGGAGCAGTAATTTGCTTCTGCTGTTAGTTTAACCCCCCTGTGACTGGGAATAAACACCCAGGCTCTTCTGTGAAAACCATCTTAAATCTGCAGAAATGACCTTCCGACCTCTTTCCCATCTCTCCCTTTCACCTTCTGGAGAAGCTCCCAAGCATTCTGTCTCAGCCAAGTTTCAGGGCTGCACTTCAACAGCAGGAACAGGGAACTTGCTGGGTCTTGTAACTGGGACTGACTGGAAAGCGCTGTCCTTCAAATATGACACACGTTTCCTGTGTGCATTTTTAACCCTTTTCCCACGTCTCTCATGGCATTCACATACACAAGGCTGTAATTTTCTTGAGAGGTCTTACGGGATGCAAAAAAAAAGCAGTGCCAAATTTGAACTAATTGGGCAGCAAACTAATGTAGACTGTTTACTGCTTATGTACACCCCTGTTGTGATTTTTGTGATGAATTTTTCTAATGCATCAAGTCTGGTACTACGTAAAGTCAAAAGCCTTCTACAGATACCTGTGATAACACTGCGTGCTCCTCTGATATTTAGAGATTGGTACAAAGCCTGAGCCTAATCCAGCACATGCTCCCAGAGTGATCATCTGCTGTTGCTGGAAAAGAAATACTATCACTAAGGTTGGAAAAGGGCTTTAACATCACCCGGTCCAACCCCCAACCCATCCCCACCATGCCCACTAACCGTGTCCTTCAGTGCCACATCCACACGGTTCTTGAAGGACAGTGACTCCACCACCTCCCCGGGCAGCCTGTGCCAATGCCTCACCACTCTTTCGGAGAAGAAATGCTTCCTGATCTCCAACCTGAACCTCCCCTAGCACAACTTAAGGCCATTCCGTCTTGTCCTATCACTGTTATGCAGGATAAGAGGTCAACTCCCACCTCACTGTGAGGTGACTTGAGGCGCCCCAAATGATGGTGGCAAGCAGCTGCAGTTTGAGGCTGAAAACAACATACGCATTCCTGGATGCTGGTCTAGAGGAGGAAAGGCTGTCACTGGGAGTAACATCTGACTTATTTCCATTGGGAAATACTTCTGTAGAGGTGTTACAATCTACAGTGCTTCCTACTGGAGAATGTCTCTGTGTGAGCCGTCCCTGCCTTCTCAACAGGTGTGCAGCAGTGGAAATTAATGGCTTTGTCCGTGGAGTTGGTTGTTAAGGAGGGGTGAGGGCTTTGGGACTGCACAGTAGAAAAGCACAAGAAAGTACGTGTAGTGTTCCAGCAATTTCCCCATCTTCCTGTTCATTTCTGAGCATTGCAGCCACATGAGCTGGTTCCATTTCTGTGAAGAGTTGGGGCAAGATAAATATTTGCCTGGCTGGACTTCGTCTGAGCGCCTTGTGATGCTCCCCAGGAAGCAGAACTCCATGGCCTGTTCTCATCTTTCACTACAGATAGATAGCTGAAAGACTAAGGGTGTGACGGGTTTGCAGGAAGTCTATGGGATGTCCTAGAACAGTGGTTTGCCTTATCTGTAAGTTCAGGAAGGCAGATTTAGAGGAGTTTTGGGCTCCTTGCCCCAAACCCTACTGTCAGCCTTAGACAAATGACAAAGTAAGATTTGTGTATATGCAATGGCTTCTTGCTGCTGTGCTATCTCAGTAAGAGAAGGCACGAGTCTGAGGTGTGCTTTGGTGTAGGGGGCTGAGGTGCTCCAGGGTCTGAGAAAGGTGGCACGGTGGGGGCTGCGGCCTGCATAAAAGTTTCTATGAGTTTTGTCTATGTCACTAGATATGTGCCAGTGTAAGCATATGCTTTGGCAACATAAACTGATTTCAAATGAGACTGTTCAGTATTCCAAGAAAACTGTTAACAGCAGACGTCAGAGAAAGCATCACAAGAAAAAAAGACAGAAATGTGTTGGAAGTAAAAAGAACACGCAGTGATCGTCAGTGCTGCTCTGAATACATGTTATTTGAAAAAACAGGGAGAAAGCCTTGCTGAGAGACAGATCACTTTTGGACCATTTTAGCTCCATTGGAGTTCCTTCCAAGCACGGCTGTCTGTCTGCTCCCCCAAATATTCAGAAGGGGGAAAGTACACCACAGGTGCTGTCAGCACTGCTTGTGGATATTTTCTCCCTGACTTGAAACAAAGTGTGCAGCCATCCCTCTTGTTCTTGGCAGCTAACTTTGTAAAACAGGTAACTGGGGAAACCAGTATTTGCTTTGTGTTCAGATGAGTTAATGAGTCAAACATTTAGGTTCAGTGTCTGCACAACAATGTCCTATTGATTGAAACAAAGCTGATCTGTGATCCTGAGGCTGCCTTTGTAAGCAGCAACACAGCGACTGCTGAGCAGATGTCTAAATAACAAGGGATCTGTATGTGCTGGTCCTTGAACTCTGTGGTAAAGGTTTCAGCCATGTTCACATTCAGATATATTCACTGCATTTAAAGTCTGTTACAGCAATTTATGAGGTTTGAAGTAAATACTTGTTATGTATTTTTGTGTTCCAGATAAGTGGAATAGCTTTAGCTGTTAAAAAAGAAAACACTGGACAAAATCCTCTCATAATCAATATATACCACCGTGCAAAAGCTGCAAATACTGCTGTCAGCCTGTGGCTTCCTAATTTCCTAATGCATGCCTGCTGCAGCCAGCATTATTCCCATCTGGGTTCATGCACAGATTGTCAAATTTGTGGTGAAAGCTTGGGGGGAACTTACTCTAAGTAGGATTGAGTTAGGCAAATGTATCTTAATTTAGACAAAACAATCAAACTACCAAAATGGATGCCGTTCTGGAGCATGCTGATACAGCTTTGATGCTGTCCCTGCAGTGGGGAGGTCTGGGGGCTTTCAAGAGCACGGTCTTGAACATAAGCCTGCAGTTTAGTCTTGCTGTAGTTAACATGTTGCCTTCCATGTTCTGCTTTCTATATCCAGGTGGATCGCATATGAAGGATGTAATTTTTTAGGAAAGCAGATACTGTTGGAGCCCAGTGAGATTTCCAACTGGAATGAATACAGTGGCTGGAAAGTAATTGGCTCCCTTCGTCCAGTGAAGCAGGTACTGTAAGAGTCTGTGAGGACAATTTGTTTTAGACTGGGATTAGTGTAAACCAACCAAGTATAATGCTGCACATCATACTTCTTAAATCAGGCCAGATGATGACAGCCAGAAGGACATTCTGAGAGATTACTGAAGCACAAAATTCTTCCACTGGCAGTTACTGAGATCTATATTAGGCTCCTAAAGGGAAATAATTCCTTGCTTCTCAGAGCCAAGCATTAGCATGTTCTCTAGATTCTCTATTTTCACATGTTTGCCATATAGAAACAAGAAAACCAATTCTGTATTGACTTGTTTTGCAATTAACGTAAATGGAAGCAAGAACAAGTTTTTCTGTGCTATAGCCTGGACTTCCAAAAGAAGCAAAGTTTACGCTGTCCCACCAGGTTTTCTCTCCCTGCTTCACCCCAAATAATGACAGTGTCACATTCCGCCCCTCTGTCTTTCCATGGTGCATCAGGTAACAACACAGCTGAGCTCCACCTTGTGTGAGCCCAGCTACGCACATCTTGGGAGGGCAGCATCCTGGGAGAGAGGAAGAGGGCAGGGAGACTGGGAGGGAATGTGAGCAGTAACTCCACTGGAAGAGTTTTCATTAGTTCTGCTGCTCTCAGAACAGCTTGTCTACGCTTAGTGATGAATGCTGCTTTATTTTTAAATAGTAGATTCAGCTGGGGACTTTATATTTCCCCCTCCCTTCTGTGTCAAGTCTGCCAGTGCAATAAGTAGTGCAAGAAAAATCTGAACACTTGAAACTCACGTGTCTCGAGATGAGACACGACAGTTTTACTCAGTGACTTTGTAAGTAAGGTCTCTTCCTTGTAAAGAACAACCATACAATATATTTATTAATACACATTTGTTTGTGGATGCTTGGTAGAAGAGAGGCTTTATTGTCTCTTATTGTGGGGTTTGTTTTATTATGGAAAAAAGGAGGTTCAAAACTCCCAGAAAAAAAACTGCACTCAAATTGGTACCTGGAGGGAGCTGCCTTTCATAGCTCACTTTCCTTTATTTGCTCCAAAATCAGCGAATAATGGAGGAAAAACTCAAACCCTGTAGTAGCTCTACAGAGCAGCCTTATTTTTTGAGTAAGCTGAGTAAGCAGTGATGCCAGCTGAGTGCCATTTTCTGTGCGTGTTCAGGAGCAAAGGTGAAACTTCCGTGCCATATGTTCCATTTAATGGTGTTAAACTTGAACTTGCTGGATCTGCAACTCAGCAAGTTCTGTATTCAGAAAATGAAACGCCGGTAGATGATAGCCCATTTACTGGCCTTGGAGAGAAAGAAATGTGGACTAAAGCCATTTGCATATCACAAGGGATTAGTTCTATAGAGATATACATTAAAGTATGCCCTCTCTGCCGTTGCTGCTTACAGCTGTTTGTATGGGAGAAACAGTTCTGTCTTACATGCACATTCACTTCAACTGAAAAAAAAAAATAGTATTTAACATCATCATCTGGAACTGGGAGTGCAACACATAGTTTAGAAAACTGATGTAAGATGGAGACGTTCTCCCATCAACTTCAGCAATCTGCGTGGTATGACTCTCTTCCTTCACACCATTTCAGCCAGCAGTGTACCTCCGAATCAGGAACCGAGCCCACGGCAAATACCTGACAGTAGCTGGAAGTCTGGCAGATGTAAGAGCGACGTCGGTGTGCGCGTCTCCATACAACGGCAAGGACACCCAGATCTGGCACTACTGTCGTGGGCTCTTCAAATCCAAGGTGAGTTTCCAGACGCTGGAGTGCATTACTTCACCTGGATTTCCACAGGAACACAAGTCACAGTGTAGATTTCCCCACTGACACCAGGATCACTTCTGGCCTTTCCTGTGCATTTTGAACAAAACTCCTATAGCCCACATCTTCCTACTGCGTATGGACAGATTTGCTCTGTCTGCTTTGGCAAGCTGCATGGGTGGCTTCTCATATCTGGCACTGATGGTCCTGAAAGTGGGAACCTGGTTTTCTCGAAAGCCTCACTTCTCAGAAAGTTTCATCGCCTTTGAAGTGTTAGGAATTTCTCTGAAAGGGAATACATGAAGAAAGTCTACACGTGATTTGGTATTAATGCTGCCCTTGATGGTCTGCTTTTAATATAAAACAATGATAATTTAACCTAAGAAATATTGAAAGTAACAAAGACTTTCTGTGATGAAGCAATGAGGCTCCTAGCTTAATTGCTACAACCATTACTGCAATACACTCTCAGTACCTGAAGCAGAAGCGAGTCAGACACAAAAGCGAAGCTTTTTGGAGGTCGGATCTCACTTGTCTTCTTGCTTCTCAGGTTAATGATGCCTGTCTGGATGTCATTGGTGGCAGAGATGTGCCAGGGGCCAAAGTTGCGCTCTGGGCGGAACATGGGAAGGAGAGGCAGAAGTGGAGACTCAATGAAGATGGAACCATCAGTTCATACCTCAGTGACGAACTGGTGCTTGATATTAAAGGTATTTAAAAAACAAACAAAGCAGAACAACAACAAAAAAAAAACCAAAGCCACTCACATGTTCTAAATGCAATATTCCTGCTCATTTGTACTTAAGTACTGAATCCTGTCTGTCTCACACCGGTTTTATATTCAACTGCTTGGCAGCGGGACAAGACCCAGTCTAGGGGGAGCCTTACTCTTTGACCCCAGAGGTTTATTCAGTAGTGCTGATAGCAAGAAATGGCATTACAGAAGACAAAATAGCGAGGGAAAAGCAACCACAGAATAGATGTGCCTCAGCAAGGGAAATATTTGCTCCTAATGTTTTCAGGCTGGTTAAAACTCCCGTTGCTTGAGTCCCAGTCCTACTGACCAACTATGGCAGAACCACCTGTAAAGAGAAATCCCAACTGCTAGTACTGATGGCAGCTCTTACAGTATCACAGAGCTGTGCTGCCTGGGTTACTGCACAGCCTGATGTTAAAGGTGAGGGTGGGGAGTACCATTTGGTTGCTCTTTAGAATGCAGATTTCTTTCAGTGAATTTTTATTTATGGCATGATAAAAATGCACTGTTACTTCTATGCTACATGTATTCCGAGGAGACACATTTTAAGGACTTACTTACTTTGTAATTCTGAGGTTGAAGTGGGTATTCAGTGCCAAATAATTCCCCGGATCTGTCATTCTGTGTATTTTCACTATAGCAATGCGTAAGTTAAAAATCCACCCACGCAGTGGGAGCACAGGATCTGCCAAAGCGAAATGCCTTCAGCGGTCCTGCTTCTGTGCACAAAGGTACACTGGGGACTCTGCTTCTGAACTAACAGAGCTCCTCAGGGCTTCAGCTGACATAAATGAGTTTGAAGGAGATGAACAGCGGTGGAAGTGCGAACGCTGCCCCGTCCCTCACAGAATCTCTCTCTCTCTCATCTGATTTTCCTACTTAGTCACGCTTTTTAAAGATTCTGTTGAGATTCTCAGCATTTGTTTTTAAATTGTTTGCCTTCACGAGTTTGTTTTCTTTTTAAGGAGGAAATTACTATGACAAGAATCACATCATTATGAATGAGCCGGAAGAGGACAAACCTTCACAAAAATGGGACATTGAAATACTGTGAGCAAAACCCACCACAGAGATGGGCTTTATGTGGTTTTTTAACACCTGGAGGAAAAAACCTACTACTGAAGTCACACACCACTGGAAACTTATGCAGTAAATCCTCTCTATCTTCCTTCACTCGAAGCACCAGCTCCTAAACCAACTGAATTTTGCACAGATCTGGAGGATGTGAGGTTGAGCTCACGTCTTTCCACAGGGACTGAACTGTGAGCTGATTCTTTGGAGGCCACTCCTGTGGAAGTCATTCTTCATCTGAAGTATTGAAGTACATGCAGAAGGCTGGACAGAAGCTTTGCAGGATATGAACTGCAAGAGATAATATGGGAAAGGCTCTTCAGAAATACTGATGCTTCCTTTCTCCCAAAAAATGATGAAAGCTCATTCTTTGGTGAGTGCACTAATGAGCCTGAAAGAGGTTGTGTTGGACTTTCTGTCCCAAGAGAAACAGTTGAGGCTCGAAGTGATCCTGAATCTCAAACCATACCTCTTGTTAAAGTGCAATTTATATTGTTCAAAAAACAAATCTGAACTGGAATCCCTAGCTCAGTGCATGAAATGGGGCAATAAAGACAGCCTGACCGTTACCTCCCTAGTGTTACAGGTAGGCCTTGGTCTTATTTGTTTCAGCAATACCAAATGTCCGAGTCTAGGAACTTCTTTTGCAGACCCGTGGGCTGTTTCCAACCCTTGAAATTGTGAGTTATCCCTGAAGATCACCTTCAACAACATGTAGGCATAGGTGCATCTATCAAGAGTATAAGCTATCCTGGGTCAGGCTAGATTTCTCAAAGATTTACTGAATAATAGTAATGATTTTGCTCTAGCTGTATTTTGTTGTCATGTATATAGACTAATTTAATACAATGTAATTTGGTCTTAAATCCACGTCTTCCTTCAGAAGATAACTCACCAGGTGCTAGCAGCCAGCATTCCGCCCTGCTTAATGTCAGGAACAACATAACTGCATTTAAAGGTCACTCGGGCTCATCAGCACGTCCCTCTTAGCCCAAAGGATGAGGAGTGAGTTAGACCAGTGATGACCAGCCCAACGTGCTGGCAGTTTCCTCAGTGTCAGCAAGATGCAACCGTCCTACCACCCCTCCCTTAAGGTAGGTAGAGCACAATACCTTACTGCACTGCAGTTGGTGCAGGCCTGAAAAAAAAAACGCCTTCCTCATGCAGGACTGACATACAGGAGGAACTGCAGACACACGTAGGGCTGCTAGCAGCTGAAGGGATGGTCCTTAGCTCACTCATATCTTCATTTAATTTCTATGTCACTAAATGAATCAATCTACTTCATTGAATAGATGATATTTTCTTTCCTTATTTGTTTATTCAGGGTTTGTGTTTTTATTTAAGGAGTTTAGCAAAGGAACTTTAGTTTCCAAAAGCTGTAAGCGTTCCTGTGTACTTAAACAGGGTTTGACCTTAAACAGAAACACATAACCCTGCTTGCCACAGAAATAAAATATATGGATGTCTATTTTTGTATGAAATTGAGTTCTATAGCATACTATTTAAAAATTTAAAAATACCTGTGTACTTGCACTTACTATTTTGCATTCTAAAGTTATCATAAATCTGCTGTTACAGAACTCCAGCTGTATGTATATATTTCTACAACCGAAGCACTTGTTTTGCTTTTTTTTTTAATGTAAATCAGTACATCAAGCGTTCTCCAGGTGACTCGCTTTCCCTCTGCGATTTCAAAGCCTGGCTGGAAAGTTCTGCTCTTTCAGGCCAAGAGCACCTAAATCACAGGGGGTGGTGTCCCAGTGCTACATCACCAAGTCAATGGGGCCTTTGTAATTCAGAGTTCTTCCATGTAAAATGCCAAGCATGTATATTTTAATTGTATAAAGCTTTTTAGGAGGAATCTTTTGTTTGTTGGTCTCTTCTTTGTTAGCAGACATCGAGTACGTTCCTGTAAAACGTTTATTCTCAAATGGCCAAAAAAGGGAAATAAGTATGTATACTCACTAAGACACCATGTTGGTTTGCGTGTTAAATGCAGACTTTTTAAAATATCGAAATATCTGTGATACTCCCATCAGAATCCACTGCAGTGAGATGTGAAGATCCTTTTTCTAGGAGTAGCGCTAATCTGGTAATCAAAAGCAAGATGAGCTGTTCCACAGTTACATTTCTGAGCAGCTCACCTGTTGTCAAGACACCCATTTACCCACAGCATGAAGGGAACTAGAAGAACATTCAGCACCAGCCACTAGCAAAGTATATTTATATTGCAACACAGTGTTGGCAGTACAAACTAAGGTTGGATGCAAAAACATAGGTTTATTCAATCAATTCTTTCTCCTGAGAGACTCCATAAGGACCTAATTCACATTAAAAAACTTCAATGAGACATTCGGTCCACAGTGCCAAGGCCAGGTTTTCCTTCTCTTCAGCTGAGCTAAGTTTGAGCTCTTTCACACAGACAGTGCTGCCGCTCCAAATCTGCTTCAGCGCATCCAGGTACGACAAAGGAAAGCGCAGTCCGTGAGGAGTCTGCTGAGAGGGGGAAAAAAATGGGGGAAAAAAAGCCACTTCAGCTACATGCAGTGCATCCATTCTCAACAATACGAGGGTAAGATGTAGGTGCTGATCAGCAGCATTCCTTGCCCACTTCACCCAGGGATTTCTGACTGATTGCATCCTGCGGGAGATCAGCATCATCCTGGCAATTTTCTTAATAAATGGAAATACAGTTGAAACCTGTTCCAGCACCCCTTACTGAGGTAGGGAGACCTGAGGTGTGTCATCCCAGCTGAAGAAGGAAGTACCTTTTTTAATTAACACTCTTGCCTATCCCTACCCCGGGTTTTTGAAGGGGACATCTTACCCTAGATGGAGACATAAAGGGCAGGAAGATATTTTCCAGGACATGCAACACGTTGTGCAAGTGCTCGTGTAAAACCTCAGCTACCAGTTTTGTCTACAGGTCCAGCAAAATACACTTCAAAAATTAAGTAAGTGCGTGCCAGGCAGAACTCCTTGCCATAGCTGCTGAGACAGTACAGCTGCTGTTTGTCCCAGGGGATACTGAATATAGCCAGATCCAACTGGGATCTACACACTGACCAGCAGAACATACAGGGGCCCCTCCCACTGCTGCACATATGCCACTACATCCAGCAGCCTTCTTATGAAGGAAGAAATGTGCTGAAGGACACAAAGGTAAGAGACACTTCTGGATATTCCAATCACTCCGTCACCTAGGGCATAATTCAAGGCACGCGTAAGAAATGTGCAGCAAAACCCAACAAGGCAATGTGGCTTCTGTGTGTGTAAGTCAGGAACAAACCTGTGCTGCACCTTCCTCGCTCGCAGTATCGTCATCTTCCGTGCCCATCATGTGAGTTTCTCTCCTGTTCTTTAAAGAATGATACACGTACACCATCTCCTTGCGAATTTCATCCTAAGAGACAGCAGGAAGGAAAGTTACATCTGCTCCACACTCTCCAGTTCATCCCGTTCAAGTGACACTATTATCGTTGCTTAATTCTGGAGTCCACCGTCCTATCAATGAAAGCAATTCAGCTTCATAGCAGAATGATCCAAAGAACATCTTACTTGTGAAATATTTTACTTGTGCAAAGGAAGTTGTACAAGTTGGCTTCTGTTTTGGGTTTGTGTTTCAGTTAAGACAACAGAAAGCACTTCTACCATCAGAGGTCTGAAGTCTAACATCTGGAACAGTCAGTCAGTTGTCCTCTAACTTTTTCAACTCCACACCAACAAGTCTTCATAGCTAGAGAGCAGACTGGGTTCAATATAATCCATGATACAACCATCTGTTTCTATAGAACAATTTCGTAGTCATCGGCACCAACTTAACTTAGGGACAAAGATAACTTGGAGGTGACGAACAGATGCATGTACAAGCCAGCAGCAGCTACAATTAATTACCAGAATTGAGGGAGCCTATTTTTATAACCCATTCGTGCTCTTGAACAAAATGAATAAAATTTAAAAAAACATAGCTCCATTATCAAGCCCGTCAGAGGGCATTTAGTACTTGTAATGACCTGCCCCATCTGACCTTAGATTAAAAACGACCCACCTGCTGCGCAGAACACAGAGTACATTTAGTTCTGCAGGTCTCCCACAGACGGCCAGAGCGTGCCATATTGCTGCTTCACAACACCCTCACCTTCTCCTGCCAAATCCTAACAGGACACAGTATCCCACCAAGCTGTACCTGCACGACCCTTTGTGACAGACCAGTACAGCGGAGCAAGAACTCTCTCACCTTGCAACGCCCCCACAGCCTGAAGCACAGAAGGGCGGCACAGGGGTTTTACTTACAGAATTCTCTTGATCCGGCTCCACTGTAATTACAGCATGATCCCTGAACTGCAGTCTGATTTTGCTATCTAATTTTGGCAATTTTCCACCTAAAAAAAAAAAAATTCTCCATTAGAAAGGAAGGAAACGATATAAATGGTGCAAATTGACCCTTCTGGGCCCTGTTCTCCCAGCCATTCTCTTGTGCCTAGATTTTCGTTACATTTCACCATCCGTCTCAAACACAAAGCTGACACTGGACTACAATCTTTGCCTACCTTAAAACACCGAAATCATTAAGGGCAGAGTTAGCAACAGCTCTGCCTTCACATCAGCAAAAGGAGTAGGTATAAAACTCCAAGCTCACCTGGAGTTAAAGAGTCAGAATCACATCCCAAGCAAGGCGGCAAACGGTTCATAATGAAATCCTTCCTCATGTCGGATGATCTCAGCTCTCCGGTGTTCTCCAGACGGTCCGCAAGCATTCTCAGAATGCCACTCAGTTTTTTTGTCGAGTCCGCTATATCCACCTGCTAAATATGCACACAGAGTTCCTCTCACTTGAATCCAAGTTAAACAGAGACTAGCCTAAAGAAAAAGAGGCACCGTAATGAAGTAACAATCTGGAAAGATAAAAGAGGGACCACCCAAAGGGTAACAGGATTTTCTCCCAAAACAGATTTTGTTTCTTTTACACATTCCACCTTTTTCTGCTCGCACACCAAAGCTGAAGCTCAGTTTTCCTCGCTCTGGGGCCGCCCACAATGGTAAAGGGCCTGCAAGCGTACTCGAAAGAGAGACTCATTCCTTCTTCACACTGATGAGCTGATCAGCAGCACAACCAGCCTACCACAAAAAGGACACATGGCAATTTACAGCTGCACCAACTTTCCAAAAGTTTGACCTGATGGAAATGATGCCCGTCTGACAGCTCCAAAGCAAAAATCATTCCTTTGAGAAGGAAACGAGCCACACGAGGCTACTGTGATGCTGAAGAAAGGCACTGCAACAAGCTGGGCAATGCTTCAGCTGGACCAAACCTCCAAACGGTCACCCTGAAGTCTTCGAAAGAAGAGGTTTTGCTGCTAGACAAGACAGCACCATTGCACCGAGCTCTCAGAGCAGAGCAGCAAGACACATGCTTGTCTCTGTGCTGAAGTTCCAGCTGGACGCGCTGCTTTTCCCTCAGACTCGCCTACTTACCATGAGCAGTTTCCTTGGGATGCTTGCCCGCAGGGCCACGTCCTCTTTGGCAGTATTGAACACAAGGCCAGGAATTGCATCCAGTAAGAAGTCTCCCCAGGAGCTGCAAGTCAGGAAGAAAATAATTACTAAAACAGCTGCAATGAAGTACAACAAGCATACTTTCTTCTTATGTGTGTTGGGTAGTAGTGTTTAACATGCTTTTGAGGCACTTATATTGCTGCAAGAAACATGTCCAGGGTTATCTACTTCAGCACAGATCCATTTTAAGCTTTGCTACAAACTTATTTATGACCGCAGGAAGAAGCCCCTTATATATCTCTACGGGGATTTTTAAGATCTCTAACAGTCACCTTGTAGCTAGGGGTTTTTCGTGTGTGTTAGATCCCCATTCTTAGGCTGAATATGTTCCAAAAATTTGGCTTTTGCTCTCTGTGTTTCTGTTCCCCAGCTGCAATAAGGTAGAAGAGAGGAGGGAGGATTCCCACATGCATTTTCTTTGTGTAGCATGAGTCAATCTCATCAAGACCAGGTGTGCTTACCATGCAAAAACACTGTCCTGTCCACCTGTGGCCTCTCCCTACCTCAAAGAACAGAGTGAGACATCTTATACTTCTTACTGCTTCCCTCCTCTTCCCTCAGATTCCCACGTCAGCAGCTATCTTCAGGTACCCATTACTGTGACAAATTGCCCTGCTTATAATGAACGCCACCACACTCGTCTTCCTGCCTCAGGGGACCTGCCCTGGACAAACCTTCCCCCAGCGCAGTCCCTTTGGGCTCAGCACCTGAAATCCCTCCAGGTGCCATTTCACCAGCACTGGAAGTGCTGAGGAAGTACTGAGGAACTACCCTTACCCCACACAAGCCTGTCAGGTCTCCAGCAACCCTGTTATAAGGAACTTGTCTGTCCAACACTACCTGACACAGAACAACTCTGGATGGATCACACCGGACAAAACCTGTTCTGCACAGCCAGGAGCACTCCTGCACGCCGATGCGTAATACAGCAAACCCACTTCCATCAGCACACCAAAGCACACTTCTCCTGGTGTCACTCTTCTGTCAGTTCAGTTTACTGCAGCGGGGATGAGAAAAGCACCAGGCCAACACAGGAAGGTGGTGTCACAAAAAGGACAGGGGACGGGAGGAGGAACAGGACGTGTCTCTGAGGCCGCTTGCAGCCCATCAGCTGGGGTGTGCCCTCAAACACAGCCAAAGCAGCTCAGTGCTAACACTGCCACCTAGAGAATAAACGAAGTCACTCTGCAGCAGCCATCGGCGCTTACAGAAAACAACTTCTTGCCTTCGCAGAAGAGTGTAAATTAAAATCAACAGAACCCATTTTTGACGATGACTCACATCTCCGAGCAGCTTCACCTTAACCTCACTCCAACATGGAGAACTGCCCACATTAAGAGTTAATAGCAGCACTGACATCCCGGCCTTACAGTATGGTACATGTTGTAGTAGGCGTAACAGAGTGTAACAGGTACACCTCCTGGTTAGAAATACATCTCAGAATCATCTAGAACACGCCAAAACTTGTTCTGCGCTACGCTGTGCTAACAGAAATCCATCCTGATTCCTAACTCAGGCCAATGGCTCCAAACCCAGCACACAAGAACAGCTGACTGGGTTGCGGCAGCATTTCCCCTTGTGATGAAAAGGTTTCAGTGGGCACAGGCATTAGATGTGTGTCAAAGGAAATCTGACTTGCGTGTGTGTGGTAGGAGATGAAAAACACAGATAAGCAGAAAACACAAGCAAAGAAAGAATCTGCAGCAAGTCCATCAGAACAGGCGTGGGTGACTATGAAACGTGGGAGAGAAGGAGATGAAAGGAGTTACCCGTGACTCTTTCTCTGGGTTATGAAATGAATGGCAACTTCAGCCGCTGCTGAGAGATTTTTAAACACAACAGTGAGCTTCCTGTTGTAATGTAACCTTCCACATTAAAGTCTGCTGATGGTAAACAATAAAATAGCCAATTAATACGCCACTGAGGTTGCTGAATAAAAAGTTTGAAGTGGCCTTGTTTACAAGGAAGCGTTTCCCTCCTGTTTCCCCCAACCTCCACAACTGAAATTACAGCTACCTGAATGCTGGCCTATACTTTGTCACTAACAGCAGGGTACGTAGGTAACAGTGGGGCACCTGCAGATATTCTATTCCACCGTGCTTCTACAAGGAAATGCCATGCCCTATCCCTGTATTACCTCACGGACAAACAAAAGATACAAGGGCTAAATGGAACAAGCAAAGAAAAGAGCTCAGCAGAGCTCATTACAAGGTTGTATTTTAACAGTAAGACATCACTTGTTTGAAACGTGGGCTTCAGCTCCATTCACACGTGTCGCCTGGAAGATGAAAGCCATTTTCAGAAAAGCGACACGAGAAAAAGTAAGGAGGAATTACTTGTTTTGGTAGGTACTGATGGTCACGTGTGTAGAATAAGATATCCCAGGAGGTGTGTCAGCTTGGTGAATTGTCCCTCTTGGGAAGTACAGTAAGTCACCCGGCTGCAAGAAAATGAGAAAGAATTGATATATTTAGGGCACACGGTCAAACCTTACAAAGAAAATACTTGGTAAGCAGACAGACTGACAACACGGTTTGGTTTTGTTTCTTTAATCACAAAACAGGGAGATGGTACATTTTAATAACACAGAGCGCTCTATGCCAGAAAGCCTGATACTCTGATCTTCCCAATTTACTATTAGCATTTACTGTACACCTGTCTGAAAAACACAGAGCAAGTGTTGAAGGGTAAAGAGCACATGCAATCCTGCTCAGCTGCACGACAGGGTCAGAGCAGCAGCTGAGAAGAACTTGCTGAAAGTACAGTGAGCCAGCAGAGCAGACCTCAACAAAGTAAAGGCTGGCATTCCACAAGAAAGGACAAATATTCTGGAAGGACTGCAAGCTGCTGCAATACTGCTGTCTTAACTTTTCAGCTGTAGCGCTTAAAAATACCAAGTACAATCCTCCCCCTCCCTAACCTTCTTCTCACTTATCTAAATTAAATCCCCATGCAGACAAACTTTAGACTAGGCACTCAAGGTAAGAGAGAAGCACGCAACACGCCACATCGCCTCCAGTAAGGAAAAATCACTTACCTACAGTCTCCCCTATAAACATCTATAGAGCTGCACATTCAAGGAGAAAAGTCATGAAGCAACAATGGTGAAATTTGATTTCATTTTAATTTTACCCTTCCTTAAACGTGATCCCATCAAAAGAAGCAGGGATCACCGCTGCTCAGAGCGGTCTTCAATGCGAAGTGTGACTCCTAGTCATCTCATCTGCTTGGTAGTCTCATCGGCACGAAGCACATGAACCAGCAAGCACAACACTCATCAAGTAAAACGAGTGCTCTGGGTCACAACTGCCAGAAAAGGATGGGACAGAGCAGCTCCTGAGAGACACAACGAGCTTCTGAGCACTTCAGCTTCTTCTTACTTCTGAGCTGGACAAAGGAGGGGCAGACACAGGAGGAGATATCAGCAGAGTAAAAGGGAAATATTGAGGGGTGGCTGGCTGCCTACCAGCTCTGTGCCTGGCATCAGTGAGAAGCCAGCCGTGCCCACAGCCTGCTGAAGGGTCACCAAGACCAACTGCACTGTGGGACTTGAGGCACAAACCAGCACGCTCCCGCATGCACTCAGCTACTCAGAGAAAGAGAGAGCTCCAGTACAGCCTCCAATTGGTTCATTTGTTCTAAGCTGCCCGTGAATGGCAGGCAGAATTGCAAAGAAAAAAAAAAGGAGAAGGGAAATATTCTACCAAGAGGTTTAGGGAAGAAATACTGGTCTATACATCCCTGTCAGAAAGTGTCACACGGTCAACCAAAATCCACCAGAGGTCACCCAGAAGAAAAGGGAAGTGAACACCAAACCTGGAACATCTTTAAGGCCTTTTCAGGGTCAGAGGCCAGTCAGTATTCTCACTGCACTAACATCAGTAAACAGCCTGTGAAATGCAGCGCTATTCCATAAAAAGCAAAGGCACTGACGTCCAACCCAACGTGTTGCAGAAAGAAAAAAAAGGAACTGTAACTCACTAGGCTTTGCATCAAGCAATACCTCCTGACAGCTGAAGATCACCAGCTGTCAGACAGCATAGCCCGTAAGGTCAGCACCATACACAACACAGGGCACCGTTCCCACAGTACCTACTTCCAAGGTTAAGTCTGAACACAGGCAAGAGCAGGGACCTTGCCCACACAGGCCCTGTTGATAGGACACAAGGTAGGGAAACTAAGGAGACTTCCAAAACAGAGCAGCGCTGTCTGCTAGGTAAGTAACCCCCTTCTAAAGTACAACTACATAAACCACAACAAGACAAGTACTGGATATCCTGCCATCAGAAAGGCTGCATTCACTAGCCTTCATGAAACACTCTTCTTATTCCAAATAACAAGACACAGCCAAACATTTGGTTTTCAGGTTTGGAAAAAGGAAAAAGTCACTCTGGTCTTTTAGTTTATGCTTTTGTTTATCAGTCAGGTATGATATATGTAATATATTCACCAGAACAGTGACAAAACTTTGGCAAAGTGTACAAGGCACAAATGGACCAGCCCGCCTGGTCACAGACAGCATGCAGCAGCACAGAACGTTTCCTAACCATGCTTAAAACCCATGTCTTTTCTACCCAGAACTCTACAAATGTGTACCCACTATCCTGGCTCATAACTTAAGAAGTAGAAGAGAATTTCCAGAAAGAACTGCTTCTTGATCCATTATTTAAATCCTAAACCAAACGACACCTTTGAAAAAAAGACAACTATCACTTACGTTTCTCATGCTCAGCATGTTTTGTGCACCAGCGCTTCCCCTCAGTTCCACAACTGTAAGAATTCAGAATACTGCCTTCTATAAAAGAACCATTTTAAATATAACTTTTCTCACAACTACAGTTCAGCCCAGTTAAAGCAATTCAATTACGATACCTTTAATACAAATTCATGCGTGGGATTCCCAATCCTATCTTCTGACTCCACGTTATACTCCCGAGCTAAGTGCACTGTTGGTTTATAGAGCCGCCAATGCTTCTCACCTTCCAGCTGGAGGATGAACACCTGCAAAAGACCATAAATCCAAGTGCACAATGAAGCCTTGCTTCCCTCAATGCATTCAACCCATCAGAGGTGTTAAGTCATCATCTTACTTGGAAAATCTGTGGAACCATGCCAGAAATCAGAGACAGAAATCAAACAAGGTTACACAGGGTGCCTCTCTGACAACAGAAGAGACGTATTTCACCTGCCCTGCTCTCAGCTACTCCAGAGCGCAGGGAGCAGGATTCCTCTCGTGAGGAATTTGTAGACGTCTACAATGCAGAAATTTACATCTGAAGTATTTTTCAGGCCTCACTTAGAGACAACGGGGAGAAAACTTGTGAAGTAACATCTGCTTTATCCTAGCTAAGGTAGGCACTTGGAAATCCCCATTTCTCCCAGACAACTTCAAAAAGCTCTAGACATTTAACTTAGAAGTAGCAGCTACCACAAAGTTGTTCAGAATATAAGGTGGTAGAGCTCTTATTACCAATCACTGACACCCAGAGCACTCAAAACACCTTGGGGTGCTGTGAGCTATGGGGGCTGATGACTTATGTCAGAACACACAGATTCTAGAGCCGCTAAAGAAAAATGAAATATATGTATTTAATGTGGAAAAAAAAAATGGTACCACAGCCCAACTTCAAGAGTTGCTTTTTTAATGCACTGGTTATTTGAATGTTTCCTCTAGAAGCACACTTTATGCGATATTGCCATTAGACACCTCAGTACCCATTCAGTAAAATTACAGAGGGGAAAAAAAAACAACCATAAAGAAACACTTGCAACTGTAACTTCTCAGTGGAAAAAACATTTTTCCGTAAGAAATTACTTTATGAGAGAGGGGAAGAAAAACAACACAGCAACAGGTACCCCCGCCACCAGCAAAACTCCATGTACAGTCCCACAGACAATGTCGTGCTGCCCTACCTCAACGTCATCGTAGTGAGGAGGAAGGCCCTGGGACCCCTGTGGAGTAATGTAGACATTTGAGCCAACCAGAGACCCAAAGTAGCATTCCAGCTTCTCTTGAATCTTCCACAGCTCCTCCTGCAAAAAAAAAAAAAAAAAAAGGATGGTGTTACTGTTGCAAAGCTCAGCCAGCCTGGCTGCTGCCCAGCCTCCCTGGCTGCTCAGGGGTTCTTCTAGAGAATTAACAAGGTCCCACAGAAACAACTGGCACACTGAGGCTGGGAAGGGATGGAGGATGCTCTGTATGAGTACTTGCTGCCAAGGAGTTCCTGCTGAAAGCAAAGATCTGCCACAAAGGTAATCAGTGAGCCAAGAAGCCTGCTACCCCAAGGTGCTACAATAGCACCAATCTTTGTACTCTTTCCCGCGTCATCTTTAGGTTGCGAACACAGAAAACAGGGCTAGGCACAGAGGGAAATACACCAACCACCATCCCATGAACAACATAACATCTTCATACAAGAAACATATGCATAGCTTGCATTATTCTAGCTAGTATCAAAGAGACCATACAAAGGTCAGAGACCTTTTTGCAGGTACACAGTCAAGGAGATAAAGTGTCTCTGATGTTTTTTTTTATATGCCTCTGATACATTGCAGCAGATGCACCAGGTTATTTGTGTGTGGAATAAGCCACAGATTTAGAGACTTTCAAAGCAAGCACCTTTGGTATCTTTCAATCTGCTAGAACTACATTGCTCCTCCACAACTGAAGCTGTACATTAAAATTTAACAGATGCATGTCAAGAGATGCTTCTAAAAGCCTTCAAAGCACAAAGCTAGCGAGGTGCATCATAACAGATGCTAAAGAATGCTGATAAGACTTCACCTTCCCCACATTACCACTCACCTGTGCTAACAGAAGCAGCAGCTGCAACCACCACCACCACCACAACACAAAACCCTCCAATAGCTAGCCCATAGAAGCAGCTTTAATTCATCTGCTAGCTTTAGCTAGGCATAATCAAGGTGCTGAAACTGCAGGCTTTTCAGGAATTAAGAGCTACACATTCCTGTCCTTTCAGAACACTTCTTCATTAAATAGCAGACGCCATGGGACAGAAAAGAACTACTTGACTCCCAAATATAAGCACTCGAGTCCTTGTCACAACTGTGCAGACATCACTGCCTCATTCTCAATACTTCTGATTGGCATTCTGAATGCTTCTGACTGGAGAAGCATCAAGAAGAACAAGAACGAGAGAACAATCACCAAAATTGGGGTACAAACTCATGCCACAATTCAAATTCACTGGAAAGAACTGTGGCATCCTGCAAATGTATTATGCACTCAGATCTGTCTGAGCTTTTACGTGACAAAGCAAATTTTTAAAAAGGAATACTTAATTTTATAGCATAACACAGATTTTATTCTTGCTGCAGTGCACTGAAACATGATGGGCCGTGCAAAATTATACACCGTGTTTTAATTAACACAGCTCACGTATGGGTTTCAGTAGGCCACCAATGTCAGCTCCTTCATCTGGACCTTCTAGGGACAGAGCTCTGTCCAGCGTGCCTCAAGCAAAACACACTGCATCACAAAACACGTATTAGTTTTACTTAAACCCATGAAATGACCCAACCTTAAACCTCTGAGGCTGATGGAATTGTATGGTTGCCTTTTTCTGGTCAAAGTCCTTCTTCAGCTGCACATAGTTCACTTTGCCTTCTTTATTTAAAACCTTCTTTTTTCCATTCACACATCTGCAGATATTTATATCACGCCCATAGTACAGCCCCTGGCTGCACAGCTCCTTCAGATCTGACAGCTGGAAGAGGGACTGGTAGTAAGCAGCCAGTGGGGGATCACTTCTTGGAACAAGCAGTGGCTTCTCTTCCCAATACTCCTTGAAAAACACCTCTGGTTTGATGGGAGAGATCAGGCTTGCAAAGAGGCTGTCTGGGCTCTCAAAATCCATGACTGATGATGAACAAGCTGCTTCAACCTTTGCTCGTTTGGACTGCACCTGCATTTCTCTCCCCACCTCAGCATGCTTCCCTCCCTTCTTGGGCATGGTCCTGTTCAAGAGGAGAGAGAGACAACAGTCAGCCAGCACACAACCCCATGAGCCCTGCACAACTCCTCCTGCCTTCTCCAGCAGGGTACAGCAGCACACTGGGAATAGTTCTGCTTTCAGGTGCTCACTATTCTTTCCAAATTGCAGAAAAAAGAATGCCCCCAGTAGACCTCCAACCCACTCTCAGTTCCTGTGCAAAGGGCTCTACTAGGTGCTGTTGCCCACAGAAATGCCAATTCCACACTTGAAACTATACTAAAAACACAAAGAATCCAAATGACCAAACGAGAGACCTTTATAAACGCAGAAACCCACCCAAAGAACCTGTTAGAATGCTCTTCTCTAGCAATAGCTCCATTTTTTTTTTTTTAACAGCTCTGATGTAAGAGGTTTAATAAGATGAAAAGGAAGGGTGGAGAGGGGACATAAAGATAAGCTTGTACCCTACTATTGCACAGTTACCAGAGTGCAGCTCCAGCAGTACCTACAGAGCAGGTGAGGGAACACCTGTGCCAGTATGACAGCACATATTTGGAGCACAAGTGGTAACCACAAGGACAGGGGCACTGAAACAGCAGAGACAAATGAAAGAGCTGGTTGCTGAGAGGGGAGAAGCCTCCACAGAACTGGAAAAGCCAAAGGCAACTGTCTCGTGCACAGAGCACCTGCTTGAGACCCACACCTCAGCCCCTGTGCAGTCTCCATACTGCATTTGGCATGGCCAGGTCTGACAAAACTCCGTTTACAGAAGAGAGGGAACACTTTTAGGCCTTTCACAGCAAAACGTACAATGATAAGGTTCTGCTTCCATCTCCGCAACGCCGTCAAACTGTGTGGTTTATGTAGAATATCAAGAGAGCTTTTAAATCAAAATGCAGACAGTTAATTTTAAAGCTGGAAGTCATTTACTTTGTTTTTCCAGATAGGTAACCTGCTCATATGTCTGCTATCATTATGTAAAAATAAAAAAAGACTGCCTGCTAGCCTGCTGGGCCTGGCTAACTGCAGCCAGCGCTGGGCTTGTCTGAGCACATCTGTGAACCAACTGGAGCAGTTACAGCTGCTGCTTTCATTTTGAAGTAGAAATTACAGCTTTGCTCCCAAAACTAAATACTCTCATGCTTTCATTTACACAGATCTCTTATCATAGAAACATAAAGGTTGGAAAAGACCACTAAGATCACCCAGTCCAACCACCAACCCACCCCCACCATGCCCACTAACCAAGTCCCTCAGTGCCACATCCACACAGTTCTTGAAAACCTCCAGGGACAGTGACTCCACCACCTCCCCGGGCAGCCTGTGCCACTGCACTGCCACTCTTTTGGAGATGACTTTTTTCCTAATATCCAACCTGAACCTCCCCTGGCACAACTTGAGGCCATTCCCTCTCATAACATTGCTGATACCTGGGAGCAGAGGCCGACCCCCACCTCACCACAGCCTCCTTTCAGGCAAATGTAGAGAGCAATAAGGTCTCCCCTGAGCCTCCTCTTCTCCAGACTGAGCAACTCCAGTTCCCTCAGCCACTCCTCATAAAACCTATACTGCAGACTCCTCACAGCCCCACTGCACTGCTCTGCACACGCTCCAGGGCCTCCACGTCCTTCTTGCAGTGAGGGTGCCAGAACTGAGCACAGCAGTCCAGTGCGGAGTATTGGGTGGAAACACACTGCAGCGCTCCCAGTACAGGTACGCATACACAGCACCCAGTTCCCTCACGCAGCAGGACACCCTCACAGCTACGCCAGCTCCCAGACAAAGCGTCTCACCGTGAGCTCCTCCGGCAGCCCGGAGCCACACGTGCCTACTATCACCCTTTCTCCACAACGGAAGAACGCAATGCGCAGAGCGGCCCCAGCTGCGGAGCGCAGCCAGCGCTCACACGTGCAGCAGCGCTGCTCAGAGCACCGGGCTCACCCACGCCGCCGCCTGGCCCGGTGTCCCAGCAGCGCACGCCGCCGCCCGGCCCGGCCCGCAGCCGGGTCACGCGAGGCCCAGGGCCGCGGAGCATCCCCCCACCCCCCCGCAGCTACAAACTCCTTCCCCTACTCCCCAGCCGGCCGATCCCTCCCGTCGCCATGACTCGCCCCCCGCACGCATGGCTCACCCTGACCGGCGCTAAGGCCGCGGAGGGGGGCGGGGCTAGGGGAGGTGTTCGGCGGCCTCCACAAAATGGCGGCGGTGCGTAGGGCTGTGTGCTGTGGGTCGCGGCGGGAGCTTTGTTTTGCGGAACCGATAATGAAGTGCCTAAGTTAAATCTTTTCATGCTTCGGGGGCTTGTTCCAGAGCCCCTCCGCTGATGGTTCCCGAAGTCTTTAGAGCCTTCACTGAGCACATGGAAACTTAAAGAAACTAATGTTAGTTGCTTTCATTAAAGATGGCTGAAAATGGTTAATTTTCACTGGCTGCAAAGTGTCAGAGAAATCATTAGGCAGGTTTTGGTGAACTTTTGTTCTTGTGTGCTAATAGCTCCAAGCATACCAAATAGAACTACCGGCAGAAGGTGAATTTCAGAAACCTCAGCAGCCCTTCAGCGTAGGACTGATAGCCATGCGAAGTTACATGGGGCACATGATGGCTCTGTAGTCCTGTTCCTCTGCGTGGTTGGTTTGCTGTTCACACAGAAACAACTCCTGCTGCCACAGCACGAGTTGGGTCCCTCCGAACAAACACTGCGTGATTCAAAGAGGGTTCTGCGTTTGTTAAAGCATCAAAACTCCTGTATTCTGAATGGAGAAAGTGGCAAAATACACAGAAAAAGGGTTTGGGGGGAGGGAGGAGAAGAAAAGCAAATGCTGTTCATCATATTCAGTCCTTGTGCTTTTACTGCCTGGACCTCTTTGGTCTCCAGATGAGCAAAGCATTGTGGTCTCCTGGCCACAAAACGCAGGCTGAGAAGTATGTGAGTTTGTTAGAAGGAGATTGGTTTTGCCTGGGCTGAAACTAAGACTATCCCAGTTGTACAAACTGTAATTGTAGGAATCACAAAAATTGACATTTCCCTGTCAAGTACTTTTCTTCACTGGGCTGTCACTTTAGAAGAGAAGATATTCTCTGCTTTCTAGTTCTGACTTATTAGTTCAACACAACGTCACTTAGCATTCAGGACGCTTTTCAAAATGTATCACATTATGAATATTTTGGTGTAAACACCAATAATTGGGATATTTGAAGGCATACAGTGTTGTAGCTTTCTGAAAAACGAGTCACTGGCATGGAATTATGCTTACACCCTCCACAACAATTACAAAGCTTTGAAGAATGAAGCGGTTCTCCAGACTTAGAAGTTTGCAGCTCGATCACCTACATTAACACTTCCAGGATGTTTTCTTAATACAGATGGGTGTAGCAGCAGAGGCTAAAAATAGGGAGGCCACATCCTGCACTTCAGCTGCTGACAAGGAGCCATTACACACTGTTATTCCTGTTTTCCAGAAATCCACAAAGTACTACCAGCCTAACTGCTTGAATAGCACTAGGGTGAACTCTCCAACACAGATGTATTTACCTAATGTCTGTGACGTTTTAACTTGTAGTAAATGCTGTGGGAAGTAGAACTCCTATGTTTGGCTGACTGCAAAAACAGCTACAAATAACAGGAATGGGGAATACTTGTAAATATTTTTTTCAGGTCGTCCATGCTGATTTGTCCAGAAAACCTGACCAAAAGTATTTATTATCATCTCCTTATGGAAGGTAAAACAAACTTCAAAAGAAGGTCATGTGGATTTTAGTCAGATAATGCTCGGAAAGCCCTATAAGAAAAATAAAAGTATTAATAACATAATGTATTTAAATACATTTTAAAGTTATTTTACAAGAAAGGATCTGTGAAGTTTAATTGATCCTGGTACCATCCCTGTCAGTGCATTGAGAAGATTAAAATTATAAGCTTTGCTGAAAAACGTTTTCAGTAAATATTGTAAGAAACAATCCCCATTGCTATCGTAATGAAATTGCTACGTACTGCTTACCACCATGACACTGCCAAAGGTTACATTCACAGTTGCAAAATAAATAACAGTTTATCAAAGAAAACTAAGCAACTTTCAGGCACCTGTATAGGATATTCTGGGAAAGTAAACGCAGGCATGAAACCTTTCTCCTATATGCTTCCATGTATAGGACAGCTTGGTGGCCAGTGTATGCTGGTCTTGGGCAGGCCAGGCTGGAGAGTTCCTGCTGCTGCAGATCCTATAGGTAATTTAGAATTATTTTGGGTCAAGAATCATTTTGGGTATTTTTTTCTGTTGGAGACTGAGGATTCACTTTTGGCTACAGGATACATACTTCTTCTTCTAAGGCAGAGAAAAAAATTATGTGAAAACAATGCTGTTACATTAGCTCATGCTACAAGTTTAGGACACACATCTGGAGCAATTAGATGGGATCTTCTCAGGAAATCTGGAGCATCTGTGCGGGATGCATCCATAATAGCAGTGAAGTAACAAGGATGTCATGGTAATTTTTTAATATATTTATATTACACATCTGCTCAGCTTGAGGTCTGCTGTGCCGTTGCTGTTGCCAAAGCCCTGCGTGTCCTTTGACTTAATGTTCCCAGCATTGTCATGCCTGGTACGGTTCTCCTTTCCATGACAGGATTTCCTGGAAGAGTATCAAAGCCATCTTAGCTCTGATCATTTGTTTGGCAGGGACTTGGCTGCCAAAGTACCCACTCATTCCATCAGATTTCAGTCACCGGGATGCAATGTGCCGCTAGGTTTTCCAGCTCTGTAACTGGGAGCTTGACAAATGCAGCTTTTTGGAACAGTAAAAGATATTGCCATACTATGAGCAAACAATATTACAGCAGAAAAATCAAATAAACCAGAGAGTGGTTCAGACTTCCACATTTATTCCCATTTCCTAATAATCTTAACCAAGCAGTGACCTTTTGACATTTGTTGCCACCACAAATTATTATTTTGAACCAACTTTGTAAATTTAAACCCGCTTCATTAAACGACAGATAAAACCAGGAAATTTAAGTGAAAAATGCTTCTTATTTTGAAAAGTCACAAAAAGTATTCTTGATTCTTTTCTAGAACTGTGAACACTTTGTGTCTCTGAACATCCTTATTTCCACATTCTTAGCTAGAATTGTTACTTTCTTAGCCAGTACCCTTACTCAGTAAGGGTATTTCCATGGAGGATTCATCTGGGACCAGGAGGATTTCTGTATGTGGCTCTGTTTTGGCACAGCTGATTGATTCTTTCTGTTTCCTGTGTATCTCAGGTCTCAGTGTAGTAACGTGACCTGTGATGGGGTCCAGCATCGCAAGCAGGCATGAATAACTTCTCCTCACTATAACTTTCAATCTCAGAAGCCAAGGGTGGGACAAAATCCCAAGTTCTGTCAGAAGAAACAGATTCTGCTGAAGATATGGTTTGTTTGTTTTTTTGATAAAGTATTCCAAAATATCTTCCTCAAAGCTGGGTTTCTGAAATGAGCAGTGAGGCAGAAAGCAGGTGATTAGCGTAGATCCACATGAGGCACAGGTGTGGGGGTGTCACACGAAGGGCACATATTGTGTAAGTGATGCTATTTACCCACGGGGAGGTGGCTGTAAGACCCTGAGTGCATTGGCTTGGGTCATTATTCCTGCACTATCTTGGGGACTAGAGAGCAAGACGTCTCCAAAATAGAGGTCCTTCCCAAGTAGTCTTGTGGAAAGCCAGGGACAGCTGACAGGGAGAAGGTTTTTCTTGAGGCATTGGTTATGTGCAGTGTGCAAAGCCTCATCAACTTTACTTCCTGCTTTCTGCTGGTCTCTAACCCACTGCGAAGTCACGGTCACTTTCCACATTTCCTTACCATCAAAGAGCAAAGGCTCCTGAGGTGCGTACCAGTTATCTAGCAAAACAGAAATGCAGTAAGTAAAACAGGGATAGGAGCCATTTGAAGGTGCTTGGTGCTGACTGCAAAACAACTGGACGGCAAGTGTAGAACAAGCAGAAGGGCTGATTAAAGAGGAATGGTTAGAATGTAGATGGATACTGGGTAATACATTGGCCAGGGGCTGCTATCTGTTTAGGTGTGTGATAAAGGGCACACTTAGTGAGCAAGATGCTTCTGTGATTCTGCAGCAGTAGCACGCACATTGGATTGCCCCAACGAAGCGCGGAGCAGTCCAGCTGAAAAACCAAACTCGTGAGAGTTTTTCATCAGTAGTTTTGCTGCTAACCAAACCAGCCTTGGTTTGATGCAGAAGCCAGTTTCAGAAACTTTTAACCCGTTCCTCTACTGCCGTTGCATTATCCTCATACGCAAGATAAAGTCTAGCTTGTAATGATTTCTGTTCACATGTACAAACCCCAGTAAAAAAAGTTGAACACAATATACACACTGGGAAATATAATCCTGGAATATGTGTCAATGACATGATTGTTCTGTAGAATAATCCTGCCCACATTTCCTTTAAAAGATCTCTTCCTCTTGATGCGAGCTGTGCCCACGTTGGAGACACTGACTGCTCGTGCTCGAGTTTCATTCTCTTCACAGCGGTCGGAGAAAGCAGGCAGGTCCATCTCAACATCAGGGTCATGGTAGCAGCCGTCAAAAGCCATTGCTTGCACTGCATCTATATTATACATTCCTGAGGCCTGGCAACAAAAAATAGTTATTCTGAATCTAGCAGGAGCCATTCTAGTAAATGATAAATGAATAAAACAAAATAAACAGAGCTTTCTTTCCAGTGCTGTTCTTCCTATTGCAATCATAGGGAGAACGTGCCTACCTCACAGAGTGCGCTTACCTCAGATACTACTACCTGTGGGGCCTGGCCCCTTGTGCAGCACATGAGCAAATAAAGGCACGTATGTGACAAAACACACTTGTCTGAGTGATGGTTGCCAGCTGACTTGCATATGCCCTTGCTTGTGAAATAGAAAAATCAAACTCTGACTCATCTGTAGGTCTGTGGGAAGTTACTTCAAACATTTCCATGTTTTTTGATAGGATTATGAAATCGTGTGAGCAGCATATGCATCCTTTGTGTGTTCTTCCCCTTGTGATATTCCAATGAATGGTTTCACATGTGGGGATATTCTTGAAGGAAGTTTTTTTTAAACGAGTGCTTCATAAAAAGCAAATGTTTAACTTGTAAACATTTCTGCTTCAGGCACGCTTTTCTAAAAAGGACCTAATCATTCATCGGGTCTCAGGACAAAAAAAACATCATTAAACCCATCTGCCTAACTGAAAATGAGGTAGCAGAAGAAAGATAAATAAACTCTGCTTTAGAGGAAACAGGAGGAAACATCCCACGAGTATAGTCTGTGATGTATTTCAGGGGGAGGAGAAAGATGAAAACATTGTCTTGGTCAATAGGTGATTGAGAAACAAAATGAGAGGTACTTTGCTCTGGGTGAAGAAAATTATTAATCATCAGGGGTTGTGCTCCCTAATCTCTGATACATGAAAAGGAAGGGAGAGAAACTTTGGACCTTCTCAAGATCTAAGAGAACGATACATTTCTTCCCTTCAGCCAAAAAAAAAAAAAAATAGTGAAACAGAGGAGAGTCAGAGATTATCACATTTTTGTATCAGGATTACTCTGTGACTTCTGTGATGTTTTTAAAGGCAACAAAATGCAGATGATTGTACCTTGCCCCTTTTTTTGAGTTGCTTTCTCTCTTCAATTGTGGTGAGATAGTTCACTGCTGCATATTCGATGACAGACAGGAAGACAAAAAGGAAGCTGATCCATAAATACACATCCACAGCCTTTATGTAAGACACTTGAGGCATTGAGGCACTTACTCCTGTGATGATGGTTGACATTGTCAGCACCGTAGTTATGCCTGCCAAAGAAAAAGGGGAGGTTATCATAATACAGGCCAGCTGGTTCTGTTTATCTCATTACCAACTGCTTGGACAGCACAGCTCTGTGAAGGCAGGTGATCGGGACTGCCTTTAACTTCACAGCACAGGGTCTGAAAAGTAAAGTAAGCCATATAAGCCACCTATCAAAAACAATACTGGAACAGTCATATCTCCATCCAGTCAGTGTGTGCAGTCAGAGCTTCAGCACACCGTGTGGGCACAAAATGCTGGGGATTCAGCAGTGCAAGGAACACTTTCTATGACAGCTTTTCTATGATTCCTATGGAGCAGTAAAGGCAGGTTTGTGGTCTTGTTTCCCAGAGCCAACACCTCTGCTATACACTTTCTCATCCTGGAACTTTACTAATGAGACACCAGCTTCCCTCCCAAGCCCTTCTAAAATTGTACTTCTTGGTGACATATGTCAATTTGTATGTCTCTGTCATAATTTCTTGATTCTAAAAACATTGTAGCATAAAAATGCTACATCCATTGAAACTACAGAACAGTACAGTTCACTTCAGTGTGTCTAGGTTTTTTCAACCTCATCTTTTCAATTTCTAAAGTGACTCTATTCATCTCGCTTTGCTAGTGTTCTGTCTTGGAGAAAATAATAATAATAATTTTAAAAAATGTATCCAATCCAGGCCCTACTTTTAATGCACTGAAAGTGAAGACATCTCAGTAACTTCTGTGAGACTGCAGTGGCAAATAGCATTTGGGTCTCAGTACAGCCTCTCCAATTTTATGCTAGTTCAAGTCCACCAGAATATGCAAGAGTTTTGCCTTTCTCTCTCTGCAAGTTCTTATGTTGAAGGTTGGAGTTTGAGATATATTTTATAGGAGGAAATCTGTTTATTAAAAGTATGTGTACTCTAGGCTAGAGAGCTAAGCTTTATAAACTTTGTTGATAACATTGCCTATAAATTATGTATGCTTATGCTAATGGAATGTGTGTTATTCATTAAACTCCTGATGCATAACCTGTTGTATAAACCCATATATAAATTAATGAACGTGATCAGCAAAAACATTTTGACAACATTACAAATGACTTACTGAGAATTAAAACTTTCTTTTTAAACACGAAGTTAAATTTCTTGCAAATAAATTGGTAAATGCATTAATAAAACTAGGTTTCATAATTTGGTTTTAGATTAATATATTTATATATCATATATTAATAGTTTTAGACTCTGCTAATAGAAAGGCTGATTAATATACCTATAGATAAACATTAAGGGCTGTCTGAGTACACGAAAGTTTGTTTCTTAAACAAAGATTCTCAAAGTTTTCACTTCTCTAGGAAATACAAGAACAATCAACTTTTGGAACCAGTGTCAGTGAGAAGAAAGAACAGCAGCTTCATCATTAATTCTTAAACTGACAGTTTTAGAACTTGGATGTATAATGGATACGTTAGATATCTCAGTATATTTCCATAGGATCTTCATAGAGATGCTAATCTTTGAAAAACATGTACCCATTCCAAGGCCATTAGTGTTAAATTCCTAACAAAAAGTAGTCTTGAAGTGATGTCAACTGTCATCACTGAGAAAACACTATTAAAAAAACCCTACTGTAATCAGTCTTTTTATCCCAAGCTGTGGTGTTGTGAACTAAAACCACAAGAGCAGAAAGATGCCCAGTTTACCCTTGGCCTTCCACAGCAGCCTGCACGCCTTGCAGAGTTAAGGCACCAAAGCAAACATATTCAAAGTGCCTGACAAAGAAAGGCTTTGCTAACTAGGACAATCTAGGAAAATGATTCCAGGTTGGTAGGAAGATATCAACTGCTTCTAGAGAGAAAGCTGAGCTACAAAGCTTTTAGATGGATATTGCTGTGCCTGTGAAGTGCCTCTCATGAGCCATGAATTTGGGGACGGATCTGAGTACCTGTGGGTAGGGGAGTGGGAAAAATATCCTTGAAAAAGAGAAATAAAAAAAGATTGAAGTAAAATTCTACCTCGAGAAATCTGCAGAGTCATCATTCTTTCCTTCTGTGGTGTGTTAGCTGCTAGTACATCAAAGCCAGTCTGAAGAAACATCCAATTTCCAAAAATAGAGGTCGACTAAAGGAGTTTGTATAGAATTATTCAGGCAATTACCTGATATATTTGTCTTGTGTAAATAAGAAGCTAAGGTAACTTCAAAATCTCTCCCCTATCAATTCTATACTTCCCAAAAGAATATATGGTAAAAGTTTACCTAGTGATACCCTGGCAGGAACGGCTCTTCTGTCAATCCAAAAAGAAACCCAAGACAGCATCACCATCAGCATGGCTGGGAAATAGGATTGTAGCACGAAAAAGAAAATATGTCTCCGGAGTGCAAAGTTTATGAAAAGTCGATTGTACCAGCCTATTGAAAAAAGGGAGAGGAAATGGTTGGGGGAGAAAACAAGAACTGTTATTTGTGACCTCTGTTCACCAGCCCTGCTTGTGTGTCCACAATCAGTAGTAGTAAATAGCTACGAAATATCGCTGTCACCCTGCTTTTATGTACTGTTTTTCGAACTGTCCATCCATACCTCATTAAAATATAGCTACCTCGGGAATGAAGCATCACTTCTCCCCTACAAATATGTGCCACGCATTTCCCATGTTCAGATCTGTTTGCCTGCCCAGTGCTGACTTTAAGGGGAAGGGTGCCATCTAGCGACGTTTGGGGCAGGCCTTGGGCAGCAAAGCATGTGTGCTGCACCGTGTGCAGGGGAAAACTGTATAAAATAAGGTGAAAAGAAGGTAACGCGGCTGGCTGTGCAGCATCTGCTTTTCCTATACAACTGCAGACAGAAAGGAGCCTGTATTGGAACTGTTATGCCATCACAAAGAGCCACTTTATGTGGGAATATCTTAGCAATTACCCAATTTAATATTAAACATGCCCTATGTTCTTTCAGGGTTTTGGTTTTAAAAACGATCATCTCGTAAATGGATTTACATTGTTGCTCCTTTGGAGGCCAGGGAGCTCCAAGAGGCTAAATGCTACACGTGTGTAGTTCACTGAGATTCACAGGAAAGATGACACACAACCTGAAGTGCAGAAAGATGCTCTGTGAGCAGCCTTTTTGTCCATTTTTTGTCCAAGAATCTTCAGGAGATGGCCGCCATTAGAATTATGCTCAGAGTCCTCTGCTATTCCTCACTTCAGCTGGGGAGGAGGTTTTGCATGTAAACGCTTTCTTTCAACAAGAAGCAAAAGAAAAGGAGAAAGTGGAAGCTCCTGACTGACCACCAGAACTCAAAGCCAAAGAAAAGTGTATGCCTACAAATGTCAGTGTTCTAGCTAATAGACACAGTATGTGCATTTATCCCCCGCTTCCTCCCAGTGGTCTTTTCTTCCACCTTTACCCTGCTGAGCTAGCTTATCTCCAAAACACCTGCATTTAAGTGTTACTTTTTATAAAGTCAGAGGTGTTGTGAAGGGCCTGAAAAAGTACAAGGGTGGTATGAGGTTGCACTGTTGTGTTCAAGGCCATCTTTGCTTGCATAAGTGCTATTTCATGAGAATAGCTGAGTTCCCAGAATGCAGTTTGGACACAGTGATAGCAGTTTGGTAGAAACCATCCCAGTCTCCTTCTTGCAACAAGGACAAATTTGACATGGCTCTCAGCAAGGCACAAACGCGACAGCTAGGTATCACCAATTCT
Organism: Numida meleagris; assembly: GCF_002078875.1. NCBI lineage: Eukaryota > Metazoa > Chordata > Aves > Galliformes > Numididae > Numida > Numida meleagris. The sequence continues at coordinate 89,256,850 of NC_034409.1, forward strand.
CACTTGATGGTGGCTCTTGAAAGATGGAGCTCTTCTTAGCTCGTATACAAGCAAGAGATAAGGATGAAGAAGCTGATCAAGCTGTGAGTTTCTCATTGTTTAGGCTGCAGGATAATTTAAACTGGTATTTCTGCATTAAATATCAGCCATTGAATCCTCACTGCAAACTTGACTCCTTAATCTTTCTAAAAGGCAAAAAGAAGCTATCCTGTAGTTAAAAAACACTAGAGAAGTCTATTTGCAGCCTCCTTGTATGTCTTAAAGGCTTTTTTCCAATGCGTTGTGCATTTAACATATTATATGGAATCACTTCCATTTCATTAATCTGCTTGTACATAAAGTGCAGTAACCCCTCTGAAATGAATCGTCTCAGATTAGGAAGTGCAGTAGCAAGCATGACATTTTATCTGGTTAAGGAAATTATGCTTAGACTACTTACGTAGAGAAATATTTCAAAGTTTGTAATTGAATGTACAAATACAAAGAAAATAAAAACCACTTTGCATGAAATTGAAATCATCATAAACTCCTACAGCCTTCTGCAGTTTGCTAGAAAGTGTAGTTCAAGATCTATAATGAGGAATAAAATACCGTTTGGGGCAGACACCTGTATGTAAACAATGTGGCCGTGACATAAAATGATTTTTTTTCTGCAACTTTATGTGTAAACATGGAACATTAAGCAAGCCATAAATTAGACCTCTATCGCTTATAAATGCTCTGATGTAGAATATTTAAAGTCAGTAGATTCTTAACGACAATTTACAGATCAAGAAAATGAGCAGATTTTGGACAATAAAACACATTGGAGTTCCCTTCTTGTAATACTGAGCAAGTGTTATGCAGGTAATGCGAAGAGAATCTAGGGCTGAGGCTAACAGACCAATGTGATTGACAGCCCTCATTTTAACAGATCTCTCAGCAATAAGAAACATTTACTAGCAATGAATTTGAAGGAGAAAGGCAGTCAGTATGGCTGTGTGCCCTTCTTCTTTTCTAATGACAGGGTCTTACTATACCAGTACTGCTGTAAAATGCAAGTCCGCTGGAAGCACTGAATTCTTCAATGAAAAACTGGGAGAGGGAGATGTGCTCATCTGTGCTCAGGGACTCGTTTCCATGTTTCCAGTATAACATCAGATCATCTTCATTGTATGCATCTGTGAAAAAGTAAAAACTGAATCACCTCTGCTGGAATAAAGCTTCTGCTTTCTTTTCTTAGCAATGGGAGACCACTCAAACAATTTGAGAAAACCACAAAGAAATATTTTTAATATCCATTTGCCAGTTAGCTGACGTGGAAAAAATTGCAAAAACCATATTGCACCTTGTTGCAGGTGGAGTCCTGTGCCATGCCAGCAGCTCACATGACAGAGGGGGAACACGGGTGTGATCAGGGTCCTTGGGCACAGGGATGCAGCTCAGGAGCTGCCATACTGCCTGAGCAGACTGCCCAAGTGCTGCCAATCTGTTCCCAACCAGCATCTCAGCTCCCAGTACAAATAAGAATAAATCTTGAGATATCAAAATGCTCTGCAGGTCACAATTACCTTTCTTTGTCCAGTTCTACAGCTTACTACAAACAACTGAGTCAGCGGTGAGAAAGCAGACATTTCACAGTAACACAAGTAATCATTTTCATTTTTCCATGAGGTCAAATACTGATATCCTATTTTACTCGCATTTTTTTCCCTAAAACAAAGCATGATTTTTGATAAAGAAAATATTTTGGATTGCAGCCTTGGAACATCAACCCAGTCAAAACAGAGCAAAGTGTATGATCACTTTTCTGTCTTCCCATGGTCGATTTATGGAAATATCCAAAACCAGATGCAAAGCTGTTTAATATATACAGGTTGAAGGATTCCGGTCACACACAGGTAGTAAAGGTATTATGAACAAGATGGAGTGCTGGTAAGAATGCACATGGAAGGAGCAGGCATGAATTAAACTTACAGCTTTCTAGTTCTAATGAACAGTTCTGGGTGTCCAGAGGAAACCTACTGAAATCCATGAAGCACATTGCAGAAACTGTTATTCTGCAGAAAGGAAAAGAAAAACAAACAGTAAATGAAAAATTTCACACTTTCTCTGGACTCTACAGGCATCTGATTGAGATCCCTAAGCAACCTGCAGGTTAGAATCCTGATAACTGACTTTTTTTGCTTCTATTAGACATTCTGAAATTTCTTCGAGATAGTGATATAAAACTAAGACAGTGAGAGCATACATTTTTAAACACAAATACTTTTTCTTATCAAGTACATTACCCTCAATTTATAAACTCTTCACTGGCCTGATCCTTCATTAACCTTTCATACATTTTGCTTCAAAGGGTTACACTTACCAAGATTTACGAAGGGAGTTCACATTTCTTCACTGATTTTCTCACAGACTGAAGTAGATAATTTTACCGATCTGAGCAAATATTATTCAAAGCGCTATTTTCCCAGCTAGTATAGTTATATCTAATAATATCTAATTGCACAAAAGATAAGCTGTGATTTCTGAAAGCCTACTCTCTTCTTCAACAGCATAAAAATGTTTTATACTCTAAAAAGATTAGGTAAACCTAGACAAAACCATTAATTTTTCATTCCTCTTGCTTTTTCACAGATATTTAGAAGATAAATGTCCCCTAGCATATCAACCAAACAGCCCAATAAACAAACAAATAAAAAGCTAGGAGCAGCAATTTAAATACAGTTAATATTGGCAAATTTTCCTTTGTTGTCACAGCTCACATGTCATTTGATATTTTACTTTGATATTTCGGTTTTCCCCAGATTGAATCAATTGAACTGATATAAGTGATATTGGATACACCGGGCATACAAGTGATCTTTGAATATTTATGATCAGTAATGACATTGCATCTACACTTTTACAAATATCAGATTTTACTGAGTTGAAATGAGACCGTAAGAGTGCTAGATCTTTAAAATGATGCATAAGACTTCCAGCTGTGGATATTATTTCTGTCTTTTAGCTATTGACTACAGGTTCATAGGAACAGCAGTAACATGTGGATTGAAAGTAATGAGACTATTTTAGCACCAAATCTGGATTTTTCATCGATTTTTTCTTCAATAAAATACTGGATGCCAGGCACTGAAGAAAAACTGGAATTTGCAGATATCTTGAACATAAGAATTTGGAATATAATCTACCCGCTGCATGTAAATATGTCAGTACAAAAAGAGGGTTTTAATGAGCATCCAGTTCTTTAGGAACGTATGCATTAACACCACTTAGACTACAAACACTCTATGTGACCTTAATCATTTCAAAACCTTGATTCACCAGCCTTATGTCACCCTCTTCCTCTATGTTTGGTAAGAACTGATAGAGAAGGGGAGGGAGAGGACAGGGTCTGCCCTTGATACTTATGTCCAGGAAGAAATCTGCAGGTTTGTCAGGAACTCTGGGGATTTGCTCTTCACTGGAACAGGAGGAGTCACCCAGCACCCACCACCAGTTAATGTAGGGCTAAGGCAAGGTAAGGAAAGGAGCTGAGAGAATGAGGGCAACAGGTAAAAGTAGGGCACCAGCCTGCAAATGGGATGTAGGATGCAGGGCAGGGGCTCCCATCAGAGTCACACTCTTCATATTGAGAGCCACTGCTATAAGCTGAGGTCTGTTTCCTCTAATTCCTCTCTTTCAAGAAGCACAGAAGTGATTATAACAATAAAATGCATAGTTCACCCCATGGTTTCTTGCTGGCCAGTGTGATTCTTGAACATAAAAACCTTACGCTATTTTAAAGTGGTGTACAGCAATGACGAGGGTTTCTGCATGCCTTATGAGGGGGTAGATAAATTCATTTACTTGTTGGAACAATTATTACGTAGCCAAAACCTCAAATGCTTGCATAGCTCTTCCAGCTATCCAGATTAGATGAAATATCACCTCTGAGCACAGGGCTAATTAGTAACAAACTGGAGAGCGGTGATTTCTGCAATGCACAGGCCCCAGAGCTTCTACCTAAGGAGAAAATTCTTTCATTTAAACTATTTCTGCCACGCCATCTACATCTGCTTATAACGTGTAGGTAGAAGGGAGGAACATCTAATGGTCTTGCTGTTCCAGTTCTGGAACTGCTGTGATCTGCTCTCTGTGCCTATCTGCAGCCCTGATTTATATCAGTGCTATGTTCACAGGTATCCCAGAGTGAATATAGCCAAGATAGTTCTAAAAGACTCAGGGAAAAAAATAATTGTTCTTTGCTAATAATTTGGGGCTTTAGTACACTCACCAGTAAAACTACTGCAGTATTGCTAAAACCACAGGCAACGAATTAACATTTGACAAACCTCAATGGTATTTACAATAGATGAAAAGACTGCCATCATCCTCTAATGGGGAACAATATGTTAATAAGATGTTATCTTCAAGTTATCAATCCTAAATTTATTTTCCCACTGGTACATTGAGAATTCTTAGTTGTCACCAGCACTCAGTATCTAACACCAATGGATTAACACTGATCAGAATCCTAACTGCAAGGATTTCAAATTGTTTCTCACTGTACAGGGTCCAAAATTGTAGCCATGTATTTTCTTATAAAAGAGAATTGTTCTTACCGTAGACTGAAGAGTACATTGCCATCAGGGTACACTCGGAGCATGACATTTTCCACAGTGGTATCATGGATGAAAGATCTTTTGGAGTGTACAAAAAACACATCAGGTACCCAGATCTTTTTTATCAGTCTTCCATCAAAAGTCATACTTTTGTTTTTGGTACTACGAAATGAAAGTCTCTCATCCTTCCAGTAATGTCTGAGATATAAAGTCATTGTGAAGTCCTTTGTTTAATTAAAAATAAAAGAAGACAGTGCATGTTTTATTCGCATACAATAAAAAACACAACAAAATAATCAACTCATGTAAAGGATCAGTTTCTGCTATGAACATCATATGGAGGATCCTCAATGAGAGGAATTAGATGCCACTCAGCAAGATTAAATATAGACTGGAGCTACCTCTGAGATACCTGCTGTTTGCCTTGTCACTGCAGTCTGAATCTGGGGTTCATGCTTCATTTATACTCAAATAAAACAGATTTCAGTGGTCTGCTGGATTGGACCGTTGGTGAAGGGAAAAAGAAACACTAAAATCAACCTAATGTGAACTGAGAGGTTTTCCTGTGGAAATTTTCACAAGTTATTCTCAGAACGGACTACAGTTCCTTCACAATTCCTTTATAAATTATCTAGGTCAGCTTGTAAAATCCATTAATCTGTACATTTTGTACAAAGATTAGACAGGTTTTTAGATTAGTATATTTTTTATGAATGAAATGAATCGTGTAAAAACACCATGGTGAATTTCATGAGAATAAACATTTCACAAGAATTACGATTGTTAAAAATATGAAATAATCTTACTTAGAGAAATAACATGGCTGCAAATATACACGTGGAAAAAAAAGGAGATGCAGCTGGAAATCCAGTCTGAGCTTCTGCACAGCCTGACTGCTCTGTGCTCACCTATCTAGCTTTTCCATTTTTAAGCAGGCTTCACTCATCTTGATAGAACAATTACTTCTGAAAATAATACTGGAAAAATAATTAGGCCTCCTCCTGGAACATGATTTTATACCTCTGCGAAACCCACTGATTTGGGTGGGATTGCAAAGGAATGCAGGGGTTCATACAGACGGAACCCACTGCAATCTCAACATGGATGATTAGATCTGCACTCAGCATGAGAAGATACTGTAAATGAGATCTCTTCGCCAAGTTAAGGTGCCCAGCTATTCTAGGACTAAGCAACTTGGCACTAATGTTTACGTGGCACTATCAGTGATAATTTTGGAGGAGGAACAAATACCCTGCATTCCTCTGCTGCATGTCCTTAACTACAGTTGAGGGTGTTTCATTCCTAGAGCTTAATTTTACATTTATATATTTCTATTTTTTGTATCCGTTGCTCCATCAAGACAGAAATGATGAGGAATATTAAGATTTGCACAAGGAAAGGGCACAAAATTTATGAACCCTCACCTTCAATAGTGCAGCGCACTAAGAGCTTATGTGGAAGACTATGGGACTTACTGAATGGTTGGCATTTTCAAATTAGAACACTCTCTATTCTGTTCTGTTCCTCTGGGTTAGGGAGAAGTTCAGTGTGCTTATACTTAACACTTACTAACTTAAATGAGGATGACTTCCATGCTTTGCAGCAAGGCTGTGCTCTTCTAAGAGTTCACTGTCTTTAAATGTATTGTTCTATATCATCCATCTGGATGCTTCTGGGACCCTGAGTTTTGGGTGAAATTCTTTATTCTAACCAACTTACCATGTCAACTTCAGATATGCTGTCAATGCTTTCTACCTGCACATCAATGCCCACAGGTATTGGCGACCCTTCAATGCAACAGAATGAAAGAGTGATGAGGAACAATGTCCATATTTTTAAAGGGAAGACCGTGTATTAACAACATGCAGAGTACACCCCACACTGTCATTTGCTATAGTCTGTCCACCACAATATGCTGAACTCCTTGGCAACGCAGTAAAACCCAATATTAAATAGTTGTAGAAAAAAGTGCATAAGAAATAAGTGATTTCTTTGCAGCTAGACTAGTTATTGGCATTGCAGTTTAGATAGCAGTGAAAGCTTCCTTGCAGTGTCAAAGCTAATGAACTGCTTGGAGTGCCGTAGGGAAAAGCAGAGTAAATATACCACCTACATCAAAAACCACAAAGCTTACTTGTCAGTCCCAACTCTTATTCCCACACTTATAAACAAAATGCCTATTATGCTTCCTAATTACCTTTAGTAACTTAATTATTTAATGTTTAGCATAGGTATTTGTGAAATGGGACTACTACTTGCTCACGACCTCATAAGGGAAAAGCTGCGCATGCACTAAGCATGTGCCAAGATGGAGCGTTGTGTGCACAATATATTACTGAATACATAATTTATTTTCAAGTACAGTACACACTGAACTGCACTTAGGGACTTTTTTTAAATATACCACATCACTGTTTCATGCTACTGAAAAAGGCTGTGGATTTATAACATGATGCAGCCTGAATGAATGTATTATAAAACTATATTTGCATTTTTGCAATAAAGGGATTAAAACCTATTAAAATTACAGCAAAATATATTTCTTCCAGTCTCTTCAGTACACAATGTCTAGAATTAAAGGCCTACTTATGTACCTGTGTTATCTTCAGCAAGCAAGTCTTTCCACTTAAGTAACTGACTAAGCACTTCCTTACAGAAGAGAGGGAGGACAGAGATTTGTGCATGAATGTGTATACACACACAATAAAGAATATTCTGCATTTGGAATATAAACTATTGTACTTGAAATTCCAATTATATTTGTAAAAAACAGTCATTTAAATTATTTTAAAAGTAACCATTTAAATATTGTAATACAAAACATTAGTACAAAGAAGCCTGAGCAGGCAGGGGATAGCAATAGCTCCTTTAACTTGTCTTTCTCTTTTTCTTATGTTTTTTTTTAGAGTAAAACCAAAGTAGTCCAAAAATATCATTCTCCTGATAACCAGCCACAATACTGTGTCTCTTTTTGGAATTATCCTTAAAATAGCAGCCCTCGAGGATTATGCAGCTGCCTCCAGTTCTTAACAGTGGAGATCTTGAACTATTTTTGAGGTATTTTAAAATCTGGCTCTGTAATCTCTTGATTTGTCTTGTATATTTTAATGGAGGGTTTGACCCTGCATAGAACAGATGAGGATGTGTGTGGAAAAACAAGGTAAATCTTGACCAGAGTTAACAGGGCACACAGGAGCATGTCTCTGCAATGACAAGAGCCGTGCTGCCTGGCTGAGAAATCATCTTTGCTTCTGAAAGGAATGTGTGGCTCAGTCCATCTGCCACAGGCTCAAAGATCAAAACAGAATTCAGTTGATTGGTGTATTAGTAAAACTCTAGACAGCACTTGGGGAAAACTGTTTCTTTTGGAGAGTGGAGACAGCAGGAGACATCTCCCTGAGAGGCTGGTGTACAAGAATATTGACATACATATCCAATTACTCCTCTTCACGCAAACAGATAAAATTGTTTATGCCCCTCCTAAACCAGGTTCAGCCACGTATCTTCTTTATTTTGCCCTCACAATCCCAACCACACTGCATAGTTTACTTCTGCTAGATACTGACTTGTACCAAGTACTAGTACAAAAATGCTGGATTGTAGCCTGAGCTGTCATCCTCTCATCATTCCACTGAAATCTAAATATGTTGCAAGCTGAAGACAGGTTTAGCCTAAGTGGGAGCTGTAGTGGGATTTATACATGGTGTGAACATCATTCATAGGTGGCATCCACACATCATTTAAATGCAAACACAGCAGAAAGATGAGGCAGTGTCTATCAAGCTCCTCATTTGCATGATGCAGCAGAATAAGCCCACAGTGCAGAGCTGATACCTGAGCTAGCTGCAGAGCAGGGTGGATCAGGGAGCAAGCTAGCTGTAGAAGCACAAAGCTCCAGCCTAGGAGCACAGTCATCACTAAGGCTGACAACGGCGATGAAATAAGGTCTCATTGCTATTTAGAGTCCATGCAGTGTAACCAGTACTTTCTGGATTTCTAATTGGGATGAGATAACTTGGGCCTTAGAAATGCCTGCTGAGTGCCAGAGTAGCTTGGAGGAGACTTCAAATAGGCAGAAGAACTGCATTTTATCTAAGTTTGCACACCAAGAAGCTTCAATGTTTTAATATTGTTAAGTGTCTCCAAACTTAACTGGAACTGCGGCAAAGGCAAGTGGTAGGACATACTGGAAGTGTTCATATATGAGCGTACATTTGATCTTAACTGGTATCACTGTAACTTTGGGAGTGATTTGCATGACTGGATGTTAAAACCTGTGGGTTAAGTCCAACTGATACACGAGCATAGAGTTATGCGGACGGAGGGGGAAGAGAGGGAAGCTACTCTCCACATAAAACAAAAGCTTTTACCAGTTTTATGAGTAAAGAGCAAGCAAACTATTTTCCATCAACATTCTTGAAATATGCAGGGAACTATGCACAAATTATATCACAGAACAAGATTTTCTGAGTAAACACACACCATGCATTGCAAGGAACATTTTTTTCTGAGTGACAGCTCTTCAAAGAGTAATGATGGTAGTCCTAAAAATTTCTTGGGCTGTGCAAAAAATACAGAATATTTTCTACCCTCAGCAAGCACTACTCAAATGTGGGCATAATTTCAATTAATAATTGATGTCACCTGGGCAGATAAAAAGGAATTGGTCACAGAACTAGCAGCTTAAGTACATGTGATTCCTTTGATTACATGCACGCAAGCTGAAGTGCTAGTTACACAAAGAGCCTGCAAGAGGTGTGCCCAGGGGAGCATTGGCATTACGGGTGAGGCAAGGGGCTCAGCTGAAGTGCATCTACGCCAATGCCCGCAGCATGAGCAACAAACAGGAGGAGCTGGAAGCCATCATGCGGCAGGCAAACTATGACTTAGTTGCCATTACGGAAACATGGTGGGATCGCTCCCGTGACTGGAGTGCTGCGATGGATGGCTACAAGCTCTTCAGAAAGGATAGGCAAGGAAGGAGGGGTGGTGGCGTGGCTCTCTATGTTAGAGAGTGTTTTGATATTATCGAGCTTGCAGCTGGGGAAGATAATGTTGAATCTCTATGGGTTAGGATCAAAGGAAAGGCTGACAAGGCAGACATCCTGGTGGGGGTCTGCTATAGACCGCCTAACCAGGATGAAGAGACAGATGAGGCGTTCTATGAACAACTGGCAGAAGTTGCGTGATCGCCAGCCCTTGTCCTCATGGGGGACTTCAACTTCCCCGACATATGCTGGGAATACAACACGGCGCAGAAGAAGCAGTCTAGGAGGTTTCTAGAGTGTATGGAAGATAACTTCCTTCTGCAGCTGGTAAGAGAACCTACCAGGGGAGGTGCCCTGCTAGACCTGCTGTTTACAAACAGGGAAGGTCTGGTGGGAGACGTGGAAGTTGCCTTGGACAGAGCGACCATGAAATGGTAGAGTTCTCAATTCTTGGTGGAACCAGGAGAGGGGACAGCAAAACTGCTACCTTGGACTTTCAGAGGGCAGACTTTGAATTGTTCAGGAAACTGGTAGGGAGGGTCCCTTGGGATTCGGTCTTGGAGGGTAAAGGGGTCCAGGAAAGCTGGTCGCTCCTCAAGAAGGAAGTCCTGAAGGCACAGGAACAGGCTGTCCCCCTGAGCCGCAAGATGAGCCAGCGGGGAAGGAGACAGGCATGGATGAACAGGGAGCTTTTCCTGTGGCTCCAGGAGAAAAAGATAATCTACCTCCTGTGGAAGAAGGGACAGGCAACTCGGGGAGAGTACAAAGAGGTTCTTAGGATGTGCAGGGAGAAAATTAGAAAGGCAAAGGCTCAGCTCGAACTCAGCTTGGCTGCTGGGATAAAAGGGAACAAGAAACTCTTTTACAAATATATTAACAGTAAGAGGAGGACCAAGGAGAATCTCCATTCTTTACTGGATACGGCTGGGAATGTGGCCACTGAGGACAATGAAAAGGCTGAGGTTCTTCTTTATGTCTATCTTTAAAAGTCAGACCAGTTGTCCTCAGAGTACTCTACTCTCTGACCTGGAAGTCTCAGATGGGGTGCGGAATAAACCCCCCACAATTCAGGAGGAAACGGTCAGAGACCTACTACTCCACCTGGACTGCCACAAGTCCATGGGGCCGGATGAGATCCATCCAAGACTGCTGAGGGAGCTGGCGGAGGAGATAGCCAAGCCGCTTTCCATCATCTATCGGCGTTCCTGGTCAACTGGAGAGGTCCCAGAAGACTGGAGACTTGCCAGTGTAACTCCCATCTACAAGAAGGGTCGTAAGGAGGATCCGGGGAACTACAGGACTGTCAGCCTGACCTCAGTGCCAGGGAACATTATGAAGCAGATTGTCCTGAGGGAGATCATGCAGCATTTGCAGGACAACCGGGGGATCAGGCCCAGCCAGCATGGGTTTGTGAAGGGCAGGTCCTGCTTGACCAACCTGATCTCTTTCTATGATTGAGTGACCCACCTGGTGGATGAGGGAAAGGCTGTTATTGTAGTCTACCTAGACTTCAGCAAAGCCTTCGACACTGTTTCCCACAGTATTCTCCTGGAGAAGCTGGCAGCCCGTGGCTTGGACAGGTACACTCTTTGCTGGGTAAGGAGCTGGCTGGAGGGCCAGGCCCAGAGAGTGGTGGTGAATGGAGTTAAATCCAGCTGGCGACCGGTCACGAGTGGTGTTCCCCAGGGGTCGGTGCTGGGGCCTGTCTTTTTCAATATCTTTATTGATGACCTGGATGAGGGGATTGAGAGCACCCTTAGTAAGTTTGCAGATGACACCAAGCTGGCAGGAAGCAAGGCCCTACAGAGAGATCTGGACAGGTTCTGGGCTGAAACCAATGGGATGAGGTTCAACAAGACCAAGTGCCGGGTCCTGCACTTGGCCACAACAACCCTAGGCAATGCCACAGGCTCAGGGCAGAGTGGCTGGAAGACTGCATAGAGGAAACGGACCTGGGGGCGTTGGTCGATGCTCGGCTGAGCATGAGCCAGCAGTGTGCCCAGGTGGCCAAGAAGGCCAATGGCATCCTGGCTTGTATCAGAAATAGTGTTGCCAGTAGGAGTAGGGAAATCATTGTCCCTCTGTACTCAGCACTGGTGAGGCCGCACCTCGAGTACTGCATCCAGTTTTGCGCCCCTCACTGCAAGAAAGACATTGAGGCCCTGGAGTGTGTTCAGAGGAGGGTGACAACGCTGGTGAGAGGTCTGGAGCACAGGCCTTATGAGGAGCGGCTGAGGGAGCTGGGATTGTTCAGTCTGGAGAAGAGGAGGCTCAGGGGAGACCTTATCACTCTCTATATCTACCTGAAGGGAGGTTGTAGAGAGCTGGGGGTCAGCCTCTTCTCTCTTATGACTAGTGACAGGACGAGGGGGAATGGCCTCAAGTTGCACCAGGGGAGATTTAGGCTGGACATCAGGAAATACTACTTTTCTGAAAGTGTGGTCAGACGCTGGAACGGGCTGCCCAGGGAGGTGGTTGAGTCACTGTCCCTGGAGGTGTTCAAGAAATGTTTAGATATAGTGTTGACAGACATGGTTTAGTGGGGTTATAGGTGGTGGGTGGACGGTTGGACTGGACGATCTTCTAGGTCTTTTCCAACCTATATAATTCTATGATTCTATGATATATATGCATTCTTTATTTCATTCTTTGAGTTGACTGAGCTTGCACTCAGTTAGGAACTGTTATAAAACCATGTCAGTGGGGACAGTGAAGAGCATAACAGAAATCAAAATCTGCGGCCAGGAGAATTACAAAGGATGTAAAAAAAACCTGAACTTTTGCAATGAAATCTGTTCCTTTTGTGGTAGAACTGTGAAACATGCTCCTTAGGAAGAGATTCCTGTTCTTTTCCTGTGGAATGGCCAAAAAGCATGCTCATACTGCTTAAGGAAAAAACATTGTTCAGTTTAGCATTCCCAACAGACAATTATAAAACCACATTGACAGATCAGAGCAGCTGCAATTATTTTCATCCCATTCTGATTCTACTTTGGCAACAAATGTAAGAGGATGATAAACACACAAAGCCCTACACAGATACGCAGTCCTGGTCACTTCAGTGACCTGAAGCATTTTTGTACTTCTCCCACTAGCACCACCACTCTTGTAAGAAATGTTTTGGCCCTGCTCTTGTCCAGGCCTTCTGAACTTTGTAGTTTTCTTGGAACATTTATTTCTGTGATTAAAAACCAGCTCCACCAGAAACAGTAACAATGAGATATTGGGAACAGGTTGCTGAGAAGTAGTTCTATCCTATGGGTTTGTTATATCAAGTTTGGATGTATTTTAAAAAAAAAAGCATTTCAATAAACATCCAAAAACAGCCAGAAAGAGTCATTTTTCTACTCCCATGTCTGCACCACAGCTTTCTCCTTAATATACTGAGAATTTCAATCTCTGGCTGACCATCAGGCAATGACATCAAATTCACTTTGAAAAAAAGTAACCAGAGAAAAGCTGTGTTTTTTATTTCCCAGCTTGACAAGACTGGGGATGGCAGAGAGGATTTTGTTATTAAATTGAGCAGCTTCAGTTGCTGCTGGAGCGTTGCTACAAATCATTATTTTAGAGGGATTAGTGATTTTCACAATGGAGGTTCCACAGATTTTCAAGATAATTACTCCTCAGCAGAAAAAATAGAATTGTTTTCAGATGAATTTATCCTAACACAAGACATTTCCAGTCTATTATAAAGGTTTAACATAACAAGAAGAATTTTTTAATAGATAGCAAGACAGGCAAATTCTATTAATACTCCTTTTAAAAGGGATATTACATTTAAAAAGGAGATATTATTTTAGCATTTTATGATCAATTTCTACAGTAATATCAACTTTCTACTATTCCATAGTATTTCTGTAGTAGTCAAACCTTTGAACTCGTGGTTCAAAGGATTGCACCTGCAATTCCCCAAGATAAATGTTGAATTTAGAAAAATCAGTCACTGATTTTTCACAGTTGTCTTGGTAACAGTGTGTGCTGGAAAAAAGCTACGTCTGCAGAAACCTCCCAGAAAGAGAGAGAGAAACCAAGGAAGGATTAAGGTCTGTACAAATGCTTTTTTCTAAAAAAGATTTGTGGGCATGTAGAGAAGGAAAACCAGAGACAGAAGTGAAACAAGCCACCAGCTTGTGTGGATGTATCTTCTTTCCTCTGGCAATGAGTGAAACAGCAGCATTACTGGCAATGCTATTTTCTTCTTGCTACTCTTTTATTTATTTCTTATTTACATGGAAAATGAAGGGGGACTGGTATTAGCCGTAGCTAACTTTTGGAACAAAAGAATTAGCAATGTATGAAAAAATATTTAGGAGAAGGTGCCTATCAGAGGTCTTGCAAATTCTAAAATGTTTCTCTCCTGTTTTGGATCCAAGCTAGTCCTTCCAGTAACACATGGAAGAAAGACATTCCACTTTCATCAGAGTCACTCTCCTCCACCAGAGAGAGAAGTTTCTGACCTTTCAAGGAGTGAGGAGTTAATAGAACCTCTGATCCTCTGAAAACTTGGAATAAAGACTATGGCTAATTGCTGATTGAGATGCAATTAGTGGTAAGACAAGGGGAAATGGTTTCAAACTAAAAGAGGGGAGATTTAGTTTGGATATAAAAGTTTTTTTTGTAAGGGAAGTGAGCACTGGAACAAGTTGCCCTGAAAGGTGGTGGATACCCCATCCAGGAAGACATTCAAGGTCAGGCTGATCGGGCTCTAAGTAACCTGACCTAGCTGTAGGTGTCCCTGTTCATTGCAGGGGAGTTGGACTAAATGACCTTTAAAAGTCCCTTCCAACTCAAACAATTCTATGATTCTATGCAAATTCTCCAGAAAAACTGCTACATCTTGACCAGATAAATTCTACTAAATCATTTTCCAGGATTTCTAATATGCGCTGTTATTATCCCCTTTACTGGTTGACATAGCAGAGATAATCAATTCTAAAATTTCTTCAACTAACCCATTACTTAACTCTAATTAACTTTATTAGCATAGATCCTGACAGGTCATTAAGACACAAAAGAAAAGAAAAATAAAGTTGTGATACTTCAGACTCACACATAGAGAACTTACTTGCACATAATGACAATTATCATGTGGTTATACAATCTTCAGATTGCAAAGTAGTACAGAGAGCACACAGAAGGGTATTACAGTTAGCAAAACCAAGGCACAGGGGAGTAAAATAATCACAGTTTTTTAAATGGCAATGTAAATGTTTAGCATGTGGGAAAAGAACTCAGGTAACCGAGAACTCAAATTCTGCCAGTACATTAAATTAAGAAAGTTAAGAAAATAGTATGAGATGGGAAAATAGATGTCTAAGTATAGAAAGGAGCATTATTTTAAAAGGATTTCTAATTGTGGCTCACTAAAACACTATCGTCAATGTACATAGTTTTGGCTGTCAAGGCAGCCTGCATGATGGTCCTCAGATACAAGCTGCTAAAAGTCTCAGTTCAGCATCTGATACTGACACGTGCTCACCCTCATCTCTAAAGATCAATAACATACTTTTGGGAGAAAGAAATCATCCATGTGAGCAGGGTCATGATTATTTCCTGTAACACTACAGCCAGTAGTATCAGTATCCACAAGCTCTATATTCATTTGCCCCAACTCTTTTCCTGTGCAGATGTTCGCTCAGCTTACAAATAAAATTCAGCATGTGCTCTGTTTTTCTATAATTATAAACACTAAAAACTCCGGGTCCTGTTATCTGCTTCATTCACTTTACATATGTGGGGCTAAATGAAATTAAACAAGCCAGATTTAGATTTAAGAATTTATTGAACTGAGGAATCTCCAGAAGGTTAAGAACAGTGTAAATTTTCCAGCTGCTTCTTCCCCTAAACTGGTGCAAAGGATGATTTATCTTTTCAGGGAAAGGGGCACAGTAGAAATTAACAAAATTTATCATTCCAGCTCTATGACATACCCAGGAAATCGCAATGAGATACAGAGAAGGGAAAAAAATTAACTCTCTTATAGATTTAAAAAATAATTTTAAAATACTTCTTTTTCACGCAGCTACTTTGACCTGTTTTGTTGTTGTATTAATTTCTCACATCAGTAATGTGAATTCATGCATTGTGCTGAGCTAAATAAATCACACACTGTGGCTCATGACAGATCCAAGCCCTTGAGGAATCACAGTACTGAGATGCTTTACTACGTTTAATAAAAACAAACCCAAAGTCTCATCTGCTTTATATGCATAAAATCACAGTATTGTAAGTCCTCTTGCAGTTCAGAGCCATGTTGAGGCTGTGAGTGCAGTGTGAAGAGGAGGAAAGTAAGCAAAGTCCTTGTCCCCTATCTGTGCCAGTCCCAGGGTATCACTGTAATGAACGTACTGTGAGACTTGCTGGTGGCAGTGCCCACCTTGTGAGAAGGGTATATGTGATTTCTAGTCAGTGTCTGTGAGGCAGTGGTATCTCTAATTTCATCTTCTCTAGTTAGGTTTCCTTCTGCTGCACACTTATTCATCAGTGTTTGTCAGAGAAACCTATACTCTGCTGTCAGACAATAAGTCTAGGTATGTTATTCAGATTTATGTTTCAGCTGGTTTTGTCCTATGCTGAGGTCACAGCTGTATGCTAATTGTTGTGCCTCATTAACCTGTCTCTTCTAGAAACCAAGCCATTCTTTACTACTGTAACATCACTGAAATCAATGGTAAGACAGGAATAATGGAGTATAAATTTAGGATCAACATTCATTTTCCTGAGACTTTTTACTGTATGCTGTAAAAATATTAATGGATCCATTTTTATTCTTAAAGAGATTGACTTGTAAGTATTCCATTTATTAAGAAAGTTCTGAAAACACAAAGGTGTGTGAACTCTTGGATGTGACTTTTACAAGTGCAACCAACCTATGCCGCTACAGCATGTGAATGACAGAAGAGTAAAGTAAAGAGTAAAGCTGGTACACTGTTCTGCTGAAAGCTATTTCTGAAATACAGGAGTGCAGCTGAAATTTTACCCATGGCAATGTGATTATTAGGAGGTCTGTGCAATGAAGTCAGTGGAAAAAAAAACACAGCTGAGTTCAAAAGGAATTGAACGGGCTCTATGATTAGTCATCTGAAAATAAAAGGACAAGGGGAGAAAGCCTGGTACAGATTTGCTGGGTACAAAAAATCCTCACTGACTGTGGAAAATTAGAATTGGCAGATAACAGGCTATATTCTGAAAGCTACTTTTATGGACATCATAAGTATTGCTTTCTGGGATGATCCAGTAATAAAGTACATCCCAAATTGTTGCTTCTTTCATGGAAATGCTACTTCCTTTCTGAGACGATACTCTGAAAAATTCAAATACCTTGTGTGACAAGGCAGGTAATAAAAGGAAAATATCCAGAATAAAAGATACTAGGCTAGACAGGAATTAGGCAAGAGGTAATTCTAACTTTGGCTGCCAAGATATAGATATTACTTGATTATTGTTAGAAGACACGGAAGATTTTAGTTCTCTGACAAGCCAAAATTCATAGAGTAATGACAAATCCTTTCACATTCAAAGAATGCATCTAGAAAATCTATTCTTACTCCACATTTCTCTCTCCTGGCATGCTTGCCAGGCCCCAGGTCCCCACAGCTGGTGTCAACAATAGCTCCACAGGCTTCAGCTATCCTCCCAGATTTGTGCCTGTTTACACAGTTGATTATTGCTCTTCATATATTTTATTTTGGCTTCATAAACCAGAGCTGTTCAGTTTGGTTCCACGAATCACGAACACTGAGCTGATGACACAAAGGCTCAGGTAAAGCTTAGTAATAGGGCAGCTTTCTCATTTTATGTTCCATGAAGGAGAGTCATGGAAGGAGTCAAGGAGAGTCAAAATCCAAATCCTATTCAATACTCACATTATCCACATGCAATTTAGTTAAATGAAGAAATAATCATCACAGTACCCAAAAACAGAGAAACTACATGGTAATAAACTGAAGGCTTGCTATTAAATGTTGTGCAGAGCAAAGATTTAGGAATTTACGTTACATTTCAATCTCTCAAAACAAATATGATGACTAATTTGTTAATTGCTACTACACTATGCAGTTTCCAGGGTTACCTTAATCACTATCAAAGAGTAGTATTCTAACAATATTACCCCTGTTATTTAGTTTTGAGAAGGAGACTGTGAATGTTTTCTCCTATTGATATGCCAAACAAAAAATAGGTGCTTTGCTTTCAAGTATTTTTAGGTTTCTTCTTTATTCTCTGAAGATCACCAAACGAAGAGAGCTGCAGTTAAAGCTGTTCTCCAATTTTAGGTGGCATTCCCTGACAGAGTTTAAGTAATTTACAGATAGAGAAAGAACTATTAACGAGCGCAGCACTGGTACCTGCTACTTGCTTACCTCCAAATCCAGGTCTCAGTGCGAAGTCATGGTCCTCTATGCGAAGAAGCTGCTCAGATTTAAGTGGCCGGACTTTGGTGCTGTCAAGTTTCCTCATTTTAATTTCTCGTTTGCTATGTTTAAAGAAAATAAAAAAGTAAGAAACTTTTTTTTTTCTGCCCGAGAGAAGGCTCATTTAATGAAGCAGAGATTCAAGAACCCTGGACAGTTGAATCTGGACCAGTGAGGGAAATGACTACATTAGTAAAGCTGGGGAGATCCATATTGTGAAAGATGGGGAAATCAGACATGAGGGCACCAAGGTTCATGAGGAACACCTATTAAAATATTTATTACGTACAAGAAGTTCAGTCCTCAGAGACTGAACCTATCACTATGCAAGAGATGAGAACCAACTGAAAAAAACGGTACTGTCCACATTACCCCTTTCAACAAAGATTTGGAAATAGCACTGTATATCCATGGTTTAAAAACCATTTCATATTATCTATATTATAAGGACAACTATATTTTTATTATAAATGTTTTTGTTTGGTTTTTGTTTGTTTGTCTTTTTCCCCCTAAGAGCTCAAATGAGTCAATAATTTCCCAGGGGAATTCTGAGACTGATAGTCCTGGATCCAGGAAGTTGCTTTTTGAGATCCTCTCAAACATTCATCAGTTGTAGCCATGCTACATGCTAACATGCAACTTCCTGTTTATTTTTTGCTCATTATCTCATCCACTGTTTGCTGTTCAGCCACACAGTATTTATTTGCATCACAGAAATACTGTCTCTGTGGCTTATGTCATGTTGCACATAACTGAGCCTGTGGGAAGCACAGAGGCAATACAGATGAACCCGGTCAGATGCCCTCATCAGGTTGCCATGAATTCTGCAGTTGTTCCTAGGGACTGCTGCTAACTCTCTTCCCTTCACAGAATGTACTGCACCACAGTCTAGATTCCATGCAGAAGTTCACTACCTGAGAAAGGAACTGATGTACTACGTCTGCATTTAAAGTGACCAATAGCTGCCCATCACAGTGCAGCCTTCCTGTCCATTTTTCTTGTATACAGAAAGTATGTCACAAACAGCAGGGAGGTCAGTACATACTCATATCCCAAAGTATTCGGGTTAAAACACAGAGAAGGTCTGCAGCCAGACGTGGCAGCTCAGTGACATAGCCTTTAGAAAGCGTCTGTTACATTGTTTACTTTGGCTATAAGGAAAATGCAATGATGCTCCCTTCAGTTTCCACTCCTTCTTGTGTGACCTGCTCTAAGTGCCTGGCTCCAAGTAGTAACAGAACCAGTCAAAGCTTAGCTGGAACATTATGCTTAGTTCAGGGCATTCCTTTTATGAAAGATGTGGGAAGATCTCAAAGAATTGTTGCTGCTTAATCTAGAGGAAGAAGACTGAGGGAATGCACCAGTCTTCAGAATGCATGACGAGCTTTTACAGGGCCCTTTTTCCATGTCCTCTCACAGGTAGGGTGGGCAGTGGCAACAAGGGAGATCTGTGTTACCCCCTGGTGAAAACAGATTGCTTGGGGAGGTTTTGGGCTACATATTAGACAGATATCTGTAGGAATGAATTAAATACAGCTGCTTCGCCACAGGCAAGGGAATCTCCCTAGAGATCATTTCTTTCATGCCTTCTGTGATTCACCGAGACTTTGCTGCCAGTGACTCTAATTGTTACTTTAGACTGGATGATTGAAATTTGTTCTATTTGCCCTGTAGTCAAACACTGAATAGGATGAGATACAAAATACCTTAAGACAAGGCGTATCTGCAGCTACTTCAGCTTTTTTCTCCTCCCTCCACCTCCTACCCCCTTTTTTCAATAACAAAGGCCAAGAAATTACTTCTAAAAATGCTGCATCACAGGGGTGCTATGATGTCACTGGCTGCTAGGCCACTCAGAGTCACTGGGCTTGACCAAGTTTATCTACCTGTGTATTCTTGAATGCCTATAGCAGTGTTGCGTGAACCAAAATATCAGGGCAATCATCCATCAGGTATATCAAAGAAAGACTTTAGTTTTCTCATTATTAAAATTACATGGATGCTAAAATGAAACCTCATGCTTCAGAGAATTAAAGCTACCACAAGCAAGTCTGTCTGCATCAGAGCAGAACAGGCAGTGGAAATGAACACCTGCAGTGCTCTGTAACAGCCATGCGGGGAAATTCTGCTGCTTGGGAATTGGTGTAAAATGAAATGATGAACTGTGTTCAGAATGCCATGGCACAGCTAATTTAGTTTGGAAGCACTAGGTTATTTGTCATTAGATGTGCCGAGGAAGATGCCTGTTTGAGGCTCTCATGATTTCACTGGAAGAAACAGGCTAAACCTATGGTGCATCTGTTACATCTTACTGGAAATAAGTATGTGACTGAGGAAAAATTTCCCTAGTCATCTCAAAAGGGAAAACATAAGCACCCACGTCAGGAGATTTTTCTTAATAAGCCACTGAAAATACATGCTTTAGGATTTTGTTACTTCTTCCATTTTCTTGTATGAGGAAAAATAAACAGAAAAGCTGCATAAACAGAAGGCATCTTTTACGTCCACTTACTCGAACAGCATCTTCAAGCTGATGCTCTGTATACAAATGGTGGAGTAACTGTAAGTATTTCTAGCTGCTCTCAGAAGTGGTTATTCAAGCTAGGAAAGATCCTGCAGGGGTCAGAATAGTCTTTCCATTACAAATGTGTGGCATCTTTCCTTCAGTACCTCTCTTTGGCAGAAAATATTTTTTAACTGTAAAGGGAAAAAAAAAACTGCTTACACGCAGTTGTGCATATTCTTGACATTAATTTCATGGATGCTGGTACCATTGCACATGTAAAGATATCAACATTTCTAAAAATCCCATTAAAAGATCTAGGTGGTTTTTTTTTTTTTAAGCACACTCTAGCTTCACTTTTTTCTCCTGCTTGCCTGCCACTCCTACCCAAGGCTAAGTGTTCTCCAGCAGATATTCCTTTAACATCAGCATCTGGACTCCAGATGTTGTTCCTTGGCTAAGAGAGTATTACATTCTCCTCACTGCAGCTTTAAAGTTGTTTAACTGATGACTCAGAGGGAATTGCATGCATGTATTTGTTTACTCCCAAGAAATCCTAGACTCATATCTTGCTATTGATTGGTACCACAGCATTGTGAAATCATCAGCAGATATTTTCATGAGTGCTCCTTCCCACGGAGCCAATTCCATTAAACAGCAGAAGAGAAAGACTTAAGTGTAGGTCTCAGAAGAGCTTCTCAAGGTCACTCAAAGACCACAGTGGTGTGGCAGTTGCCAGTGGAACACTTTGTTCTCACAAAAGCACACCAGAGACATAGTTTATATTTCAGTGGCCTATTTGGTATGCAGCTTTGGCTAGAGCACCATAGCCTAGGAGTCCAAATGTAGTAGCTGATTTTCCATCCTTGTGTGGCAGACGTCAGGGTGTGCTGTTTGAGAGGAAAAGCCCGCATGCACTTAAGGAAAGAACATCTCTCTTTACGTGTCTGGGGTAGCTGTAACAAATGGATATCTGATGGGTGGCTTGGTGTTGGCATAGATCTAGGCAATGGAAAAAAATGGGCTTGTCAGCCTAAGTGAAGCATGTGCTCAAGAGACCGCTGCTTTCAGTTATAACACCTCTAGCTTTCACAGTTGTCTTCCAGGCGACATTTACATTATGTAAATGAAATTGTAGCCTATAATTAAATTCCAACAGAGGACATAAAAAGCATTTGAAGTGTTTCACATCACAGAGGGAAGACAATCCTGCTGGCATTTATATGGGAATTTATTGGAAGCACTAGCTCTTCAGATACAAAACTAGTGAGACAGCGTTTGGATGCTTCACTACCCAGATTTGTTTCACGGTCTTGTGGCTCAATGCCTTGTTGTCTCACAGAGCTTTCAAAGAGCAGCTTGTCATTACCTAGAAAACCAGAGCAACTAATTCAGAATTCTTTAACAACCAATGAATATGTGGCAGGCTTTTAAGGACAAACTTATCTGCTCCTATGTAACCTCAAAATAAGTAACAAGAAGTGAAAGGTCAAAAGGCTGCTCAAGGAAATCAGATCATTTCTGGCTGAAGCATTTAACCACATAACACCATCAGTGTAGTTCCATAACTAGTGGCTTCTGGGGAGTGATGCGGTTAGTAACCTAACTGGTTGCCTTTAACTTACCAGGTTATTGAAACTTTTCTATGGTTCAAGGAGAAACCAGACAAGTGAATGAAAAAGAAATCCACAGAAGGTCGCTAAGTCTGCAAAAATAACACCAAACACAGTAAGTTTCTGTGGGAAATATAGTGACTGGAGGCCCAGCAGCTGTAAGGAGAAAATATTTTCTGTGTTTGCCCTGTACTTATTCTTCCAAACTGCTGCTTACAGCCATTGTGAGAAAAGGTCACAGTAGTACATGGGCATTAGGTCAGATCTTATGTGGCTCTTCTGTTTTAATGCCCCATTCTACTTATAAGAAAGCAAAGCCCTTACAGCAGACTGGAGGAAGGCTGCAGCACCTCTGGATATTCAGGAAGTTATAAACACCTTTCCAGCACCATCCTCATCTTGATAGACTTTGAAAAATCTGAAACTCACATTTCAGGAATAACAGGCAGGAGAAGTGTTGCTTTCTGTTACACTAATTTAGTATCCAAGATACCATACTTCCCTAGTGGAGAAGAAGTTATCACACTCAAAATGAAACTAGCTGAGTTTATGAAAAGTGTACTCCGAAGGACTCTTTCGTGAAAAGAATACCATGAAGGACTCTAGATTTAATGGCCAGAAAGTTCTTTACAGTGATACGTTCCTGAGGTACTCCAGCTACTACCAAATCAAAGGTAACTAAAAGGTAGAATTACAGAACTTATTCCCAGGAGAGTTTGTGGAGTTATATAGTAATGTAATCTCAGAAACTTTTAACACATTTGTCAAATTTTGAAACTCAGATAGATACAGGCATCAAAATTGTACAGTTCTCTCTCTCTCTCCCCCCCTCTCTTTCTCTCCTCTCTGCATTTCCAAGTGTTCAGTGACATCAGCAACACGTATGGCCAAAAAGCCTAATATCTGGATAGTCAAATGTTTTGTTCTTTGCTTTAGGAAATGGACCACGAGAATAATCTCTTTCTCATGTACTTTTGGTTAATGCTTTAAAATCTTCTTTACAAGAGAACGCAGACAAATAGCTTTGGAGGGAGAATTGGGTTACTCTATTAAACCAGAGGAACTTGTAGGTTAAGTAACATTTTCACATGGGATTCTTTCTAAAAGGCCACCCATTTAACTAAGGCCATCTGTCAGCTGTGTCCCTAATAACTCTGGTGCTGGCTGAAAGGTTTTTCCCCAGCATGAAAAAGAGGCCGGTGGAAAGTCAGCCCCTGTTGCAATGTACTGGAAGATAATGCTGTCTTTAGAAACAGAATCAGAGAAAGAATCAAACAAAAAGAAATTAAATGTGTTTGGATCCATTCCACGGAAAAGCTGATTTGCAGCTGTTAAGCTTTGGGATCTTCTATGGCTCAGATTCTGCGGTCTTCTTCCCAATTCCAAATTTTAAATCACAAGGGCCTAGCAAATGGTACAAAAGGGCAAACCTTTGCCTCGCGTAAAGAAAACTGAGACCCCAGTCAGCATTATCTGAGAATGCAGTGCTGGCATTCCTCCTTGCTTCTATTCTGTTAACATCCTTCTTCTGCTTGTCTCACAGGACCGTCCTGTGAATCCAATTTGTAGGTACTAGTAAAGGTCTGTGAAGATGGAGGGGCTACTGTGCTAGTATTGTTCCTGTTCCTGACCTGTTGTCCTGAGGCAAGAGGTCAGCAATGTCCAGCAGGATGCCATATTTGCTGTCTCCTCCCATCAGGCTTTCCTCCTGCTTTCTAAATTAGTATGCCAGTGATGAAGCAACTCCTCTCAGCTACAGCAGAACAGGACACATGCAAACAACAGTAGCATATGTTTCCCTTTTACCAGTGACAAAAAAAAAAAAATGTATCAGTAAGCTTAAAACAGACCATTACCCCTAAGGCAATAATAAGATATTTTACTCTGTTTCAGTTTGATTCTTAACTGCTTCCTGAGACTAATAAAGTCCCAGATTAGACTTCATTTTGATATTAGGTCTAGTTCTGTTTATTTTAATTATAGCAAATAATCACACACTCATACTCACTCCAAAACTATCAGTGTTTGAAGCAGTCTGCCAGTAGGCGTTCTGTTCCCGAGCACTTGGCGTTGACCAAACTTGAACCTACGACCTTGAGAAAATCCAGAAATACCAAGCTATACAGCATCTGCAGGCACTTCCATTGTGTCACTGGGATATGCTCTCTTGCCCTGCATTGCTTAACCATGATTTTAACAAGATATGTAAGGACTCAGAGATATATCACTGCTGGATTATCACATACGGAGAGATACAGAATGTAAACAGCTGTATGCCTGTTACAAAGCATATAACTTTAAAAATAGCTTACCCACACTAGAGGAGTCCAATCATGTTACTTTTCCTCGATAGGTGATTATTATGAACAAACTACCAGCTCCCCTGTCTACTTGAATAGGAAGGTCAAGGACATGGAAAAGTGCAACAGTTGCATCATTTCTCCTTCCTTAAATAAGGCTACTTATTACAATGTCTCCAACTTTTCTACAAAGACGGGCTTTGCTTTGATCACCACTGGCAGCCAGCAGTCTGTTTACACGCTGTGAGGTTATTTGGGAAACACACTTAGAGGGCCCACACCTAAAATATGAAATTGTGTTTGTGGGAAAAAGCACAAACACTTTGCACAAAACGTTAAATGTAGAAAGCTTTGTATTCCTATTTCTTTTAAACCACCAACTTGATTGGAAAGACTAAGAATGGATACAACCTCCTTTCCAATGTTGAAAGCATAGGCATATTGCAGAAAGGGAGCACACTGTGTTGTCAATAACAATAAAGTACAATTCACCTCATTTAGTACCATAAGAATGTCTTCAGTATCTTGATAGCGTAGCTGCTCTGCTATTTACTTAATGGAAGTCATTTTATAATGTTGGCATTAAACTTTGGAAGGCATTTCTACTTCTTGTAATGGGAGTGAGAGAGCTAAAATAGTCAGTATATCACAGCAGTATTCTGATTCCATAAAATTTCAAAGAGCTGTTTGTGGGCATGTGCACAATCACATGAAATATATACAGGAAATCACAATATGAAATGTCTGCTTATGAAAAACCTCTGATAATTAATAGTTTAACATTTCTCTTTTGGGAACACCCTATCCATACACTATGTATAGCGTAAATTCAGAAACTGGCAAAACAGGGCAATAAACAAACAAGATGCATTGAAAGACTGCTGACAGACAGCATAAAGTTTATCAGATGAACATAGACAGAGGGAACACGTTGCTTACCTGTTATGCTTTCTTAAGAATGAGAATTGTTGCCGATGGTGAAGATGGTGACGCTGACTTGGAGAGCTGTGTAGCACTGCTGTCGGCCACAGGCAGGTGAAGAACAGTAGCTTAATGACCAGGACCATCTCTTCCAAAGATAAATGCACCTGATCAGCCAATCCACCTTGCTGACTTTTTATTTTTAGTGTTTTTACTGCTTAGAAACAGCATATCATACAAAGGATGCACATGAAGCAAGGCATCACTGAAGAAAGAAGACAGTGGCATCCCAGTTCTGATGCCCTCTCTGAGTTCCCCTCATGTTTTGGCAAAACATAAAAATTCCTTAAGCTCTACATCCCTGCAGCATCTGCTGTCAAATCAGAAGCACCTTACTTTTAGAAATGTAGTAGATACAGCAATTTGTTTTGCCGGGCTGCAGTCTGATCCATTGCTTCCACTCTTTCAGCACAGGCGCATATATGAATTCTCCATCACCCGCTCAGTAACCTCTTCAACATAGCCTGTGCAGGCAAAGTGATGTCAAACATTTAATCCCCCTTAAATCCCACACAAAACCATACAAAAATCTGCTTTAATGACAAAGGTCTCTAAATTAATCTTTCTTTCTATATATGTGTGTATCTGCTCAAAATAATTTTCTGTAAAGATCAAGCTCTTTCATTAACTGGCTACATTGCGTTGTCTTCCCAACCATTAACATCATTACTGATTCTGTGGTCTGTAGTATAAAGCATTTTGTCTGTAAGTACAGAATGGATAATGTCATGAAAAAAGTCCAACTTACATGTGAAGTCTCATTTCAATACTCCTGATTAACATTGGAAAATACTGACGATCTTTTTTTTTTTTTCCTAAGCTCTGCAGCTATTTAATTTATCCTACATTTATAAAGTGCGTGCATGCCTAAGTATCCCTACACCACCCCTAATGTTATCTTAATTTCATTTAGCCTGCTCCGCCTGTTCAATGGCAAATTGAATTGCAAAACATTTAATCAACAAAATGCTGCTTAGGCATTCATTTCAGAGTGCCCGTTTCTCCTATTAAAGGTGATAAGATCTCTTGTGGACTCAAAACTGGGCAATAACCAACACACCTCCTTAGCTGACACAGTCAATATATCCTTTTAAGAGCAAGTTCAGTAATTATCAAAACCATCAGCATATGTTTATTGTTCTTTACCTAGAAAACAAGAGAGATGTGACTGAAAGTTAGGGGAGGTGGAAATCCCTAACCCCCATCTAACAGAAATGGAAGTAATTCAGGTCTCCTCACAGTAGGCTTCTTCCCGAGTCAGACAAACAAACAGGGAAATAAAAAACCCACCCACTACTTTATCTGCTGAGACTGTTAACATCAAAGCATAACAGGATAATCATTTCGTGATGTAGGCATCTGCCTCCTTAGAAGTCCCCTGTGATTTTGAACTAAATCTATTTGGCCCAAGAAATAACAATGAGATGCAAACTATTTCCAGGAGATTACCAAACAACAGCTAATTCCTGCTGATTTTTCCATTTGGAGTTGAAGAGCTGTCTTCCTGGGACTAGTAAGAAAATGTTCCTACCCAATCAGTATAAAAATGTAACAGCGTTAGATTAGATTAAAGGCTTCTAACCCTATTACCCCTCTCACTCTCCACTGTTCACGGTTCAATCCTTTCTTGCTCAACAATCCCACAGAAGACTATTTGTAGCCTGACTTGGAGATAGCCAGATAGTGTTTCCAACAGCTCTTAGCGTATTTCTAGGGTGGACTTTCTGGAGAAGGTAAACATACGCCAAAAATACATAAGACCTTTAACAGGCTCTAGTCATTTGCACCACTGTCTAGGGGGAAAAGGAAAATAAATAACTAAAAAGAATCCATTTCAGGCAGAGAAAATACTTGTTTCCAAGCCTATCTGTTTAAGCTGTCTAGTCTCATCCAGCCTACGTACATCTGAGTATCAGAGTATCTTATTAAATCACATAAGAGAAAACATCCAGAAGCCTTTGAGTCCTCCGCTTTCCCTGCCCAAGCTCAGGCATTACAGTAGCAGCTACAGTAGCAAACCAGATAAAAAACTAGCTACACTGCAAGTTGTGTGGCAAAGGTATCACTGCATGTTCAGATATCTGCTCACTATTCAGTATTAACTCTTTGCCAACCATTTTCCTCAACTACAAAGGGTTAACAACATGTATATTACTTCCAGGGAAGACAGCATAGTCATCCACACTGTTTCCAGAGACTTTGGGGAAAGCCATATTGTAGTGCTTACCATCACCTTTATCTGAAACTGGTAGCTATTATCCTCACTAAGCACGATGGGGGAGGGAGACAGAAAGTCCCATCCTCCATGGAGGATTTCCAAAACATACATATTTCCAGAAATTAATTCTGTCTAGCCCCCACACACGATGTCCTCAGGAGGAACTCCTGCAAAGTGAAAGGGTAGACGTTTCATTCCGTTAATGGATGTGTAGTAACAGTGAGAGCAACTAGATGTCACCCGCAGCAACAGGATTTTTTCATACTAGAGTTGTTTTCATTTCCTCTGGGCAAGAGAGCATTACACAGAGCAGGTTATGATATCATTATAAATTGCCAGTAAGAAAACAAGTTAATCTCTTATGCATTTAATAGTAATCAATTCTAAAAGGATCCTTCTTTGCAAAATAATAAAGACAATAGACTTTGCTTGTTTTGGACAAGTTCTTAACAGCTCCTTGTGTTTAAACACAGTTAGAACATTGTCTCTTTGTTACTACTGAAATACTTCTTTAAAATTATCCCTTCTCTATAGCACGTGAACTCCTTGCAAAGTTTATCTTTTGAGGACAAATCCACTGCATGGTAACGGTGCTTGAGCTCACTGGAACAGCTTACAACCAACCAAGCAAAAGAAATGAAGGTAAGTACACTACCACATATTGAAAAATGATATGCCTCCTTTTAGTCAGAAAAATTATATGCAGTTTCAGGTAATTTCAGTCTGGAACTAGAGACCACTCTCCTCTGCACAACACAAAGCAGAGCAAATCGACAACAGCTATTACCAAAATGCGAACAGAAAAAATGCCAAGGAAGTAGAGATGTTTCAGAGGCCTGTATTTTTCAGGAAATCTGAGCACATCTGAACTCCATTCTAAATAACAGGAACTGAAACAACACAGTACGTCAGCACTAAAATCCTGAAAATTAGCTGCACGAGACATAGAAGAAATACAATGTGGAGCCTGGCATGTATTTTTAATTCTCCTAATAAGAGAATTAAATACATGGACAACGTATTCTTAGGAGTTTCCTGAAACACGCAGGTTTCTAATACACGTTGTAAAAAGCAGAAGGGATGGAGGATATCACAAACAACCAGCAAATCATACAAAGCAGGTTAACCAGAGCTGTCAGTGGGAGAGTTTGAACGCAATACTGCAGTGCAAGAATAGGCAGCGTTCTGCTTTTCTATGGTAACAGGCCCGGTGCATAGCGCTTACCATTTGTACTGTGGTCCCTCACAGAAATACAAGAGTCAGAATTAAGGAAACTACTTATCTCAATACAGATGATACATCATCTTGTGAGAATAAGGTGCCCATTCTCAATTCTTAACAAGATGAAGCAAGAGAACAGCAGAGCCTGAGCATTATGGCCCAGTATGGATGAAGCACTTCATATAACATTTGCAGTGATACGCAGCTCTTACAATCCTATTCTTTACTAAGTCTTTCAGTAGTGTGGCAAATGCACATTCGTGACTGTCCTAAGTAGTCTGAGATAACAAATGGCATACTTTAGGACTGCAAAAGGACCAAAACAGGGAAAAAAAAAAAAAGCCTACAAATGCAGCAAAAAAAACATCTAATCTCAAAAGTGGTGCAAGATTTTTGCAGTTAAACTCTATGGTTTTACAAACAGCTTAAACAGAACTACCAGCTACTGCTCAAACCCTGCCCTCCCCTCTGTCCCTGCAGTGCACCACAACTTGCTGGTTTGCTTTCCTTTCCCTTTTTTATGTAAAATTTTAGCACCACAAGTTCAAATTTCTTGTGAAATTATGGTTCTAAACATATTGTTCCATGCATGTCAGTATCACACTGTCTTTGAAATTCTCGTATCATCACACAGCGCATTCCTGGCATCAAGCACAGCATAAAGTGAAGCAAACCCATCTGTAAATGCAGAGTCACCAGGGACAGTCTACACATGTATGTCACCTGGATCCAGATTGAGCCCAGGGGTCTGGTCTAGGTTCTGACACTCTGTGAAGTCTGGCTCATCTCACAGCTACTCCAGGATGTTAAACATACTGTCTTCAGCATGTTCATGCAAGAACTTTCTTTTCTGACTACTCCTGTATCCATGAACCTGGAGCCACTATTCCACTTTCCCAAATACCCTCATTAATAGCGGAACTAAATCTCAAACCTGCAATTTAAACTCTAGAATTGCAATGGGAAATTACATTAACTCAGAATCCATTGAAAGAAATACAAAATATTTGGCTTTCAGTTGGTTTCATTCGCATCTGAGTGGCCAACACATCTTAAAATAAGTACTCCGAGAAATGTACACAGCCAGTGTACATGCAAGAAATCCTGGTGAGATAAAATCCTGTAAATGAAGTGTAAATTCAGCACTCTGCTTTTTCTTCTCACGAGTGAACATTCAGTTGCAATGGCTCATCAAGAGAAAGTGCAATTCATTAAAAAGTAAAGGACAGCAAAAAAATGCCTAAATTTCTCTGACTCTTTGCATTCTCATTTTTCAGTTTCTAAACTGAGAATTCTTTCTTTTGCCATTCTGCTCCGACAGACCAATCACTTAATTAATTTAATTCCTAAATCCCTTTACTTAGCTTTTACAGCAGCAATTCTGAAAGTAAAATGATCAGTTTTAGTGCCTCTTGTTAAGGAACAATGTGTGTCTTGAAAAAGAAAAAACAAGCAGCCACATTCACGCTGGATATACACTTACAAACTCACTGGTTTAATGGCAGAAAACAAGGCATTAATGTAACTGTTTTGTCTTTGCACAACTCCACCTTAACCACAGGTGCTAGATACAGCTATTGAGCTCTTCCTTTCCTGTCTATCTCCTTCCAGCAAGAATGTTGAGAGTTTGCTTCTTTATGTTTGTAGAACACATCTCTTTAAAATTCTCGGTGTCTTTCACAAAGGAAGATCAAGGGGGAACCCATATGGCCGAGTAACTCACAGAAAACGGGAGCAAGCTAGTTTGCCATGGTGCTTCAATGTGAAAAGCCCGAACATGGTGCTTCAATGTGAAAAGCAATATCTACTGTGTGTGATTTTTTTTTCTTTCTTTCTTCCATGGCAGTTTGGCAAATACCAGTGTCTCTTGGTGGCGCTCAGCAGTTAGATCCTAATTGCTATCTGAAGCTCGTTTGGCTCATTTCCCTCCACAGACTGCAACAAACCAAGTCAGCAACGGCATTTGCCCTCTTCTTGCTGCCACCTCGAAGTTCACTAAGCACTTCTACAAAGGGAAATCAGAACACACCTGGTTTATTGTCCAGGAGTTAACCATATCTCAGACAGGAACCAATTTATAAAATGCATTGCATCTCTGCTAAATTCCTCCTGCTGTCACCTGCTAATGCGAGGAGAAAAAAAAACCTGTTGCACAGTGGAAAATATGTGGCTTTCAGCTTTAGCGCTGCAAACTTTTTTGATTTTTGCAGTCAAAACAGAGACAGATTTATTTATCGATTAAAGTCTGGTCTCTGCTGGACACAAAACAGCTTCAAAAGCCATCAGGCACAATTCAGTGGTTGTTTTCCAGCCTTTCCCACCGATAACTCCCAGAGAAACAGATGTTCGCACCACAAAGCAAGTGCTCGTTTCGAAACGGGCGGCCAAATTTAACTCACCAAATTCAGGTTTTATTAACGTTTGGCTCGATGGAAGCGCCCTCGCGCTGCCAGCGCCATGACACGCGCAGCACCGAGATGGCGGCCGCGCGGAAACGGCTGCTCCCAGCGGCCGCGAGGTGGCAGCGCCGCCCGCCCGCGCTCGCTCGCTGTCCAGCGGCCGCGCGCAGGTGTGGGGTGGCAGACCCAGGCTTTCTTCCCGCCCTCCCCCGCAGCCTGCCTGGGGTGGTAGGGCGGCAAAAGTAGAGAAGCTCCGCGGCTGGCGGCTGGGGGTTTTGGTTTACGCGCCTTGCCGTGCTTCCACAGCCATGCGCCAGCCCAACGGGAGGAGGAAGGCATTAAAAATGGGAGAGGTGGGGAGAAGGCCAGAAAGCCGGCTGGATGTGGAGGGTGGCTTTCAGCAGTCCTGAGGAAGAGGGTCCTCATCTAGGGGACAGCGTGAGGCAAAGGCTAGCGGGCAGATGGAGCTGGGAATTTGCAGGATGTAAACTTTGCTAGGCCGTACTATATTGCACACAGCAAGTGACCATTAGAAATATTTAGAATTGAAATGAAGGTAGCAGCTTCATGAAGTATGAAAGCTCTGTGGGAGCAGATGGGCTTTAGTCAGAGCGGTGGGAAGTAAGAACACCGGGAAAAGGTGAAGAAATTACAGAATCACAGAACTGTAGGGGTTGAAATGGAACTCTGGAGATCGTCCAGTCCAACCCCCGCTAAAGCAGTTCCCTACAGCAGGAAAGCATCCAGGTGGGTCTTGAATATCTATCTCCAGAGGAGGAGGCTGCACACTTCTCTGGACAGCCTTTGCCAGTGCTCTGTCATTTTCAGTTAAAAAAAAAAGTTCTTCCTCATGTTCGTATGGAGCTTCCTGTGCTCCAGTCTTTGCCCGTTGTCCCTTGTCCTGTCGCTGCATGCCACCAAAGAGAGCCTGGCCCCATCCACTTGACTCCCACCCTTTAGATACTAACAGTGATGAGATCCCCTCTCAGCCTTATCCAGACTGATGAGTCCTGGGTTTCTCAGCCTTTCTTCATACAGGAGATTCTCTAGGCCATTTTACTAAATCCATTAGTTTAAAAAAAAAAAAAAAAAAGGCAGACCTTTCCATGAACATAACCCAGAAAACTAGATTTACTTTGTATCAGCAATATACTACATAATTACCTCACGTAGATTAAGAATATTTTAGGTAGTGATAAAATACAGAAGGAGCCTGCTCAGAAGTGATATTCTCCTTCCAGAAATCCCTTTCTGCAAAGACACTGCAGAGCACTGTCATCCACCATAGCCTATAGCAGGGAGCTCCACAGCAGAGCTGCCCAGCGTGTGGATAAACACCTCTTCACACCTGTCTTAAACCTGCCATTGACCCCACTTTTTACTGTCATTCTTTGGTGTTTTCTCTGCATTGTTTTGTTTTGTTTTCATTTCCTTGTGATTGCTCGTGCTGGAGATCTCCTTGTAATTTGCATGGCACATAGGGAGATACAGGCTCCAGTACAGAAACTGGTTTGTGCTATTGGGCCCTGCTGTATAACTCAACACAGACAGTGTCCTCTACTACCGTATAGCCCCTGCCAGGTGACATCAGGTGGCACGCCATCAGCACTGACTGCTGTGACCTTATGCAGGTGGCATGACTAACACATTTTAAGAAGGGGAATGGACCCCTTACATCCCACATTCTTTTCTTATTTATAATCTGATCCCTTTAGCAAAAGGCATTCTTACAGCCTCAGCAAATAGCCTTCATTTGTCACAGATTTTACCAGGATTGTCAAAATAAATTGTGGAAATAAACACCACAGATTAGCTGATGTGGAAATAATTTGGGGAACAATGTCATAGGCATTTTGCTCCCAGACTTCAAAAGTTGTCAAGCACAAAAATTCAGGATGACTTGAAGACAGTTGATTTTAAAGAGCAGGCATGAGCTACTGTTTGCTTGCCTTCTATTTTGTTAGTCTTCAGTGGTCACATTTAAAAGCTTTTCCAGTAACAAGAAACATCGTTTTGTTTTGCAGGGAACATAGTTCTGCCAAGTATTACATTATGGTGTGTTCTACATCCACATTCAGGAAAATGCCATAGAGAGGAATGTGATAAACATGCTAGATATAGCTGTGGGAGTCAGTCCATGGTGTGCAGACTTGGAGAACAGGAAGAGAAGAACAGATTATGCTTGGGAAATGCAGAGATAGTTCGACACCCTGTGATGGGAGGAGTACAGTTAATACCATGTGGATGGGGGAATGTACATGCCGACTCATACATGAGAGATTTCCAGAAGTGTGAGATAACTGAGACTCAACTCTGAGTCCATGTCAAGAATTAGATTAATTTTTGGTGGCAATGGATTTATGCCTCTTTCTGAATAAACACAGAGTTGATTAAAACCTGCAGCAAAGTACTGGGTTGCACAGGCTCAGGAACTGAGAGCATGCAAGACTTGCAGAATTCTCTCCAGTATTTCTGAAGTGTTTTGGTGGTTTTTTTTTTCTTTCTGTAACAAACTAGCTTCACTCATCACATGGAGTGCAATGTGCAGCTGCTATCAGTGCACATAACTGTGTAACTCGCTCCCAAAGAGCATGACCCTCCCAAAGCAGGAGGCATCACTCAGTCACAGCGTAGGAACTCTGAACGCACCCAGGCTTCCAGTGTTGCACCCTCCATCAACACACTGCAGCTCCCAGCCCCACAAACCTTTCACAAATATGCCACACCTGTGTGATCCGATTACTTACTGAGTATATGGATTTCTCCCACCAATGGTGATACTGAGGGATTGTCTTCATTACTAATTTTTTTTTTTTAATCACCCCAAAGATCTATGTGACAGCATCTGTTGTTGTATCACAAGTCTCTTCCCACTGCATCAAGAGAGAACTGAACGAGAGGCAAACACTCAGGGCTATGAAATTAGGCTTTGTGGAATGCTAAGGAAAAATAAACCACTTCTGATTGTTTTACTGAAAATCTATTTCTCTCCTTTCTGCTTTTCACAAGGCTTCTTTTGCCTGTTCCCTTTTTAGGCTGCATATCAAGGAGCTCAGCAATAGCGAAAAAAATGGTGTAAAAGATATGGAGTCCAGCATATCGTGATTCAACAGAGAGACAGTTATTAAATCCTCTGCTTTCTGCTGCCTGCAGCGTTTTCAGCATTTTGTAAGTAAAGCTATTTGAAAAGCTGTTTTCTGTACTACAGCATTAAATGAACAAAAATACTTGTATTTTTCATTGTATTTATAGTTGAAAGCATTGAATATCCACTGCTCGTTGTGTAGTTTCCACCCCTTCCATGTCAACACCCTGACCATGCAAGATCTTAATTCTGTATGAAACCTGTATGAAACCTATATAAAAATATGTATTAATATTGATGTAACTGCTCCTGCAAGAGCAAGGTAGACAGATCTATAACTACTGCTGAATATTTTTCCTTGCTAAACAGTAGATAATGCTCTGATACCACGCCATATCTATAGGAGGAAAATGTAGGATTTAGAAAGACTGTACCTAGTCATTCAGAATCAGCCTGAAAGTGCAGCTACACAAACTGAAGTAAAAAGCAATCATGAAGCTTAATACCCACTGGCAACAATTCACGTTTCTGTTTACACTTTGAAAATCCTCCTTGCCTTAAATTTTCTTATAGAGATGCATATTTCCATGTGTTTTTATAAAAACTTTCATGTTTATCTTTTCTTGCTCAGAACACAGCTGGTCAATTAAAGGCTGTAAGTCTTAGCAAGTGTACTAATACACACTCTCAAATATATAAGAGAATTACATGAGTGTTATCATTTGCATTGTCATCATTGAAAATAATGTGTTTTCGTTATACGAACATCCTTCTAAAATCTTACACAAAACAAAGGGGCGAATCTCACCTTCCTACAGCCAACAATTCAAATTCAAATGGAAAGTGTAGGTCAGGAAGCAGCAATAGTCACAGTGAAGTAAAAGCTCATGAATCATCTCCATGCTGCTCATTGAGTGTCAAAACATTATATATATATATATATATATATATATATATATATTTGGTGTTTTAAATGAAGATGGAGAAACTGTTCATGTAAAAATCCCAGAGGAAAAACAAGGAATCATCAAAAATCCATTTTACCATTTTTAGTGGGGAAGAGACTTTAAAATGCTTGAAAAGTATTGGAGGTTTTGGCCACTGGCTTCCCTTTCACAATGAATGTAAAACTCCACTTTCCATTTTAAAAAGCTCAGTTGATAGAACAGCACATGATAAGATAAACACAAATGCAAACACTCCTCATCTAAACATCTATCTGCATGTATGCCCAGTATAATTAAACATGGCAAGTCTAACTTAGTTCCTTTTTTTTTTTTTTTATTTAGTAGCAAATTTTAGAGGTAAAATGCAGCAGCTCTCAACATTCATTGGATTAGAATACAGCACGTAATTTTCCTCATGTCCTCGCAACCCCTTGAATATAGTTTTTTTTTTCTCAATGAAAATCACTTTTTTAATAAAGGAAAATGTCTAAAGACTTTAGTCAAGGAGTAGCAGATAAAGATCCTAAGGATGGATACAAAAAAATTGATGGTCTCGGTTCAAAAACACATGTAGTATAAGGCAGAATCTTTAAATCACAGCACAGCCTCCATCATTTCACCATCATTTGCAGCCTCAGGATATTAAAGAGCTAAAATTGAAGCAGACAGGCAGAGCTAAGCATAGTGCTGCCTGCAGCACGTTATTTCCTCTGTGCCATTGCGTATGGGCCTATGAAGCTTGCAGTCCACTCATCTGTAGATCTTCTGGCAGCTTACAGACTGACAGCCTGAAGGTACTTTGATACTGCAGATTCTGAAACACAGAGCTTCGTGAGCTGTCAGCAAAGGTGGTTACCAGGAGCAATCTGACAGCTCCAGTAGAGACATCTGCACAGGCAAAGAAGTAGAAATTAGCTGCCATCAAGCTCCTTATCACTGTGGCTGGGCTGTCATCATGTTCTTGCTGCTGAAACTCCTGGGCTAGCATCTCATGGATGAAAGACCAGGCAGAAATTGTTAGCTGGTTGTTAGAACGGTTTGAGGAGGGGAAACCAATTTCCCTGATCTTGCTTCATCTCATAAATAAGCTCACAGTTAAAGTCAATACACATTGTGGCTATTCACTTGCCTTCATCCAGTACCTAGACAGAAATTAATTAAATTTCTTCTTCTATCTCATTTTATACCTCCCGCAATGTTAAAGAGTTACAGAAAGATGCTCTTATATTTATTCAAATACTGAAAATACTGTAATTCTCAAAAAGGAGAGGACTTTTCTGGAGTCTGAATTAAGTTGAAGCGGAAACTGCTCTCGGAAGTATTTGGAAAGAAGGGGTTTCACCCTGAAAACATTTGTTAAAATAAATATCCATCAAAACATGAGCAGTTTTTCTTACTTAGCTGAGATGAATTGGCGCAGTTCCTCCAGCTGTGAAGTATGGTCAGGAATAACATCTCCCAAAAGCCCAAATTCCTCTGACATTTCCCCTGATAGAGGAGTCGATGTTTCATTTAGAGATTCTTCCTAAACTGAGTCTTGCCTGAAGCCAAGACACTATTCCTCCACCAACTCTGTGGGATTTCTTGCAGTTAAGAATATGGCATACCTAGTGAGATTTGAGAAGTCTAATTCAAAACTTACTGGAGCTTTTCAGATCTCAGGGTCACAGAAGCACTCCAAAACAGCACTTAAATTTCCAACGCAAGGCCTTGGGGTCAAATGTGTTTTAAGGAAGTGGAAGCCAGGGAAAAACATAGAGATGCTTATACTTTCTCTGTAGGAATCACACTGATTACAAACTAATTAGAAAATCCATTTTGTTTTTGAATTTGGAACGGAATGGAG
This sequence comes from Numida meleagris, assembly GCF_002078875.1. Taxonomy (NCBI): domain Eukaryota; kingdom Metazoa; phylum Chordata; class Aves; order Galliformes; family Numididae; genus Numida; species Numida meleagris. The sequence continues at coordinate 89,293,949 of NC_034409.1, forward strand.
TAGAATAGAATCAGTTCAGGTGGAAGGGACCTACAAAAATCAAGTCCAACTGCTTGACCACTTCAGGGCTAACCAAAAGTTACAGCATGTTATTAAGGCTATTATCCAAATGCCTCTTGAACGCTAACATGCATGGGGCATCAAGCGACTCACTAGAAAGCCTGCTCCAATGTTTGACCACCTGTACAGCAAAGAAATTTTTCATAAAGTCCAGCCTGAACCTCACTGGCACAGCTTTACTCTGTAATTGGTATCAGGGAAAAGAGACCAGCAGCTTCCTCTCCACTTTCTCTCCTCTGGAAGTTGTAGAGAGCAACGGAGTCACTTCTAAGCATTCTTTCTCCAGTCTTAACAAGCCCAAGTCCTCAGCCTCTCCTCACTGAACATGCTTTCCATACCCAGTACTCAAGTCAGTGTTGCACCAACGCTAAGTACAGGAATAGAATCACCTCTTTTGACTGGCTGGCTATGCATTGTTTAATGCACCCTGAAATGCAGTTTGCCACTTGTCTTCCAGAGCACACTGCTGGCTCTTGTTGAGCTTACTGTTGATCAGCACCCCCAAGATCCCTTTCTGTTGAGTTGCTCTCCCACCACTCATCTCCCAGTCTGTGCCTACATCTGACATTTTCCATCCCAGGTGCAGAATCTGGCATTTTCCTTCACTGAACTTCACACCATCTATGATTGTCCCAAACTCCAGTCTATCTGGTTCCCTCTCATACCTCCATAGAATCAACAGCACCTCCCAGCTTAGTGTCATCAGCAAACTTGCTAAGGATGCACTCCACTCCTTCATCCAGATCATTGATAAAAATAAGAAACAGGACTGGCCCTAGAACTGAGCCCTGGGGTACCCTGCCAGTGACCATCCACCAGCCAGATGTAGTTCAGTTCACTACAACCCTTTGAGCTCTACTGTTGAGCTAGTTCGTCACCCAGAGTAACATGCATCTGTTTGCCTCACAGTTGGACAGTTTGTCCAGAAGGATGCCATGTGGGACATTATCAAAGGCCTTACTAAAATCCAGAAAGTGGGTCACCTTGTCATAGAATGACATCAAATTATTAAGGCAGGACTTTCCTTTCATGAACCCCTGTTGACTTTGCCAAATAATTGCTTTGTTCTTTGCATTGCAATATCACTCAAAGAATAATCTCCATAACTTTTATTTCCTTTTGTTTGTGCTGTTGTGGCTTTTCATATATACATACATTACATTTTTGGTAAGCCCAGCTGATCGTAGAATCATAGAATGGCTTGGGATGGAAGGGACCTCAAGGATCATCAAGCTCCAACTCCCCTGCCACAGGCATGGCTGCCAGCCTCCACATCTAATACTAGGTTAGGCTGCACAGGGCCCCATCCAACCTGGCCTTGAACAACCTCTCTGGGCAGCCTGTTCCAGCACCTCACCACTCTTGTAGTAAAGAACTTCTCCCTGATATCCAACATAAATCTTCCCTCCTTCAACTTATAACCATTTCCCCTTGTCTTGTCATTATCTACCCTTGTAAAGAGTTGACTCCCCTCCTGTTTGTAGGCTCCCTTCAGGTACTGGAAGGCTGCAATGAGGTCACCCTGCAGCCTTCTCTTCTCCAGGCTGAACAAGTCCAGCTCCCTCAGCCTGTCTTTGTGGGGAGGTGCTCCAGCACTCTGATCATCTTTGCAGCCTCCTCTGGACCCTCTCTAACAGCTCCCTGTCTTTCTTGTACTGGGGGTCCCAGACCTGGACGCAGTACTCCAGATGGGGCCTCACAAGGGCAGAGTAGAGAGGGACAATCACCTCCCTCTCCCTGCTGCCACCCCTCTTCTGATGGAGCCCAGGATACCATTTGCTTTCCAAGCTGCAGGAGCACACTGCTGTCTCATGTTCAGTTTTTCATCCACCAGGATCCCCAGGTCCTTCTCTGCAGGGCTACTCTCAAGGATTGCTCCTCCCAGTCTGTATATATGCCTGGGATTCCTCCAGCCCAAGTGCAAAACCTTGCCCTTTGCTGTGTTGAACTTCATTAGATTTGCCTGGGCCCACCTTTCGAGTCTGTTGAGGTCCCTCTGATTGGCATCCCTTCCTTACCTAGTTTTCTTACCTAGTGTTCTTGCAGATATGAGTTCTTCTCTCATCAGTGTTGAAACTCATCACTTCATATGCTATTTAGAAATGAAAAAGTAGTTTTGCTGTGTTTCTGGGGAGGAGCATTGCATAGTACAGAAGCTCCATAATTCTGTGGTCACTTGCCAGAAATGAAACATTTGCATTATGCAGCTGTTTTGAGATGAGAAAGGCACGCAAAACCTGTATTTGGGGGGAAAAAATATTGACACTTTTGCCATCTCAACAGATGAAAGATACAGAGTGTGGTCTTGGCTTCTACCAAGAAACCAGAGAGAAATTTGACATTATAAACTTGAAAATGTGAGAAAACGTGAGATGCACTAAGTATGTAAACTTCCTTATGAAGGAAGAGTCAACACAGAATATCCACTGAGAACAGACTGCAGAAAACAGATGCAGGATATGGAACTGGCTCTTGAAGGAGTTCACGGTCTGAATCAGAAAGATCGAACAGAACAGCTTAAATAGCTAGACAGTGCTCTTGCCTTATTTTTGACTGCGTTTTTGGTTAATCTGCTTTTTTTTACTGTATTTATCATTTTCTTATGTTGACACAATGGTTTCTCAGATCAAGATGGTCAAGTTGATATCAGGTATGCACAGTGTTGAAGAATCAGCAGACTCAAGTGGACATGACAAGAGAGTCATCTGAAGGCAGTCACTTCTGACATGGTTGACCCAGGTGTTGATAGAGCACAACCCCCTGAAATACCAGTTTGTTTTTAAAATGTCACCTTTCTTTGAATACCTCTTCATTCATTCCTGCTCACAGCAGGAGGAAGAAGATGCTCATCCTAATAACCTGTTGAAAAGGGATCGTGTTAATTTCCTCTGACACTTTCATATTTCACATGCATGGAGTATCAGATCTTAATTTACCATCAATAATCTACAGAGAGGGCATTGGTTTATGGAGGTGAAAAGATGCAAGGATATAAATAATGAGCCCATCCACCACTCTGAAGGATCACTTAGAGTAGCAGTCACAAAAGGTGCTCATTCCAGCCTCCAGTTCCTGGACATTTTTTCTCCCTGGACTCCTAGATGGTATTTTCCCTGTGTCCTGTAGCTCCCAGTTTAGATGGCCCTGAATATTTTCTGTATTTTTTAAGAAAACAAGCCTAAAAATAAACTAACCTGTTCTCATGTGAGATAAAACCAGAGGGAAGAAGAGGAGCCCTGAGTCCAAGTGGAATGGTATTTTGGTGCTGGATATTGCCTGGGCCCTCCGTCTTTCCCTGCCAGCTGGGGCTGCCCAAAGCCACTTGCTGTAGCCACACCACCACCTCTTCAGAAGCACAGAGGACTCTCTGGGACAACCCCATGTTAAAACTTGCCAGAATAAAGGTGCCGTGCCCCATATTGCTTGAATCTCAGCACAGTTCTCTCTCCTAGAACCACTGAAGAACATCATTATTTGTACAAAAAAAAAAAATAAATACCATAACCGACCCAGCAAGGCTCAGAAAAATCTGGACCATAAAAAGGGTGACATCTGGATGGCATTTGGATGACTGCGTCTGGATGGCAGGCAGTCAGAAGTGACTGGACAATACAGCAGCATGGTATGGTCAACAGCTCAAACACAAGATACCACACCACAGAAAAATTGTACACAACTGCTTGATTCCTGCAATAGTTAGACTGTGTGGCTAGAAGAGAAAGAGATTTTAAGAGAAAGACAAAGATCATAAGCAAGTAGTTGGAATTGGCAGCGGCTTTGCAAAGATCGGCTTTGAGAACATTTTAATCCCCCAGCTTTAAAGAAATGTATTTCCTTTTCCCTTTTTCTTCCATACCACGGATCGAGCAGCCCTGCCAGCTCCACTGTGAGCGAGCGTAGGGGGCTATTGCTCATTCCTGCCATATGTTTCTGTCAGATGTTTATGTGCACGAGTGACAAATCGTTCTGAGCTTTTGAAAAGCTAAGGGAGATATTGCTGTTCCACACTCCTACCTCACTTCTGCAGTCAGCCTGTGCTGCAGTCAAGACAAGGAGAAGGAACAAGACAGAAGGATCAGGCAGGTGTAAGCTGTGAAACAGCACCCTTAAACTGCAAAGGGGAATGCTCTGGCAGCGAAGAGACCCCTCAGTAATTACAGAAGCGCTGGTCACTCTAGAGAGGAAGGCATTCCTTTCTGAGAAGGAAAAGCTAGCAAGGAAAAGGAAGACAGTGAAAGCAGAAGTCTGGCATCTCTGCTACTGGCCCTCTTATTTTGCACAACAGAAGGATTTTTACAAATCTGCAATTAACACCTTGTATCCTCTTAGTACCTTTGTCCTTAGCCACAGTGAGGCAAATGAAGCTGAAAGGTAATGATTCAATTTTCTGTGTTTCTTTCTTGAAAGAGTAAAGGCCACATCTAAATTTGCTTTTAATGTCCATATTACTTTCTGACAAATTTGGATGCCCACAAGACCTTATAAGAAATCCTGTGCCTCAAATAGAAGGTGAAAAGAAGCAAAACTCATCTAGAAGCCAGGTGAGAGTTGTAACATAAGGATTTGAAGTATGCCACAGAATGATCTATTTGATTTTGGAATATTTTTGTGTCCTTGGTATCTGCTCTGATAGTAATAATGCTTTGTCCGGTGAGGGATGCTTAATTCCTGAAATGAACGTTGGTAGCCATTAATCAGAAGATGGTCTACATACCAGAATCACCAGGAAAAAAAAGTCAGAAAACTTTTCTTTTCAGTGCAGAATTTCTACAAACCTCTTCCCACTACCCCCCTGGAAGACCACACATTTCTGCTTTTTGATATGAAGAGCAGATGAAGGCTTGAGTATCTCACCGGAGTAAGGGATGGTAGAGAGAAGACATATCCCTCTGACAGTCTGGCCATGCTGGCATCCATACATTACAGTTTTGATAGTTGTACTTGAAATCCAGTAAAACAGTTCTTTCCTAGCAATTTTTGATTTGCTAGATGTTTCTCCCAGCTTTCAGGGCATTTCATTTTCTACAAGCAATGTCAGTTGTGCTAAGAGCTTGACCTTTGCATCACCTCAAGAAGAAGTTTTTTGCCCTCTTTAGTCTGTTTAGTCTGTCCATTCATTTCCTTTGCTTTTCATGTCCTAGTGTTCTCCCCATTATTTTCAATTGCTTTGTCTTCTTGGAAAAATCGCCCTTCTTCTCACTCTACCTTTCTGACTCTCAGTAAATTAGCTGGTGCCTCCATGACAACAGCACTGATCATCTCCTCAGGCTGTCTCCATAGGTCTCATGGGACACTATTCTCTGACATCTCTCTTCCTGGTTTTCCTCAAGTACACTTCACCTGTGATTCTCCCCTTGTTGAGTTCAAGGAGACATTTCTATAGCTGCTTTACCTGATTGTTCTGCCACATTTCCTTCCCCGATTGTCAATGATTGCTCTCTTTTTATCCTGTCTGCTTTACAGACTGCTTCAACTTCATAGATCTCCATTTTTAACATTTTTATTTCTTTCTGCAGACAACATCAGTGTTTTCACCTGTCTTATACTTGTTATATTTTCTCAGTGGAGCCCTCTCACCATGTAGCTTCACCTCTAGACTGCTAACTGCCAAAATCATCTCTCTACCCCATCTCCATAGCCCTGAATTGCTTTGTATCTTCAGGCATTTGTTAAACACCTTCTCATCTCATATTTCTCCTACAAAACTAGCTTGAAAGATTTATTTTTTGCATCCTCTTCGTTGCCCACTCATTGCAGACAACTCCACTGCCCAGCATGTCTCATAACCTCAATTATTCCTACCCCTTTATTTTCCTGTTTACATCCTGCTTTGCCCCACTGGGAACTTAAAGGCACTCTCTTTCCAACCAAAGCAAACTCCATTCTCCAGGTGTGATGACTAAAATTGAAGAGGTAGTTCAGGTTTTACACTGTTTTCTTTCAGTTTAAGATTCTCACCTTAGTCAGGCAACAGATTACATAACTGGATGTCTTAGATTTAGGGCTGTTTAGATTTTTTTTTTTCTAATTAAGCCAATCAAAAAAGATTGTTTCTCATATTATCCAACATCATTTAAAACCATTAACTATTCCACAAAGGAAGCACATGTCTGTCTGCAAACCTGCAGTTGGAAGAGTAGCAATTTATAACATTCAGCCCTTCAGCCAGACAAGTGTTCTGAGAAGGCTTTAATTATTTATCGTTATTATTATTTTTATTATCTAGATACTCTTATCTAGTATGAGGTAGAAAAAATGAAGGCGAGCAGACTGCCAATGTACCTTCTAATTAGATTTAGCTTCGTCCATTATCAGCCTATGAGTGAACTATAGTCTGAAATCATTTGGTGTGAGTGGGCTGTAAGATACCATTAACTGCTTTGCCCAAGCTGAACATGTTTTGAACCATAGAGATAGAAGCCCATTGACCTTTCAGAATGAGGTACTTGATAGCAGGAATTCAATAGCAATGTCTAGTCACTAGCTCAAACAAAAATGAGGTATGCTTTGGTGGAGAACAAAATCTGCACTGTCCAAATGTAGACTGGAGATCAATCAGATTTTCTTAGCCCTGAGGAAGTATGTGTCAGTTCTCAAAATGAATGCTGGAAAAGTCCTTTGGCTTAGGAAGTTTGAAGAGCTAGTTAGAAAAGGTGCTGTGACTAACAAGGTTCTGTCCCTCCACTCCCTATCAAGAAATACATCCTCTAATCACGCAGAAGTTAAAAAAAAAAAAAACACTTAAAAATTAAAAATTAGTGAACCACTTTGCTAGTGATTTTTATAGGCAACAGGATGGGCTTTTGTCTTTGCTGGGGCATCTCTATGATTCAGGACAGCTGCACTAACGCTACAGCTGTCAATCCCCTTTCCAGGGAGAGAATTGTAATCTCATTTACGCTTGGCTCCTGGAGAGGGTATTTCAGTTCTAAGTGTCCTTTGATAACAGTGAGAAACACCTGCTGAGTAAGAGGAAAAAGCTTGTGCAGACAGGCTAACTCAAGGAAACCAGAGACATCTCTGACTAGTGGAGAAGCAGCCACGAGCAGGTCTGTGCTGATGTTCTAATGTGGGTCAGGTACCAGCACATGCTTTGTTCTGAATGGGTTGCAGCTTGCTAAAAATTTCTGTTTGTTAACAGCTTAGCAATATTCTGCTTGTTCTGCACACAATGTTAATTTTCACCCGTAGGCACCCTGAAAATTCCTTGTCGTTGACTGCAGCTATCAGCTTCAGCTTCTTACTACCCTAAATAGCTCCTCTGCATCACATTTGAACAGCTACCCTGGCATTCCAAACCCACAGATATAGTAACATTCCTGCACAACTCCTCAGCCTAGGAAATCTAGAAATAACAACGTTATACCCTTTATTTCTCCAGTGATAACAGTCTTGCAATAAATGGGATCTTCTGCAACTTCTTTCTGAACCTGGTAAAAACAGGAGAAAAAACCTAACTGCACATACAACACTCCAATTCAGAAGTGTGCCACTGCTATCTGCTTAAGAGATATTATAGTTTAAGGACAGATTTTTCTCGAGTTATCACGATTTCTCTAGAGTTTATTGAGACTCAGGTTGCAGCAGTCCATACAGGAACATGTTTGTCATTGTGAGGCTACGTCCCCGGCATAATTGTTGTGATGTGTAAGAGGAGCCTGGATAATATGGCCCTAGGCTTAGAAAGGTGGCTCTAATTTCAACTAAAAATACACTGGCATTCCTTCTCACTTATTCTTAACCACACAGCTTCCATCTCCCAAAGTCGCAACCCTTGCGCACGCCTTTCTCCTTTGTCTGGGCTCCTAGTCACCAGTTCTCCTAAATGAGACACAACCTTGTGTCCTGGACCCAAAAATGTTTCCCACCTCTTTTCTAGCTCCCACTTTCAAACCCCATCTTTCTCCCAGCTGCAAGTGATTCACATTTTAAAACAAACAAAACTGCTCCAACACTCATTTGATTTCTTCTTGCATAGGCAAGGACAGGAAAGATTTATGTGCTTGAAGGCTGTCTTATACAAAGTGTATCAGCAGGTAAGATGTTCTACTGAAATATTCTAAGACCACAAAAAACTTTTATTCCATTTGCACTAAAATCAACAGTTGTTTTGCATTTCTTCTTGTTTAACTAAGACAAGCTCCAGATTCTTTCTGAGCAATATTTAATTGCATTAAATATTGAAGAACTTTATAATGAATCACATATTTAATGAAGTAAATCTCGTTTTTCCTGAAATTAATCACACAGTGTCGCTTTTATCCAAATTTAATCTGGATGGAGAGTTTTCAGTTTCACTATCTTAACAGCGCAGTTTTATATAGAATTTGCTATCTGTTTAACAGATGTTATAGCTTAAGGAAATATTTTTCATATTTTTTGTAGCTCTTCTGCTTTTTCTAGAATTTACTGAGTTTCAAGTTTGCAGCAGTCCACAAGAAGTGACTTCCGTAAGGTATGGCCCACCTAGGGCTGGAGGCTCCAGCTCTGGAGCCTATAGGTCACTTTGGAAAGCCCACCACAAATTTACTTTCTACAGCCATCACATAGCATTGTACAGGCAACCTCAGCATTGCCCAGTTGGCTGCACCCAGCGGTCCCTTACAAACATGCACTGTTTTAATCAAATCACATGTAGCTAGGGTCCTTCTTTCCCTCAGAAACAAGACATCACAACCTAAACAATTTCTCCTGCAAGAATACTTCAGTATCAACAAAAGTCTATATGAAAACTTTCACCTTATCCCAGAGTATCCACTTACCTACAAACAAAAGACTTGTTATGCTGACAACAGCCAAAACATTGCAATGGTTGGTGCAAAGTTCTCCATCTTATGGGTGTCCTATCCTCCTAAGGCTGTGCAACAAGACAGCTACGCAGCAAATACATGATAGGTGAAATTAAGAAGTACTGACCTCCAGTTACTCTGTGCTGCAAATGAGAATTAAAACAAACTATTTGTCAATTTACAGAAGGGTGATAGTTTATATCAGTCCATATTTTTCTCATCCTGCCATAATCCTGCGTCTTCCACAGCAGAGAAGAGGTGTGAATTTGAATCCTGGCTGAAGCTGGAAAAGAGAGGATGAGATTGGCTGGTGTGGGACACTAAGGACTCAGCTGTGAAAACGGATGGAAGAGACATCATCCTTGTGTACTACACAAATGTTCAGGCATCAAAGCTAAACTGTAAACCCAAGGAGATGATGATTCCAAGTTTAATGGAAAACCAAGAGCGTACTATGGATTACACTCACAAAACACACTTATTTCCAGAAGAGTAAAACATCAAGTGCCAAAAAAACCCAGAGACATTTAGTGCCAAACTGCAGTTCAGTGGCAATTTTTCCCATACCATAAGGAACCTGCTGCTGGGAACACTTCATCTCAACTCCCGACACCCCTAGTAGGGTACCATCTTATCAGCTCATGAGCATTTATAGCCTATGTTGGCATTTAGTCTGTCACTCACATGCCATTTTTCTGGTTCTCTAGTGTTCATTGGTGGTCTGTTCTTCAAAAAGTTTGGTCGTTTCTGAGCCACACCATGGCAGTGCATGAGCAGCAGAAGCCTTCAACAGTGGTGGGGGAAGTTTTTATCCTCTGACAGCAGGATAGAAGGCTCCATTTTCTCCACGAGTAACGTGCTGGGAGAACCTTGTGTCAAAACTGAGATTCGGAGAGCTGTAGTTGACCAAGAATCATAAATGAGGCAGAGCAGAAGTATAGATTAACATTGTTCACATGTGATTCCTTCAACTATTTTTTCTTTTTTGATATGTTGTCCCAGACACCATGAAAACGATAATTTCATGACTTGTCGTTATTCAAATCAAACAAATAACAACAAAACAAACAAAAAATATAAAGGGCAAAATGGCTGTGTTCTCCTTGAAATGTCTTCACATCCCACATCTCTCAGATACAGAAGCTGAGGATCAATTCTTTCTTTTACACCAAAAAAAAAAACAAAAAAAATCAAGTCACTTTCAGTGCTTGTTTTGGAAAGACAAACATCATTTGGAAGAGCTGGCAGACAAACATCATTTGGAAGAGTTGTCTTGTTGCATTTGTCAAAAAAATATTCTTACAGTGTCATTCCCTTCTCAGTAATTGATTGTAGTAACTTCAACTGGATTTTTTTTTTTAACTTGGAATTATTTTCTGCTATTACACAACCAACTTGGAGTTGGCTATTGATTCATTCAAATCAGTTCAGTATTGTTCCAGACTTCTAAGAAGAAAATATTTTTTTCCACCAGCATATCTTGAAGAATGTAATTTGGAATTGTAAAGATTCCCCAAGCCCCAACCCACTTTACTATGGTTTATGAGTTCCTCCTAACTTCACTCATCTGGAGAAAAGTGAGGCACGTAAGACTCCAGTAAACACTACTTATTAGTAGTTACAACAATCCAGAAAAGTGATGTCATTGAAAGTTCAGTATTTTGGACCAACACTTACACAAATGTTCTGCTCAAGTGTCTCTGCGAATTATAAACAAAGTCCAATGGGATTTTTTAGGAATGAGAAGGTTTTCCTGGAAAAAACATTAGCAATACTGAAAGAGCTCGATGGTAACTCTGGGGGCTCATTTTGATGAAGGTGAAGATGAGGAGGTGACCAGCTGTCTCAGAGTCATTGAACAGGATCAGAAAATCTTATTGTTATGTTGCTGATTTTGGCATTAGCATTCTGGCCTGCTATGATCTGGAACCTTTTCTTCACTGGCCAGCCCTGAGCACAGACTGTTTTCATTTTACATCGTATTTGCAGTATTTGTAAAACTGTTAGCTTGTGAGCACATTTTCTGACATCTAGAGTCAAGTGCTGCCGGCACTGAAGAGTCTCATGAGAGCATCCTGTATAATATAGGTACGCGTACATAACGTTTCTGCATAAACCAGACATATAGACATCCTCTCGCCTTTCCTCTGCTGTGAAGCTGGTGTTCATTTGCCTAATTCAGTGTATAGTCATTAACTTATTTTTAATGCGTACATTACTTCTTCTGTCATTTTAGCCAGCGTTTTGCTCGCACACTACCAATCATGTCAGTTGAAGTTCCCTGTATTTGATACATCATTTTAAGAATACAATTATCATTTTCTGCTGGCTTCTCTGCCACTTTGAGTCATAAAATTAAATTTACCTTTAAAGCCAGGAGATTATTTATGAAACGCTAAACACGAAGCTCTCCCTCCCCCCAGAATTGACTCAGACAAGAACAAAAGGAGTAATCATGGGTGATAATTGCATTGTCTCATTCCATTTTCTTCTGAAATCTTATTATAGCTGTCCCAAGAAAATATGCATTATACAATCCTAGTAATGAAATAGTAATTCTAAAAGCTATTTGTCTATAAAAATATAGAGTTGATCCTTTAGTCCTTGGAAATAGGAGGTAATTGCATTGGTGTGCCATTTCATAGAGACCATCACTAGAATATTAAATCCAGGATCAGAGTACTGACTTTTCTATCTCGTAAAGCGTTGGAAGAATAGAAACACATCAAAAGAATTGCAGAGAGAGTATTCCAGCAAAGAGATGATTTCTCAGTCTGTGCGGTTTTGTTTCTGATAGAAAAAATGCATGCAAGATCCAATGGCAAAAAAACTGATTAAAATTCCAGAGGCTGAGGCAAAAGGGTCTGACAAGTTGATCACCCTGGTACCTTCAGGCCTTAAAATCTACTAATCAGATACATAGGTTAGGAAAACAATAGGATATTTTCAAGAATGGATCAGATGTACATTATCCAAAGTACAAGTTTGGATCCACTTTGGTACAACAGAAAGTCCAACAGCTGAGATGTTGACATTGATATAAGTCTGATGAGAGGTATCATCACATGGATATCTATGATGCAGATTAGCAGTAGACCAGTAAAAATACACAAACATGTCATATGCTCATGTATTTTTAACAGAAAGAACCAACCATGCTCATCTCATGAACGAGAGAGAAAACAACCCAGAATTTAGTTATTGTATATATACAAACAGAAAAATTCCTAATTGTTAATCCACTCAAACTAAATAATAAACTGATACATATAATCTCTTTAGACTACAATTTAATTCTGCTTGCTGCTACAGTAAGGAGTTCCATAAATGTAGATGTATGTAGGAAAATAGTATCTGGGAATTTATCTTATTGAACACAGACCGCCGTATATATGCAAGTCCTTGTATGTAGAATAGAAATTACAGAAATCCTTTATTTTTGAGGGAGAGGGGGAAATAAACCAGCTCAAATCCCAGTGATGTAGTGAAGTGCTACAGAACCACCGTGGTCTCTCAGTTCTTGTCAGAGGGTGAATAGTACAAAAATAGCGAGAGAGAACCACAGATAACTTAAGGTTGACCTTAGGTTATGGAACTGATAAAGTGTTAAGTATAGTTAAAATAAATACTTGGTTGTATTTTATTTTTCCATGGAATACTGTAGGGATAAGGGCAAGTGAATTCTTAATGCAGGAGAACAGCACGTCTTCTAGCAGTCTCAAGAGAGTAATAACAGTCTTACATAAATTACAAAAAAAGGAAAGTATAATCGTAAGCTCTGTTCCAAAATTATTCTAAGTGTCAGCTTTAGATTCTGTGCCTTTAAAAGCTGGGAGTTTAGCAAAAATGTCAAGCTGCGTAATTTCCCGCTGGCTAGAAAAATACTGCTGATGTTTTTTCAAGTGGAACTGAGCAAAAATCCTTATCTCATTCAAACAGCAAGTACTTTTCTTTCTGTGTCCTACAATAAGACATCAGGTGAATTCCTTGCTTTTCCTAATATGCCAAACTGGGACATCCTGGCTCCTTATTTCTACTGCTGACTTTTAAGAGCTGCCCTGTGCCGCATATTTTGGTTGCAAGACTCAACATTAATCTATAAAAAAAAATCCAGAATTCAATTACTATAAGCTCAACACAGACTCATTCATCCACAACTTCAGCTATGCAAAATTCCAGGACTCATCCATCCAGCAAGGCTTGAACAACAAAACCAAAACATTTCTCCTGGACTTTTCAGATTGTATCACACAACGAGATGAAACGAAGCCCAAAACGAACAGACACAGGATAAAGGTGTCCCTTGCAGCTCAAAGCCACGGTCTTTAAATCGGTGCATCCATCAGCTGGTAACAGTTTCAGAGACAAAATGGAGAGGGACACATGTCAGATTTGAACATCACAGGGTTTTTGATTTGAAGTGTGTAGAGTGAGGCAGAAAGCCAAAGTGAGGTCTTTGTAGAGTACAACAGTCATCATTTTGTTCAAAAGAAAGCCTAAAAAAGAATTAAGCAAATAGGAAACGCTACTCAGCCTCATATAGTTTTGAGCATGAATTTTTAGAATCCTAGAATCGTTAAGGCTGGAAAAGACCACTAATGTCACCCTGTCAGACCACTGATGCATCCCCACCATGCCCACTAACCATGTCCCTCAGTGCCACATCCACACGGCTCTTGAACACCTCCAGGGATGGTGACTCCACCAAAAGGGATTCTGCTTTGAGGACCTTCAAGCACAATGATACTGAAGCTGTAAATAGACGGTATTGAGAACAGAAGCACCAGAAATAAAAAGGGACTCAGAAATAGCTCAGAAGCGGGCCTTATCAGAGACTTTGGACTTATCTCCATGAGCACATGCTGTCATTTTGGCAGCTGGCACCCCCACCAAGCATTATTCTTAGGTTTGCAATCTTAGTAACACATTGGTCTGGTTGAGCTACACTTGTATGTAGCAGATCTGGGCGATCTAGCTCACCTGAAACGAGGAAGGGAAAAAACAGCACAGATATTGTTGGCACAGCCCATCTCTGGGAAAACAACAAAATTATTAGAGAAGAAATGTGTTTTCAGTTGCCTCAGGGCTTGTGTTGAACCTCTGGACCTAGGATGACTCTTACAGCCAGGACCAAAAATTATTCAGAATTCTCTTGGTACAACTGAATTCAACCAAAAGGACAAAGGGTGTGCAGGTTCAGAAGCAGCAAGAAAACGGTGTCCAAATGTAGCCCGTGCCACTTTTTTTGGAAGAGAAAAACTACTTTCCAGCTCAACCAAGGCTCTCGTATCCCTGCTGCTCAGAGCCTCCCACTGCCGTGTGGGCAAACACGAGACCTGACAGTTATTTGCAGCAGAAAATAAAAGAACAAAGAGAGGTGCTGGGGAGAGTTATTGCGATCTCCTGACAGCCCAAACGAGATGAGATCGGGCAGAAGCGCCCTGGCACTACTTACAGCAGGAAAGTCTAGAATGCATTGTTCAAAAACTAGTAAGTTTAGAGGAAGAGTATTTGGATCGGATAAGTAAATATGATTTTTTTAATTTACTTTTTACCTTTTGATGATGATATATTTTCAGAGACAGCGCTCCAACACAAACCAAGTGACCTGACCTATCAATAAAATCAAACAAATTAAAAAATTCTGCAAGTACAAAGCAGCTGTAGCTGAGCTGCACAGGAAAAGAAAACACTTGGAAACTGTGCGTAAATTGTGGATACTGAACCATGTTATGTTTCTGAAAAGAATCTTGGCGAATGAATTTAACATAATGACACATTCATTGCAATGTACTTCACAATGCACTCTGTAGAAAGGAGCCACAGTAAACGTGATTCAAAAGGAAACAAACAACAGAAACCACCACACAAAAAGCATTAACTGCCCTAATACAGCGACTACTCATGTACCGGTGGGGCTGGTTGTTTTGGTTTCTGTTTTCCTGACTTACACCCGGAGGCAGAGATCTGCCCATCCTCCCAGGTGTGCGGTGCCAGGCAGTGAGGGCTGACAAAGCGTGCTGGCTGTCTTCCTTAAGAGAAATGTTCCCATTAAAATGTGGTCTTGGGCTGCGCTGGAACAAGATGTTTCATCTTTCCTTGTTGTTTTTTTTTTTTTTTTTTTTTTTTAAATCCTAATTTGCTTTGCAAACAGAATATTCTAATGAAATTTCATCTCGGAAACACTTCCGTAATGCAATACGTTGCCTGCGCTCTGGAGTGCATCAATGACACTGACAACCTGGGTTTCCATGGCGGCTGCCCGGTAACCCGGGCCCATGGCTCAGGATGTGCCTGAGGCTGCCAGAGAGTGGGGCTTCTGATCAGCCTCAGTGAGCGCATCTGGGAACAAGTTAATGTCTTAGACTAAATTCTGCTTCTGACCAGATCTCCTGTATGCCAGCTCAGCTACCCAGGAGGTTTGTGGATCTACACTCCTGCGTACCTTCGAGTATATCTCTGGGAGCACCTGGAACTGAAGGGGCACACCTCGGAGGCAGACGGCCACGTGCTGCCCAGAAATTAGCCCAGAAGCTGCGTTTTCCTTCAGCACACCGCACCTCACCGGTTGCCGTGGCAACCCCTACAGACCACCAGATGCCGATTCCAATGCAACTCGGCTACCTGGCGATGGCTGAATCGTGCACGTGGAGGAGGCCCCTCGTGGCCTTTGGGCTCACAGGTGAACGAAGAGCCCCATCCAATCCTACCTGCACCAACCCATCGCTCCCATGGCTGTTACCCTCTCATAAGCCCCTAGCAATTAAACCATTACACCAACTGTACTGAGACAGAGCCCTGAGAGCACTTGGCTCTGTTACCATGTAGATCACCCAGGCCCAACATAGGCTTGGTACTGCTCACACAGACACTCCCAGCCCCACCTGTTCTGCAGCCAAGCAGAGAACACAGCCTCATGAAGCCCAGAGGGGAGGGCTGCAGCCACCCACCGCTTCTTGGGCTCAGGGTCACCTATGGGAACTGCACTAGAGGGGGACTGTGAAAAGAGGGCCGAGAGAAATCATTTATCAAATGAAATGATCACTCTCATCCAATTCCTCCTTTCTGCATCTTTCACTCAGCTCTCCTCTGTGAGGGTCTGTCACAGCCGAATTGAGAGCCTGCAGGCAGCAATCAAACCCATCCAACACAGCAATATGAAATTCTCGTGATGTGAATGAAGAAGCCGGGCTTTGGAGCAAGCGGATGGATTTTCAGCGTGGTGTGGGCAAGGGCACAGCAGTCGCTGCTGGTGACAGCCATGCAGCAGCAGCCGCAGGCACGGGGCCCCTGCCAGTCGATGGAGGCCCCACTGCGGCTCCGGGTGCTCCCTGCACTGGGATAAAGCAGCAGGTCTTGCAACCAGGGGCCCGTGCTGTCCAGTGCACTCCTTGCTTGACCCTTACATGCAGCGACAGCAAGTGCACAACACGGTTCATTTTTTAATAGCAGGAGAACTTACTGGAGAATGATTGGAGAGAATTTTGGAGCGTGTTGTATTTTGAGCCCTGGAGCCTGTAAAGCTGCTGCCGTGCAACCTCCATTCAAGCCAAGTAAGTGGTTTTGTCACGGTGCCAAACATATAGAGGTTGAGCTAAAAGGTCATATCCACTTAAAGGTTCACAGAAACCCTCCTTGCTTTTTCTAATCCCAGGTAAAATAACAGCAAGTTGCTTTAAAGCACCGTATTTCTGTTTGAGCTGTTGATTTAATGTATTTCATGGAGATGGATAACAGTCTCAGATACTTTTGTAAAATGCTGAAGCAGCACCTCCTGCCCTCAGAGCTAGTGGCTGACAATTGTAACGACATTAACTCATTCAGCAGTAAGTTACATGAGAGCATGAACCCATCGTGCACATAGTACTGAATGGCCATTGCACACTGATGAACAGAAATCTAGTCCAGCAACTCCCCATCCCTGGAGCTGCTCAAGGCCAGGTTGGATGGGGCCCTGGGCAGCCTGAGCTGGTGGGGGGCAGCCCTGCCCATGGCAGGGGGTTGGGGCTGGGTGGGCTTTGAGGTCCCTTCCAACCCAAACGGTTCTGTGATTCTATGAAAAGAAGCAGCGTTACACTCATCACAAATAACATCCTACATCACAATAACACCTATTATTCCTTTGAATGATTTCAAAATTACAGGTTGATTTTCCATGTGTCTTGTTTTAAATCAAATTTCTCCAGATGGGGCTTCAATGCCAAAGCGAGGAAGGGATGTGCAAGAAGCATTTATATAGGAGAGATGTGGAGAACAGACTCTCAGTACTGGTGAATCTTCCTCAGAGATGCATGCATCTCCATAAATGGATGAGAACTGGAGAACAAAAAGGGCCATTAAAATTTAATGTGCTAATTGTAGGAGACGAAGCAGCTCTATTCAATTAGATGCAAACAGACAGGTACTTACTAGAATACACGGATTTACGATGGCTGGTTGTGACAGTGTAGTGGGGCTGGAGCTCACACTGTGGTACCGGCCGGCTGCCCCAGCTCAGTGAGATATCGAGGCACAGAGATAATGGTGCGCTCACACTGAGCTCAGAGGGGACGTTGGGAATTGCATGAAAGAGGAGAGCGATGGAGCAGGGAGATAAGTGCACCTGAAATGTACACGGGAGGCTCGCTTTATTTGTCTGCACAGCAGCGGTGCCCTGGAAAGGATTGGAGCACAGCGCTGCGCAGTGCTGCTGAAAACGTTCAGCTGCGGCTCTTACAGCGCTCCCACAGCCTGCTCCTGCCTCCCTCCCTGCTCTCCCTCTTTCACCACTCACCAGCAGGAAAAAAAAATAGCAGCTACGTGCCAGACTGCACGGGGTTAAGGGCAGGGCGGGCAGGAGGAGATACTGGAAACACTCTGACCATTGACCCTCAGTACTATTTGACAGCAGCTGCAGGTCCCTTGGGCTTCGTTTTCCAATTAGCGACAAGCCCATTAACGAGCTCTAGCTAGAGGGTTTTCACTCAACTAAGAAGTGCCTAAAGGAGGAGCCATCAGCCCTGATCTGGGCACTGAATCTGCCAGACTCTGTGAGTTTGGGTACCGCTCTTCTCCCACAAAAAGCAGCATGGTAACATGTTGAGTAACGGACAGAAGAGCTTTCTTCAAGAGTGGCACGTGCCTGTGGTTTGAATAAATACATCTCATTATGCCCACCATCACTAGTTTTTTGGACTTTAATTTGCTCTATCAGCAAATGGAAATGAATCAAGTGGGGAGCATTGATAGAAAGTTCTTAAAGAGTCACAGAGAGGGGAGATGACACCTTTCCATCTAAAGAAAAGAGCAATTACAAATACTGAAAGGAACATTTAGAACAAAAGTAAATAAACCTCTACCAACTCCCAAAAAACAGCTCAGATTTAACAGCAGACAACATCACTGAGAAACCAGACGCTTTCACTGCTGGAAGCGTTGGGACAGCTCACAATACATGAGAATAGTTTAAGATCGATTTAGCCCCAGGTTTCAAAGGCAAAATCAATCTCTACTGAGGTGGGCCGGGTCACCACCCACCTGCCCTCTGTGCTATTTCCTCTATTTCAGCAGAGCTCTCTCAAAAGCGACATGGCTCTGGACCAGGAGGAACAGGGGCTCTGACCTGAGCCGTGCTGACCGGCAGCTTTGTTTCTGACGGAGCCATTGGGTCTGGCCCACACAACCACGATGCACTGAGGGAGGGTTCCCAAGGACCCAAGGTCTGTGGGCTTTGCATCAGGCCTCAGTCCCACAGACGGAACAGCTCGATGGCATCTTTCCACAGAAAAAATGACTGCAGACATCACCACTCAGCTTTCCAGGCCTGCATCTCTGAGCATACCCTCCCATCCCTTACACACATGCACACGCACCTCCAATAACATCTATTTTGAACGCTTATTTCTGGATTTTTTTTCCCCCTCAAAATCATCCTCAAGGATTTTCTCAAAGTGTGTAAGATGCAGAGAGTATTCTACCTTGACTTTTTTTTTGGAGTTACATTTACCTGAGAAGATTTGATGACGAAGGTAACGCAGGATGATGTCGTTAGTGAACCCTGCCCTGCCTCCATCGGGGGAAAACGGCACAAAGACACGGAGCTTCGGCAGATGAGTGCAGGAACAGGCTCAGCCTCTGGCATTCAAACCAGAGAACGCGCCTACAGCGCCCATCTGCCCGAGCTCTGACACCCAGTTAGTTGCCAGGAATCACAGCGACACATCAAAGAATTTGCTTTTCATCTTTGCAACAGTCTTAATATCCTTCTTAAAGACATT
Organism: Numida meleagris; assembly: GCF_002078875.1. NCBI lineage: Eukaryota > Metazoa > Chordata > Aves > Galliformes > Numididae > Numida > Numida meleagris. The sequence continues at coordinate 89,313,054 of NC_034409.1, forward strand.
CCCTATCGGTGGGATTCTACATGCTCAATGGCATCTGAACCCTGGCATCAGATAATGGCTCTTTAATTGCTTTTCTTCCTAAGATGCGAACACTTACAAGCTGCTGCAGGAGGAAGGACAAAATGGGAGAGGAGCAGATTGAGCACACCAACAGTTTGCAGTTCACACAGCAGGAAAATAAAACGTGCCCCGAAGTTCTCACTGACTCTCCTGTTCATCACATTTGGGCTGTTGTCACGGTAGCTAGAAGCAAAACATTTTGGAGACGCATCTTGCAGCGTCCAGTCAGATCAACTGCTCGTTTGAAGCACGCTGCAACAGTATTACCCACTGGCCTTTTCCTCTCCTTGGATTTAGTGGAAGGGAGAGCGGTGTTCTCGAGCAGTGTCACCACGGCAGGAACGGCCCAGGCGCAGCGTACACGACGAACGCTCGTACACCCGCAGCAGCTCGAGGTGAGCACTAGGGGGAGCCCCGGCCCAAAGATGGGAGGGTTCAGCTCGGGGGTCGGGATCGCGCTTTCTTTTTCTTTCTTTCTTTGACTCCGAGCATCTTTGAATTAGATCATTTATCTTTCCTTTGTTGCTACGAACTCTAGAGACTTGCCACCAGCTCTGCCAACAGTTATTACTGCAGGTTCTGGGAACTGAGACAGAACCAATTACCAATTCCAACCAAAGACAAATGCGATGGGTATGGTAGTTTTAGAAGAACCGCTTGAAATGCATCACTGAAGTTTGACAAAAATCTTTCAAATATTAATCTTTTGCCCGTGTTGAAGCTCAACCATCCCTTTAATTAGGGAACCCGCATCTAAGCATCTGGAATTTGAAATTAATAATTAGCCTATCAACCAGTAAGACCCTGAGACAATAATGTGCTTACAGAGGAACTCTGAAATTAAGATACTGTGGCTTTCGGTTGGTGTTCTATGGTCTTCGTTGGTGACTGCCGTGGCTGATGCCGAGGCAGCAAGTGCAGCTTTTCTACTTCTAGAAATAAAGACATCCTGAATGATGATTTATGGACCTCCCTAGTGAAGACAATGGCTACCGTGTCTGAATGCTTGAGAATGAAAAAACAATGGAATTATAGGTAACATGCATATGCAAGTCTCACAGAGATACTTTTCTGTTCTACACACAATGAACTAGTTAAATAATTAGCAGATTAGCAGATATGCCTCAAGTATCACCTTCAGAGTTTCATCTGCTGAAGACCTAACAGACACACCAAACACTGGGCTACTCATGTTTCCCATACAGAAATGCTCCGGATCCCTTGCAGAAACACAGCTCTGTTCCTCTTACTGCTAGATCAGAGCAGAAAACCCTAATAACAGACACACCAGGTCTACCACACATATTTACTGCACAGTTCTTCAAACCTAATGAAAGGACTACTAAGAATTCAAGGGAAATATCCGTATTAGAGTTACTTTCACTCCATTCCTTACCTCGATTTCTCTCACCACACCTTGCCTGTGGCAGACACATTCTCAAAATCTTACCAGATTTCCATCCTTTGGGTATGAAGTGTTCCATTTTCCACAGCTGCGCAGCGTTCCAAAACATCCAGTTCCCTCAGCACCCTCCTCCTCCAAAACTTTCTCCCCTACAATTATTTCCTCTTTCCGAAATTCACTTTGCTGGATTGCTTTTGAAGCCTTTATACTTTGCTCTTCCTTACTAATCTCCTGTGTTCTCCTGCCCAGTTTTTCTTCTCAACCATTTAATCCCATTAAAAAAATAAAAATCCCTATCCATCTCCTCACTCTTTTCTTCTCCCCTACTTCTTCCTTTGCCCTTTTATTGCCATTTGGGTTCCATATAATTCCTGCTTCCCTTCCATCTCCACAAAGAGCTTAGGTTTCTCATCTCCCCTTATTTCTGTGACTCATATCCCTTCTCCAAGCCTTTTTAGCATGCTTGCGTTGTAACAGGAATCGGGTCCCAGCAAGACTTGGGGTGTGGAGCCTCCCACTCAGGTACCCTCATCCATCTGATTTACAGTTCCTGACATTTTCTCATTCACGATGGAGCCTTTTGGTATCTGCATCCTTGGCAACAACAGCCATTGAGCAAAGCTGCTCTGTTTGATGTTCTTTTGTCCTCCTTCATTTCCTCTTTTCCACTGCCATCCAACAGCATTCGGAGGATGCCGAATGGGACAGCCCATTACTCTCCGACTGAACTGCCTTCCTTCCCTAGTAACTACCCCCAGGAAGTAATGCACAGGAATTTTCAAATTCACATTCCTCTAGTAAACCTGCAGTACATTTTCTCTGTTCTAAATCCAGTGGAAACTAAGGTGTACCTGCTGCTGCTGCGAAGAACCTGCACACACAGATCCATCAGTGAAACAGAACTACTTCACCAGCACTACAGATTCAAGCGTGAAGCATACGAAGTGGCACTACAGTACGACTGACAGATAATGCTGTGTAAGTACGTGAGGGTTACATCCATGGAAATGCAAGAACCAAGAGGCACGGTGTCTCAAAGTCACCAGTGTTCACTACAAGAAATAACTGCATTTGTCACTTCACAAACATTGTAGGAAAGAATGCGAATGAAAGCAGTAATGGGGATACAGGTACAAGGTGATAAATCAATGGCTGCACAAAGAGAAAACAGGAAACTACTTAAAACAACCAAATCTTTTAATTAGAAAGCAACAAACATGCAAACAGCAGGTATAGAAATTTATTTGAACCAACGTTTTTACTATAATGAAAGTTACTTTAAAACATTGATCCAAGCTCCCACATTTGCAGGTTAAGGAAAATATTGCACTTTGCATCTCCTAGCACCCCTCATACATGGCAAAACATTTTAAAAACATTTTTGCTTATTTTACTTGCACACTCTCTCAAAGTCATGCACACAGTCATTCAAAAACAGAAGGTTAGGTTATCCAAAAGCAATATCTTAGAATTGCACTAAAGCTCTGTAAGGAAAAATATAATTAATGTCTTGTACAAATTCCATTAACATCTAGGTGCTTGCACACAACTGCCGGTTATTCTTCATCTTCATTTTCATTCTCTTGACCAGATCCTTCTGATCTGTCGCCTTCCAATCGGTCTGTAGGGCACAGAGAAGATTCAGTAAAGAGAACTTCTGAAGTTTTGGGGTACTGGCAATGTAGTATCTCTCTGCGCTATTATACAATGCAGAGTGACTGTGTGTTATGCAGTAACAGAACCATGACAGAAGATGAAGCAGGGATTGGGCAGATAACGCCGTAATGAGAAACAACAGTGACAGCAAAAAGTGAAAAAGAAATGATGAGTCCAAGGGACTGAGGATATTGCTCTGAGGAGCTAAGACTGGAAGAGTCTATTAGAATTAGAAATTTGTATACTCTAGAAACTGCGAAATTGCTATCTGCCACTGTATATGTCAAAAAAATTACTTTTTGATGTAAATATTTAGAGAATGACAGATATAGAAATAGGTGTAGGAACAAAACTGGTTCAAGATGTACCACTCAAGCAACATGCACTGTCAGGTTAAGAAAAACTCCACTCAACAATAACACAAAAAATAAGTGAAATTATAAAAAAAAAAAACAAACCAAAAAACCCCCCCAAACAAAAACATTTACAGCAGAGCTGAAGCACACCACTGGCCTGGATACAGTGGCTTTCCTCTTCTTTTCCTGGCTGTCTGCTCCACGTGAATCAGTAAGAGGTGAAAGAGGAGCAGCAATTGCTTCCAGGCAGAGCTTCCCTCCTGCTTCACCAATATAAAGCTGCTACTCAGCTCAGCCAGTGCTGGACCTTCTCATGTTCAACATCTAGCGCATTTGCCACCTTCATCTACAGTTCCACTAGGTTTTTATCCCATGTGTCATACCAGCCTCCCAAAACCTCCTGTCCCTCCTTCTGTCTCAGTACCACAGAATTGTTACGGTTGGAAAAGGCCTTTAAAATCATCTAGTCCAACTGTCCACCTACCACCAATATTGCCCACTGAATCAGGTCCCTAAGTATTACACCTACACTTTCCTTAAATGCCTCCAGCGATGGCGAATCCACCACCTCCCTGGGCAGCCTGTTCCAATACCTCACCACTCTTTGTGAGAATAAATTCTTCCTGATGTCCAACCTGAACCTCCCCTGGTGCAACTTGAGACCATTCCCTCTCATCCTATTGCTAGTTACCTGGGAGAAGAGGCCAATCCCCACCGCACCACAACCTCCTTTCAGGCAGTTGTAGAGAGCTGTAAGGTCTCCCCTGGGCCTTCTCTTCTCCAGACTGAACAATCCCAGCTCCCTCAGCTGCTCCCCATAACACTTGTGCTCCAGACCCTTCACAGCTTTGTTGCCCTTCTCTGGACACACTCCAGAGCCTCAGTGTCTCTCTTGTAGTAAGGGGCTCAAAACTGAACACAGTACTTGAGGTGCGGTCTCACCAGTGCCAAGTACAGGGAAGATCACCTCCCTGCTCCTTCTGGCAATGCTACTTCTGGTACACGCCAGGATGCCACTGGCATTCTTGGCCACTTGGGCACACTGCTGGCTCATGTTCAGCTGAGCATCGACCAACGCCCTCAGATCCCTTTCCTCTGTGCAGCTTTCCAGACACTCTGCCCCAAGCCTGTAGCGTTGCATGGAGTTGCTGTCACTAAAATGCAGGACCCGGCACTTGGTCTTGTTGAACTTCATCCCACTGCCCTCAGCCCAGTGATCCAGCCTATCCAGATCCCTCTGTAGGACCTTCTTACTCCCAGGGAGATCAACATTTCCCTACAACTTGGTGTTGTCTGCAACCTTACTGAAGATACACTCAATTCCCTCATCCAGTTCATCAATAAAGATACCAAACAGGACTGTTCCAATACTGACCCCCTGGGGAACATCACTTGTGACCAGACGCCACCTGGATTTAACTCCACTCACCACCATTCTCTGGGCTCAGCCCTACAGCCTGTTCTTTACCTAGCTGAGTGTACCTGACTAGGCCATGGGCTGCCAGCTTCTCCAGGAGAATACTGTGGTATCAAAAGCTTTGCTGAAATCTAGGCAGACTACACGAACAGCCTTTCCCTCATCTACCAGGCTGGTCATCCAGTTACAGAAGATCAAGTTGGTCAAACAGGACATGCTTTTCATGAACCCATGCTGGCTGGGCCTGATCCCCCAGTTGTCCTGCACACACCCATGCCGTGTGGTCACACTCAAGATGATCTGTTCCATAACCCAGGTCAGGCTAACAGGCCTGTAGTTCCCTGGATCTTCCCTATGACCCTTCTTATAGATGGGCATCACATTAGGAAGCCTCCAGTCCTCTGGGATCTCTCCACTTGACCAGGAATGCTGACAGACGGTGCAAAGCTGCTTGGCAACCATGTCTGCCAGTTCCCTCAGCACCCTCAGGTGGATCCCATCTGATCTCATGGACTCGTGGCAGTTCAGGTGGAGTACAAGGCCCCTAACTGCTCCCCATCCCAGACTCCCAAGTCAGGAGGCTGAGTAACCTGAGGATAACTGGTCTGACTACTAAAGATGGATGTAAAGAAGGCACTGAGAACCTCAGCTTTTTCCTTATCCTCTGTGGTCATGTTCCCCACAATTCCAGGTTGAACAGTATGGCAACATTTAAAAGATACTGTGCCATTTTCTTACTCTTTGAGGTAAACAAAGAAACAAACAAAAAAGTAGCTGTAAAACGTTGCAAGTCTCACGGTACAGAAGCAGTTCCATAGCACTTCCATTAAGAGGCCAATGAAGAACCCCAGAACCCCAAATGTAGGCAGACAGCTGAAAATCTTGATGGTTCCTCAGCCCATCCACTATTTCACAGATCAGTGTGGGTGGTCAAGTCCTAAAGAAGTCTCTCACCTGCTCTTATGTGATTCAAAGATGCCAACATTCGTAACATAAAAGATGCTGGAACAGTAATAGTGTTTCTGGTTTCTTCCAGCATTAACTCATTACGTGTTATAACCTAGAAGCAGTGAAGGGGAGAAAAAACATAGAAATAAATACAAACAAAATTGTATAAATATTATTTTGATGATACGAAGTTTCTACACATTTACAGTACCCAGAATTGCATTAAGTGAGAATTATTTTAATAATTACTAACAGATACAATTATATCAATTGTACATGGTAAGAAAAGTAAGACAGTGGACTCTGCCTACAGATACCTATGAGTCTATCTAAAGAGTGTTCTAGTAAGATCATCACTCTGTTGCTGATGCCCATGGTAGAAATCGAGACAGGCAGATAAGAAAATCTTTCAGAAATGAGATCTTGCACGAAATAGGGAGGACTGATGGAAGTGCTGTTACAGATGGCAACTATTGCAGACAACAAAGTTCTAGCAACAGCACTGGCCAAGAATGTGGGAAGGAAAAGAGATGAGGTTGCCCTGAACTCCTACCTTCATGCTGCTTGAAACTTCTGGAGAAAATCCAAGGAACGCAGGCAATTATTCTATTCCAGTTCAGGAACATTCTTCAGCTCCATAATTCTTTCTGAACAGATCTACAGCTTTCTAGTTACTTGAAATAGCCATCTCCTACTCTCTTAGTTTCAAGGAAAAAAAATGCTACTAACAAGCACTTTCACTTCTTCTGCCTCCTTTCTTGCTCAGTGTAGCTCCCTGCCATCCCTTCTGCTTTGCCACTAAATTCTAATTCAATACCTTCACCCATCTCTCAGACCACATTTTCTGGTATTGCAAAGCATACAGATTTCTCGGTGGGGAGATGTTCTGACCATTATTCAGTCCTTCCTTGCAGATCAGCTGCTGTAAGGCAGATAACTAACGCATTTCTCTTTTTCCTCTGAGACTCCTTCTTAAGCCTATCATTCTTCTGAGAAAAACACTCGTGCAAATGTCAGCAGTGACCTGTTCTCGTACAAATCAAAGACCTTTTCTGCTGCCATCATCTGCTTACCAGGCACTCAGTACAGCGGACCGCTCCTAAAAAAACCAAACTGAGAAGACAGCACTGCCGCTTCTTTTCCTATTTCAAAAGTATCAATACAGTAACTACTTTTACAACATATTAATGTTTAGTAGTGGATACTTCTAAACTCCAAAGACTCATTCAACTATCAGACAATCAACACTTAAGGATCATTTCACCCAGTGCTACTTTTCTAAAATAATGCCAATGGTTCAAAACTCCCACAGGGATGTTGTTTGTACCTGCTTGTTTTTAAAGGGCTCATGGCTAAGGACTGACGTGCTGCTCTGCTGTTGTTTTTTATTGCTTTGTTTTTAAATAGATATGGCACTAGTAGAGAGAAATAAAAACAAATACAGGCTAGTATAGCCCTTCTGTCCAAGAGATTGTGCTAAAAAATCCATCCTTTCTGTAAGTCATGTTACTCCATAAAATTCCTGATTTGCAATCTTAATGTAAGTCCTTTTAATGTCACAGAATATTAAATAGGATTGATTTTTCCACTCCTTGTTCTTCTGTATATCATTGCATTTCCTTCAGTTTGTTTATAGACAACCAGCACCTTCATTTCTAATTCCTGTCAGTTTTCCTTCTCTATTTGACTGTTCATACTTTTTCCAGCTTTTCTTATACATGATTTATTATCGTATTTTCATATTCTATCATATGCTTTCTAGGTGTGTAAATGAAATACAAAGTGATTCTGTGTGCTGATAAGAAAGTTAGCTGCCATGAAGAACAGCATTCTATTTGTACTTCATTTTTTCTTTAACATTAGATAATTCTGCTAATTCAATATCTGTAATTTGCAGCAAAGACTTCTGTAGAATTGGAAGGTGCAACGTAAGTGAGAAATGGAAGGAAGTTTCTTACCTCATCTGCAAGTTTTCTGTTAAAAATCCTGGATTCTTCCAATGGTGACCAGATTTTTATATCATAGTCGATTCCCGAAGAGGCCAGAACTACAAGTAAGAGTCATTCTAAATGAACTATGTGATTAGACAGAAGCAAAATAATACCAAACTATAAAAGTACAGTTGAAAACTTCATCATCTTTCATGTAAATGTCTTTGACATTAGAATATACAAAAGCAGTGGATACTCTTCTAAAATATGCAAAACATCTTCCAGATCACTGTACAACAACTCTAAGAGAATAGAACTTCCACAGAAAGATCTCAGTAACTGGAAATCTGTACAAGATTAACAATCCTATCATTCAGTAGGATTAGTCAGAAAAAAATCCAAGCTCTTATGCTACTATTTTAACTTTATGCATTTATAGTTAACTATTTTTCTACAGCCATGTAGGCTATGAAAAAAAGAAATAACGCGCATGCTTTCTCTGGCTGTGTCAGAAGTTGCAGAATGGTTCAGATTTTTCATCCAGGCGTCAGACGACATCTGATTCCTTCTGCTACTTCGGTTCATCTTTTCCATAAATATTCCCCCCTGAATACAAACTGATAGAATTCCTATGAATTTTATTTATTCTTCAAATCTCACAATGCCACTGAGTTTGAACACACTTCACTCAATTATTAAACAGAGCAAGTAGAGACCAGATTCAAGTATCATGTCCTAGAATGTTGGCCAACATTTCAGCGACCCCCGTATTTCACTCATTAGTGTCATAGAAAACAATGTACTGGGAAGAGGAACAAGAGATGGAGATTCTTTTTACTCCATCTCAGCTTTCTATTTATACTATGTCAGTAATGTTTTCATTCCATTAAGTTATTGAATGAGGCCAAAGTCATTAGTCCAAGACCAAATTAAAAGCAGTGTTATCTAACTTATATTGGGAAAAATGAACAAGAATTTAATGAAAATCTATCATTACAACACAGTAATGCACAAAGAATTGAAGACTGAGTTTTGAGAAACTTAATACAGATAACCTGAACATATAACCTGTAGAAAGCGACCATCTTACTTGGGTCAAATGGATGAGGCTGAAGACAGTTTACCACATGATTATCAGCTTCCAGCAGCATGAGATGTTCAGCAGTATGGCGATCCCATATAAAAATATGGCCACAGTCTGAACCACTCATGACAAAGTTAGATCCCCAAAAATTGGCTTCCTTTATCTGTAATAAAAAACAAAAACAATTATTTTTAAAACCAGCTTTAGAAACACATCAAAGAGTATAATCTCATTTCTACAGTAACACTGCATCTGAACTTAGAGCTCTGTAAAGGGAGAAAGAGCACTTAAGGAAATTTAAAGGAAACATTTAAAGAAAAACAATCAAAAAAAGAAAACGTAGAAGGTTACAGATCTCCAGAGCAAATTGGCTGCTAACTAAAAAAGGAGAGAAGCTGGGACAGACTCAGCAGTTTGGAAATAAATAAGAGATATTACATTGCAGCTGAAGGTCTACAGAGAATGACAGCAGATGTATTACTTTCCAGAGTGATGAGATACACTGGAGTCAGGGGTGCATGAATCATTTTTTGGGAAGTAAGTCCACTTAAGCAGATGAAAGTAGTAGCATCTCTCCCTGCAAGTGGAACCAGTAATATCATAGTTTCACTTTAAAAAAACAACAACAACAAAATAAACCAGAGATGAGGCATTCTGTTCTTTATGTTGTTCCTATTGTTTTGTTAGGGTATGCGGACAGCTTTGTGAAATGCTTAAAGTGACATGATTAACATTTGTCACATATCAGGAGCTCTTGCATGCTATCAGTGAAAAGTGCTCATGAAGTAAAATAAATTTGGATGTTATTACTTTTAAGAAAACTTAAAAATACACAAGTTGCTGTACATCAATTTATAGGTGGCATATTCAGTGAGTGCCTGCAGTTCACATAGAAGGTCATTCTAGCATTTCGGACCAATTCAGGGAATTTTACATTGCAGTGGCTGGATTAATATCACACAAACTTTGTTTATTTTTAAGTCACTTAGTCGTCAAAAATAATAATTGGATCACCTTTGCTTTCAGCCTACAGCTAACTCCTCTACAGCTTTATTGATAACAAGTCAGTTTGAACCACGATAGTAATTGTAGTTAAAACAGTCAGGAAGGATTTTTCATGTGCTTGTTGGAGAACTATACATTTGAGGGAGGAAATTCTACACCTCTGACAATAAGACTGGTAACTGTACTTGAAAGATGCAAAACTTACTCAGGAATGCCTTGCAAAACAGAAAAAAATAGGAAGAAAATAAAAAAATACTGCATTGCGACCTAAAGTGTGCACATTTGCTCATAAGCAACCACAACTGGGCTGAATGAGCCACTGACTGAAGTATACTGCAGAAAGATTCAAGGTCCTGAGAAGACTTCCAGAAAGCCAGACCCTTCTCACTGTAACCACAGTTTGTCACAGAGCTTCACAATCAGCAAAACGTGCCTAAGTATACTGTACCTAGTATACTATACAGTGATTTACTATATAACCCATTTCCATTTTCCTGGTGTGAAATGCTATAATTCAGGAGGTATTTGTACGTCAAATTCCATAAATATTCTTAGTCTCATCAACATTGTTCTTCTGGATATGATTTGCTAACCAAGCTGTGACCACTTTTCTAATGAAGTCACCATCTTCTCCTTCAAAATGGCTAGGCTGCCCTCTCCTTGATTCTGAGAATTATGGAAAACAGCAAGAAGAGTCAATGACAAGGTAACTAACTTAACTCCTGTTTGACTTGCAAGATTTCCTGGGAGACAAGTGAGAAGGCAAATCTGAACCATCTTCTCTTTGTCCCCATCCCTTCCCTGAAGACACAGTATGGTTATTGGATTATAAAATAACGTATTGTCTAATAATTGTTTATATATACTAGTTCTATTTATACTTATTAATATAACTATTTGTGTTAGCCTAATATTACTGTTATTTTTAAAATACTGTTTGTAAATAATTACCTGTATAGTAATTATTAATTTATTTATTAATTATGAGTTCTGGAACTAATGTAGCTGAAGTAGCCCCATGAAACAGTAATATTGCAGTGAAAATGGTTGTGCAAATAACAGAAATTGCAGGCCAGGAACAAACAGCCTCTTCAGATGCATCAGACATACATTTCCTTGAAATGCAATGCTATTACTACTACACACCTGTAACATTCACAATACTCTTATGACTATAGCCTAAAAGAATGTGGCTTGTTTAACTTCTGAACCCCTAAAATAGAAAACTAGAATAATTTTTAAGAAACAACTATGTTAAATCCAGAATAATCTTTCTGTGTCAAGACCTTTCTCTCTTGCCTTCACCGTCTGAACATAGTAATCCAAAGGACGTCAAACAATCAGTCTGAGCAGACAAGAACTGGTCACTTCCTTCACTAATGGTTGTAATCTTCAGGAATCACTTCTGATTCTACATAAAGTAGGATGTCATAGTAACCATTGTTAAACTATTTGAAGAACAGGTCAGGCAGCATTATCTTTCTCACTCTCCATCTTCCATGTCAACCACAGAATAAGAGGTTAGATGGGATGGCAGAGGGAGAAGGGATGCTCCTTCAAGAACAGTCAAAGCTCAGTTACAATGCCCGAGCTGAAACCTTCAGAACAATCTGGGCTGGAATTTTAAAATGTAAACCCACACAAAAGATTACACTTTAAACAGTTATCAAGTTTAAAGGGCATTAGTTTTTTTAAATTGACCTACGCTGGAAGAGATATATGAACAGAAATTTCCCATAGAGCAGCTTTCAGAGTTCACACAGATGATGTTCAATCCTGGAAGTACAGCATAAAGTAATTTCTTAATTTTTAGTAATTAAGAATATCTCATACAAAAGAGATAGAAACCTGAGTATGAAAGAAGGCAAAAGACCATTTAGACAGAATTCTATTATGGATTTTTTTCCAGGTAACACATCACAATGAAGCTCTCAACTAGGCAGTTGAGAAACCCTTGGGGGTTTCCCCTCAAGGCAGCACCTTCATCCTTTCTTCTTGCACAGCTTTTCCAGAAAACACACTGGAGGAAAGGACAGACACAGTCTCGTTCTGTGCCTTGACCCAGCTACGCTGATTTAAAAAATGCCATGACAAAGACCCATACTAGTAACCATTAACACAATTAAAAACATGCACCGTATTTTCAGCATAAGTACATCCAGTATCAAATTTCAGACTTAGGATCTTGCTAGGTCTTTGTCTATAGAGTACGTTCCTATAATACAGTCGGTACAATAATGTCATCTTTATAGCTAAAAATAAGCCAAGAAAATGGCATTTCTGGAATCTGTACTCTAGCTAATATTTTCATCTTTTTGCAGTTTTTGTCTTATAGGTCTCATCTTTTTATTTTTCTGTTACATACAAGTGCATCCCAAACATCCATAATAATAAACAACCTTATTTTATTCTCAGTCCTTCCTGCTTTCTTTGTATTTTCTTATGTATCTGTTTATTTTACATTTGTAATTTTCAAATGACTTAATTTTAGCGTCCCATAAAGCAACAGATTTCAAATTCACATTTAAAATATTTTGTGTTTTCAAATTTATAGATAAGCTTTTGCTGCATGCATACATAGCTTATCTTCTTCTTAGTTACAAACAAATGCTCTACTGAAGAATAGAATTTCTTTGAAGTTAACTTTTTAAAGTGGGAATGCGGGACCTGCGGTGAGAGTAACGAAAGGAAGAACAGCAAATATACGAAAAGAGATGACTAGGACAGGAGGGAAGAGTAGTAAGAAAGAGACCAGAGAAACAGAACTGGAGGTACATGGTGAAAGACAAATTTTGAAGAGAAAGAAGTAGAGCTTGGGCTCACAAGATCATTCTTTTCCTGAGCAGATAGAAAGAAACACGAAATCCCACCCCCAACCATCACACACACTGCTGCTATCGTTCTTTTCAGATATTTTGCTTTCTAACAAATACAGGAATTACACAAACTATGATCATTAGAAGTTTTTGTAAGACTGCCAAATTAAACTTTCAAAAGTAAGAAAGCACCCAAATGAATTGATTTGCATGCCTGACCTTAGTTCATTCCTCTTATACGTGTATGTATCAAAATAATAGATGTCTATGTAATTGACAAGACAATTTTATCCCCAGGCAGCTCAAGTGTATAGGAAACAGAGAAAGCGTATAGAAAGTGCGTTCTCTACACTGCCTCCTTCACAAATTTAAATGGAAATCAGCTTTCTTCTTGCAGGACGGAGGGCATCCATGAGAAAAAACAATAATTAAAGTGATGTTTGCCACCACAGAAACAAACTTGTCAGTCTTCTACTGCATGCATCCCTTGTCAGAGGTGCTCATGTAAAACAGAAGCTAAAGCACCAAACCAAATTCTACAGAAGCCAAATAACAACGTGCATGAAATAATCTGTGCAAAAACACATACACAGACGGAGACTAAATTAAGACCACTTAGGCAAGCTTAGTCTTAATATCTCTGAACTAAGTGCTTGATGGTATGACTTTTAAACTAATGCAATTTTGAGTAATTATTTTGTGAAATACAGTGCAAGATCTTGTCATTAATCAATTTTATTCTAGGCTTTATTGTTTTATGCTTACTGAAATATGCTTTTATTGAAGTATTTTCCCCCCACTGTAATCAAGGCCTTTCATTTAAACTCTAGAAAACTGCTCTTGGAGAAGAAAGGACTACTCCTCAGATCATCTTCAAAGTAAGACACCTACTACTTCTACAGAACACCGCTCAGTATTGAGAACTTAATGTCTTCGAAGTACTGTAAAAAGACAAAAAAAAAGAAACAGCAAGGAAGAAAGCATTTGTTTTTCACGCACCACTGTTCTAAAAACAGTAGCTGCATTTTCCCTAAAATATAGCATTTTATATGAAAAAGGCAGGGTATTTAATACTGATATTAAAGATTAATAACTAGCAGAAATTCCTTTTTTTAAATTCACATATATCAAAGCTTTTTGAAATTATTATTGAATCCTCGCTTTTCCTTTCCAGTCTCTTCATAATTTAATCATTAATTTCCCTTTAAAGAGCTTGGAAGGGAACGTGAGGATCCAATAATAATTTTGAAGGCAGTCATATTTTACACCACTTAAGCTGACAGATAAGTACCTGAGATTTCTAAGGAACCTAAGGAGAAAATCAAACTGCTGAAAACTTGATTGTCTAACACGGTGACACACCAGCCATGCTGATTTTCATTTTCATTTAGAGCAAATTATATGACTTCCAACTGAATATACAAGTGGAAGTGCTTATAACGTCCTTTTTGGAAAGCTTACAAACATAACACCCACACTAATGCACTCCATACAAAAACCTTTGGCTCCAAAAGCAAACAAAGCATTTGTACCATTGTTCGGGAGTTCCGATGACCTTTATAAACCATCTTTATTAAAGGACGTCTAATGTTCAAAGTCTCCAGCTCTTCCATTTCTTTTCTTTCCTTCCTCCTTCTGAAGAGCTCCTGAATACGGGCAACAGCAGATCGTCTACGAATAGTACACAAAGAGAACAGTACTGAAACACCATTTCCAAACATTGAAATGGGCTATCAAAACAGGGCTATAAGATAATAATTAGGCACTCAAACACACTCTCCATAAGTTTGGTACAAACATCCACACTATCCCAAATGTAAAACTGCAGACTTTTAAAGATTTCCATCCTGGCTTAGAGCAAGAACAGCATGCAAGACGGTGGACTGTCAAGTGATGCAACATTTTATTGCCTCTCTGAAGTACAAACATCAGGTGTTGGCAAAATTCACGTGCTATTTTATTAAGTGCTAGAGATATACTCCAAACACAATGAGGTAGCAAAACTCCGAAGTGAAAAAATCTATGCTAATACAGACATTTAAAAATGCAGAAAGCTATTAAGGATCTAGTGTGCCTTACAGTGTGATTTGTTCGTGGGTTTTTGTGTTTGTTTTTTTCTCTCTCAAATTTCATGAAATACATTTTTCTTTGCTATTTCCTTATGACAAAGCTCCAGGCTTAAACATCTTCTAAACATGGCCCTACTAAGGACAGAAATGATTTGAAATAATTTACAGTAGAAACTACGTCTATGTTAGCAGTGGACCTACAGCAGAAGTCTTCCTAGAATAACAAAGAAAAATTAGCTAAATGATATATTCTCTTTTGTGACTATTTAGTTCCAGGAAACTACTTTCTGATTAAGATGTGAAAAGACCCTGGTGCGATGTTTCTCCTCTTTAGCCCTAAGTTTGCAGATCCCTATAACTCCAGTTATAACCAAACTAACCAAACTCATCACCTGCACCTAGCTCTTCTTTCACTTTGTGTCAGTGTTGCTATTAGCTCTGAGGTCCTGAACACAGTCCAAGGAGAACATCATCCCCCTGGGAGAAGCAGGTACAGATTTTAGCAGAAAGCAAGGAATCTAACTATACTAGAAATATATAGGATCCTGAAAACTAAACTGATCCAGAATTGAACACGCCTAACCTCAGAATGCTGCTAAGCAAAAGCTAGTAGCCAGAATTAGGCTGTAAATTATGTGGTGGTGTTTTAGCTGCTGCTTCTGGATTCTTGCAACAGGAGCCTTTCCCAGAAAAAAAACCTCCAGAAAACTCTGTCTCATAATTATCTCTACCAATGGTCTGCACACTTCTGTTTCATTTTTGTCACAGGAGGAAGTTGGACAATAAAATTAAGATAACTTGTTATCCTACAGCTAGACAAAGATGAAAATGAATCCGAATGATGAATAATTAATACAGAATATGTATGCATTTATATAAACTATCTGCCAAACTAAGACAAGTCTTCTAATATGGCTAAACTTTCAAAGGACATTTTAATACTTTTTTTTTAAAATAGAAATTAGAAGAGATTTGTAAGTATTAGTCAACAGATGCACTCAAGAGTGGGCTAATACACTTATTGGAAATTTGTCTGGAAAACAATTCTATAAAACAGAGTACTTCTGTTTCCTTTGCGAGTTTTCTACCTCCTCCAACTTCATATCTCAGCAATTTTCTAGTTCCACCTTCATACACTACACTAAGTAAGTACGCTGTGATTGTTATTTATTCTAGGTGATGGAAAAAGATGACTGGCACATGATAAACTATATAAAATACTTGCAGAAACCTTAAACAATTATTCACAGACATTTAGCTTTGTACCTATGCTTAAAATGAAGTTGTTTCCGACATAAATTAACAATAATTATTTCCTTTATCAACCACATCAATGATTGCAAGGCTTCAGAAACAGCACACAACTACTCATCACAGGAAGACCCTTTTGGATTTCAAGACCATGCCTACTAGCCATACAACTATTGCTCACTGTGACGCCCATTTGGATTTTGGGATGCGGTGTATTTGTCTGTATTAATTAGTTATCAAAAAGATGAGCAGCAGAGAAGTTGAGAAGTTAAACATCATTAGGTTTGACAAAGCAGGAAACTTATCCAGCTCTTTCAAAAGGGTTACTTGTTAGATTGCATCTAAGAAGTTTTGAGATCAGAGGATGGTGTTAAATAACTAACCAGTATCCCAAAGTAGTTCCTTGATTTATTTTCTTTTGTCTTAGCATTCCTATAAAAATGAATGACCCCACTGAAATTCCCCTAATGCAGACAATGACAAAAAATGTCAAGGCTATTCAGAATCATGCATTTTTTAAAATAAAAGCAGAAACAAAAAGCCATCTTAGATAAAAACGATGTCTTTCATTTAAGTTCCGTTCTGAGTTTAAAATAATCATTTGGGGTCTTATTTTGAACAACATAAACGGACTGGTACTTAGTTATCTTATAAAGTCAATGACTACCTTCAGCATGGAGACCGCAGCCAAGCACATGCGGCTATAACTGTGAGACAGTTATCACGCGTTCTAGTAACATGCTGCAACAAGCAGGAGCTTGGCAGAGGCAAGTCTTCTCCACTACAGATAAATATGAGCATGATCTAATGCTATTTCAGAACACAGTACGTTACAGGAAAAAGGTTTCTCTCTGAGAGGTACTTTTTCTCCGTAACTGAAGATTTTCTGTACATTTCTAAGCCACGCTAACCAACACCAATTAAGAAAACAAATAAAAACATATTTTTCTTGGGTTTTTAATTTATATTTGTGATAAGCAATACCTGTCCATTGCAACATAAAGTTAGGCAGTAGCCTAACGATACGGAGCATCTGGAGGTAGAGAAGGGTGCTGTGCAATTCATCTCTCTTCTGAAGTTTGCCTAAGGCTGACTGTGAGCAGCTGCTTCTCTTCCAAACTGCACGCTCTTCCGAGCACAAATCGCCAGATGTTGAAATTTATGCACGTTGTGTCAACATCCTTCAGGCAGCTCCATCAACTGATAAAACCAAGCTATTTATTCATATTCAGGCATCAAATAGTGAAGATGTATGAAAAATGTTGGATACAAAGTATTATTAATTGTTATGAATTTTATGGAACAAAATGTTATGTCTTGTAATGCCAATGAAACTGATCATTGTTTTCTGTTAGTCACCCTGAAAGTAATGCCTCCTATTTATTTCCACAGAAACCGCAACAACTACGAAGAGCACAATAACGCTACTTGTTAGAGCAAATTCTCAGCTCCAAAAACTATTTTTCAACATAGTTACCACCATTAGCTGTGCATTTTCACCAGCAATGAACAAGAGCCTGCATGCCGCACTCATAAACATCTGCGCTTGCAAAGGTGACCCACTGTTTCACAGCTGCTATGACGATGCTGTTGCTAGGAAAACATTGCCCACACAGTCCATCTTTCACGGGCCCAAACAGATGGAAGACAGAAGATGCCAAATCTGGACTATACAATGGGTATGGTAAGACAGTCCAGCTGAGTCTTACAATGTGCTCCATGGTCCCCAGACTGGTATGAGGCCTGGAACTACCACGTTGCAAGAAAAAGGTTGTCCTCTTCTCCGGCTTGATTCCAGTCAGAGTGGATAGTTTTATCCAGGTTCCAGGAAATTCAGAAAAATCATCCCTTTCCTATCCCAAAGAATGTGTATCACTTTACCTCCCAAGGGCTAAGTCTTGAGCTTTTTCTTCACATATCACCACTCCATGGACTGCTGTTCTGACTCTGATTTGTAGTGGTGTCAACACATCTCGTTACTGGTAATGATGCAATCCAGGAAACTGTCACCTTCAGCCTCAGATTGGTTCAATAGGTCCTGACAAATCTTCATACAGTGTTCCTTCTGTTCCTGTGTGAGCATTCATGAGACGCACCTGGTGCAAACTTCGCGATATTCCAACATTGTCACCATCGTTTCCAACACACTGAAGCCGATATTCAGCTCCGTATACAGTTCCATGGTTGTAATCTGCTGATTCGTGTGGATGAGCTGACTGAGACACTCTTCTTTTAGAGGTGTGACAACTGCGCATGGCCGTCCAGAATGTGACTTATCTTTGACGTATCTGTCTCCCCCTGCTGATATACACCACCCATCGCCTCACTGTGCTCACATCCACTGTTTGGTCTCCAGAAACATTCACCAAGTGTCAATGAATGTTAATGCAAGCCATTTTTACTCCGTGGAGGAATTCAATGACACATCTTTGCTTCATACACACCTCCATGTCAGACACGACTGCCCCCTCTGCTGCCATCTGTTACACAGCAACTACATGTAATGGAATATGGTTGGGAAGGTTCAACCTCTACTGCCATAACATCTGCCTCCGACGTTGTTTGCCAACATAATAAAACAGGAGGCATTACTTTCAGAGCATTCCTTATAGTTATGTCCTTATACTGTAGGAAATGCTCTGATTTTAGAA
The DNA here is from genome assembly GCF_002078875.1 of Numida meleagris. Lineage (NCBI taxonomy): Eukaryota > Metazoa > Chordata > Aves > Galliformes > Numididae > Numida > Numida meleagris. Next base: position 89,331,703 of record NC_034409.1, read on the forward strand.
TAATTCAGTACGACCCACCTTATCTGAAGGTATAAAGCTAAAGTTTTTTTTTTTTACCATATATTGTGCTACCTTTGTGTAAAATCTTATAATAAAATTGGTATGTGAAGACTTGATGAGCACAGTTTTGCCCCTTATAATCAGCCAGATTCAAGTCTTCAAAGTTGTTACTAATATTAATTATCAAAAGCACATTTAAATTAAGCTCTATGTGAATTGAATAGGCATTCACAGGTGCAATCATATTCTTTCAATTATATGGCCAGAAAAATGGAAAAGATGCGAACTTGTAAGCTAAGAAATCTTTTGAAGGAGAAGTTTTTGTCACACAGGACATTCTCTGTATGTTTAGGAATTCTGACATCTAATAAGGATTTTAGAAAAAAATATATGCAATTTGCACAGTTAAATAACTAGTTTGTTATTAAAGCACATTATTTGTCTTATAAGTAAAACATCATTCTTCTTTAAAATATATTTTTGAGAGCTGCAGACGATAGCTCCCAGTGTATGTTACTCAAGATTTTCTGGCTAACTAACCATTCATGTTTTAAAACAACTATGCTTACTTGTTAGTTAGAAGAGTGACTAACCTGACATCACAATTAACCACCAGCTGAATCTGCAGACAGTCTACAGGAATTCTGCTAAAAACATTCTTGTAGTAGAGGCCCAGGTGCAGCAGCTGTCACAGAATTAATCTGGTACCTTGGATAACTTCTTTCCAACACCATTATTGCAAATTGACCATCTCTCAAGTTCAGCTGTAGCAGTTGATTATGGAGCTCAGGTGTACTTCTTTTCTTTTTGCGTTCCTCTTGTCTCAGCTTTGATTACTCAACTAAATCAGCACAGAACCCTCCAGTACAAAGGATCTTTGTCTTTTAAGGTTTCCGAATTCACTAAAACACACAGCCATACATTGTCTGGTTTTGCTAAGTTCCAGGAACACTGCTTCCTTCTTTTCTGCTCTTTGAAGTCTTTTTTGCTGTTGTTGCCATCTTCTCATTTGAACTATTTTTCCCATCAAAAACAAATGCAGGCAACCTAAGGCTGATTGCCATTACCTTAGAAGCAGTTTCTCTGATGCCTTATGGTCAGTTCTTCACCGACCATGTAGACGAATCCAGCTGCCTGCTACCACGTTCTTGCCCAAGAATTCCTACCACGTCTCGTAACAAATAAGCTGTCATCAGCAAAGTCAAATCCAGCTCAGGAAAGTGACTAACTAGTAAACTATATTAAAACAGATCCTGTTTCTGAATATCAATATTTGATTATGTTTCTGATTTTAACTACCAAATACCCATGGTCCTATGGAAGCCTCTGATGCTAGGAAAGAGATTTACTACTACTGTTAAATTTCAAGCATTAAGAAGGTTCATAAACATGGGCAAAACTGTCACGGTAACAGCCTACTGACATCCTAAAGGCAAAAATTTATTTCTCTGTTGATTATACAGAACAAAATGTTTACCCAAATGCCTTCCTAAGTCGTTTCCTGGCCCTCTAACACAGCCAGTCTTTCAACATTCCTCAGCTGCAAACCTTTCTAAATTTTCATTTTTCAAAAATTCTGACATTCTACAGAAGAACAACATCTGAAATCAGAGAAAAGTGTACTGGAAAAAAATTCTATGCTGAATAAATCATTCATTTTTATATTAAATTTATAGCATATGAAATCATTCTTCCCCTGGGCATTACTGAAGAGCTAAAGAACTTCATGGTAAACATGTCTAATACAGAAAGAATGCCTATCGTGAAATTTATGTGCAATACAGCAAAAAGTACACAGACTCCTGAATCCTTACAAATATTGTTGTGTTAAATTTATGTATTTCAATTACAGATAAGTTTGAAAGATAAGACAGTGAAATACGTGCCTGTGGTATTTTCCTCTAAGCATTTAAGATATAGGACTCAGGTGAAGTTTTCTATGAAACAACATCCTATGCCTTTTCCTTTCCAGCCACACAAAGACAGTATGTTAATTTTCATCAGCAGCATTATTTTTCTCCCTGTTTTCTGTATTTCCCTAGACTTTAGCATTAAATCACAGATCATTTCTCCCTCTTATGGCACACGGCCAAACACAGTTGTCCAAACCTTCTATGTTCTTATAACTAATTCACTCACGTATGTCAGTGAGGAACATGAGATCAAGTAACTTTTTCATGTAACCTCATTATATTTTGCACTTTTTTAATAAATATGTATTATCAAGTATACCTTCGATAATTACATCTTGTTCAGGGAAAAAAAAAGATGTAAATTCTTATATTTTTTTCAGAACTGGGTGTTCTCTAGTGCCAGACAAAGCAGATCAGCAGTGGCACATGCAAATTTAACACATTCTTCAGCAGCTGAATAAAAAAAGGGTATTTGTTTTTCACAAACTTAACACTTTACAAATTCCATTAATTTCTATTGCACACAATAAAAATGTTAGTATGTCGTTAGATGTATACGCTGCCATTTCTTTTCCATTTCCATGCAAATTCATGCAGCTAAATATAACTCACAGCATTTAAAGTATAGCAATTCTTAAAATGCCAGTTAGATACAAAAAACAAGAACCTGATAAATCCATTATACAGAAATAATAAGAGGGGGGGAGGAAAAAAATCAATTACCTCATTATTCTATCACCTATCGCTGTTCCTCTGATATTATATCTAGTAAAGGGAACAACAACTGAAGTCATTCAAAAATGCTGGATATCATGTTTTTAAAAGGTTAGCATCCATTACAAAATGTGTTCTACTTCTTCCAACTGAGGAGATCTGTGCTCCTCAACGTGTTAGTATATGAGACTATTTCAATTTCAGCAAAAATAATACTCAGATTACATATTAGTACACAAAGTAGATCCTATAAAATGCAGTAATTTTCATAGATTATAGCAGAAACAGAAGCAGCTGCATTATCATTTCAATTTTACGTTTGCATTTGTTTCAAATTTTGATCTACTAGTTTAAAATCTTCCAGAGTTAACCTCCGCTCAGAGATCAGCTTCTGTCAAAGTCTAGATAAAAGTGATTAAGTCATTTAAGAAGGAAAACAGCCCTGAAAGAGTTGTATTGACTACTTTGTGAAAATCCAACTCAGTCAGTTAAAAACTGCATTCTCTGTACATACATCTTTCTTAGATTCCTCACTCTGCCTCACACATTACGAAGGACACTGCTCAGGTGAGCCATTCATCTCTGTTCCAACTATATTTGCTACACTTACTAAGTTTTAATGAAGATATGCCATGGACCTAGTTTAAGACTTCAAAACCTGCTTATGTTATCATATTTCTAAGACAAATGATCATTTGTTGTGGCTTTTTTTTTTTTAATTTAAAAACACTCTGGGCAGTTCCTTATGCATTAAAAAGAATGTGTATTGACTAGCCTATAGTCAATCCAAAATATAGGATTCTTTTAGTCACTGATCTCCACCAACCCTATAACGATGTTCAGAAGTTGCAGAAATGCTGAAGGAAAAGAGATGTCACATTCTCAATTATTACTTTCAATGAATCCTTCTATGTCAAAACTATGCCAACCTGATTCCTAGTCAATATTCAGTTGACTTAACCAATTTATCAACCTACAAAGGACTGTCATATTTCTACATATTTTGCTGCTAGTATTTTAGGCCTTTTTCAAAATACTCATGTAGGTGCAGATGTTGTGTTTCTCTGTCACACAGTCTTTCGTGGCAGTTCAACTTCAGGTTAGTTGGAGACAAAGTTCCATCATTGTGTTTTGAGACGCAACTACAATAAGAGTTTATGTCCCTTGTATCAATTCTTAGATTGTATAAGCGAGATAAAATTCTTGGTTTGAACACATTAAAAGTTGGAATCAAACAACGAAAGTTCTGCAAACATTAGATTTGCAAAATGGATGAAAAAAATCTGTTCATAAATCTGAAATCTACATCCATTTTACTAAAAATTGTTTGAAACCTGCAAGGTTGATGCAGCAGAAGTTCTCCACTTATTTAACTTCAAGTAGTAGCGTCAAAAGAAGTATCAAATGGGCACTTCAGCCACTTCTTGTCCTTAAGAGGAAGTTCACGATTGCAGAGTACAGGCTCAGAAGGCTACCCTCCCTTTCTCAGTGGAGAAAGTTTTACTTTACAGTGGAAAGCTAAGGCAGTTTCTTTTATCTACATTTCCCCATCTGTGGAGTTTCTCCTCTACATAAACAATAACTAGTTATTAGGTATGGAGAAAAAAAAAGTAAAAAACTCTAGAATTTGCTCCAGACAAGAACTAGCAACATAGTCAAAACTTTTTTTTTTTTAAATTGTTTCAGAAGGCTACAGTCTATTTTTTTTTTTTTGTCCCAGAGGAAAAAAAATTCTTTTTTTGCCACTGTGTAAATTAGGTTTACAAAAGTTACATTATTGCAAGATTATCTTACAACCTTCTCTGGAAAGGAAGAACAAACAAAACAAATAAAAACCCAATACCTCCTAGATATTCTAGAGAGATGAAATCTACTGTATTACTTCTGCAATAATGACATTAATTATGTCATATAGATGACACATGGGAAACTCGATAATTAAGTAAAACCGGAGAAGATGAGATTTAGTAAAGGAATTGTTAGGTAACAAATCACTAAGTGAGAAAAGAGAGAATGTAAGCCTATACTGGAAGAATACTGGGTGGAGTTACTCACCAGCCTTGAAGGCAATTTGTTTAATGTATTGCTAATGATCTTTGAGCAAAATGTAGGAATGTACTCATGCTGTGCATTGGGAACATGAAATTGGGTAATTTTAAGAATATAGGACTGTAGGACCTTGAGAACAGTCGTATACATAGGAACATTATCCTGCTGGAAATGATGAAGTAGGAAAGACTTCAGTAATCTGAAGACAAAAAGCCACCACTATGAGGCAGCCATAGGCAAGAGAGAGAAAGGATGTAACTACATCCCATTGGTACCACAGAGAATCTTCCCTAGAAAAAGAGTAATATTCATACCATTATTCTTAGCAACATCCAAGCAGCTCAGTGTGCGTACTTCTGGCCTACCAGATTCGAGAAAGAGGTGGAACTAGGAAGAGCACAGATGGGAACCAGTACAATCCTGGAAGAATACTAGATTTTACTTCTAAGAGTGCAGAAAATCATAGCGCTCTTTAGTCTAGCAAAATAAAGCCAACAACAGGCAGGATGAGCATCATTTAAATGATGTTCATCCTGTTCATCCATGCACTGGGCATGGAAAAACAGTTATTTCAAAGCACTATGTTAGCACAAAACAAAAAGACTAATTATAGTCAACTTATACCCATTATATTAGGAATGTTTTGAAGCAACTTCCCACTCATTAAGGCATCAGGGGGATTTTATGTAAGGGATATGTAAGTTTATAAAACGGATAATATGCTATAAGATCTGCTGCAGTAGTAGAGAGGACTTCCAGTTCCTTTCACTCCTTTTCATGAGAGATATAAATACTAAGAGGGCTTACAGCTAGCCCTTAAGACCACCAGTGCCTAATCTCTCTCTCTGGATATCCAAATTTCTTTCATTACTCATAGCTTGTCTCACTTTTCTTCAGTATCTCAGAGGGCATTTAGAAACTCCTGAAACCAGAAGAATTGGAGGGGAACAAAGTAAATACGTATCTGAGTAGTTAGAAATGAAACTTGAAAAATTCCCTGTTCACACATAAAAAGAAGTGGAATAAAATGAGGTGGTCGGTTTAAGCCTGAGTAATGAAAGCCTGGAGGCAATCCTAAACCAGTATCGACTAAACAGTAGCTTTTGTTGGTTTTTATATGGGGGAAGAATAAGGGAGCAAGGGGCTGCATAAAGGATTTTAACTGCATTGTTAATTTTGGTGAATGATTTTTCATATATGATAGATTTCAACTGCTACAGAAGAAATCTCACTGCACAAACAAGAGGAGAAAAACCAGATGGAGGGCAACTTCATTCAAGATGTCCACACTGGTGGGAAACTGTAACAGCTACAGGACACTAGGAAGTATCATTCTTATTACATTACTACAAGAACTATTATGTAATAGAGCCAATATTAGGTGCATGAAGAGAAGCTAAGAATCCTAAATGAAAGCAGAAATGAGATTAAAATTGCAGAGTTTTTGACAGCTTGCTCTTCATCCACTACATTATAATGAACGTTGGCATTGCAGTAGCAACTATTTCAGCCACAAGATATTTATCTGCAATTCAAGTTTATTTAGTATTGTGTGAAAAACTAACAGTTAAGACAGAATCTGTACATAATGACTTTTTCATTAAAAAAATCACTTACTGAATTATTTGTGCTATATAATAAGCAACCACTGCACTCTGTCACCACTGACCATGTAAGTTGCTTATGACTGTTTTTTCTTAAACTGCAAATTATTCAAAACCTTTTCTGCACTCAGTTATTAAAGTCCTTCAGAGTATTTAACGAATATACATTGTAATGTTTCCAGTAAAGAATTTGTATTATGAGCACAAGGAATTAATAGCAAGATAATACTGCCTTTGAAGAGGACAGGAGTAAAGCTAAGGCATCTGACACTAGGTTATATAATATCTAAAATAAATAAAAGATATTTTCTTAACTCTAAGGATGTTGCTTAAATAATTAATGTAACTTTTTATAAGTAAAACAATTGAAATTAGTGAACAAAGGTATTACAAAAGCAATACTAAACTGCGGACTAAGTTTACCAAATGATCAAACAATAATGTATAGGTGTTCACATTTTAAAAAGAAAAAGAATATACAGCACTTATTAAATGCACCTTTTCTTGGTGATGACAACCTTCAGTAAAACACTGTTTTTACTGCTATACATAGACATTCAACAACTGAGAAGAGAAAAAGGATTACAGTTTCTCCTTCAGAGAATAAAAACAAGGATGATTGATCCCATCTGTCTTAATGTATGTACTACACAAAGACATAATATTGATGAACAACAACAGTGAACAGCTCTTGTTTTGTCAAAGAAAAAAGACCCAAAGTGCAGTTGAAAAAGAAAATGTAGGCCCCTGTGCTGTAAATACAATTATACGAACTTTTGACTATTCTCACTGGAGTCATAATTATCAAAAGTAAACAGCAAATGTTTAGCCTTGGGATATTCAGCAGGCACAAAAAAGCACAGACAGGTTATTAGGTGTGTGGAAGCTTGCCTGGCTAGGAGGAAAAACGTAGCTATATGTATCTTATACATAGGCAAATTAGGCTCAGCCATCATGCTGGTCTAGCTATCAAAACCAACTTTTAAAATTAAGGATATAAAGCATTGGCCTCTAGTACTTCCACTAAGAGAAAAATACATTTTGCCAAGCAATAGCAGAGACAAGTATTCCTCTAACCTGTGCCCTGGTCCTCCTCGATACCTTGCCCCTGGGATCAGAACAGGATCATCATCACTGTCATCAGTTTCTTGGAGAGCTGAGGTTCTGGTAGAACAATCTTCTGGAGTTGCAAGCCCTGAGGATTCCGGGTGTGGCTGAGGTTCATCGTTTGCACTAAGCAAGTTGGCAGTGGATTCAGCACTTTGACTTGAAATTTCTTGATTTGCACTTTTTTCAGAAGAAGCTTCTTCCTCTACAGTTCTGGAGACAGTCTCAGCACTGGGATCATTTTCTTCTGGTTGGATTCCAGAATGCTCAGTAACAGGTTTATCTGATACAGCTAATGGAAAACACCGGTTTAATTATTACAGCCTATTTTAGAAGTCAATATAAATGGTCATAACAATTACATTATGCATATTGAGGTTATATTAGAAATTTAGTTTTTTCCACTCTCTACATCCTCACATAACAGTATTAGCACATATACATACTTTCTTCTGTTGTCTCTACAGTTTCATCTGTAGTTTTCAATTCTTCAGCACTTGTGTCTTCCTTGTGAGATTCATCAGGAACTCCTGAATTAAACAACTTGATATTAAATTGCATGATTTCACTTAGATGCATACCTAGCAATCCTACCTACTAGTAGATGGTACCAGCAGCCCCAGTCCAAACCAATGAAAGCAATGCCCTGCAAGTTCTGTATCTCACTTTACTGTGATCTTACCTATTAATTGTATAAAGTCAGTATATTAAAAAAACCTCTTTCTCTAGTTGCTCAGGTCAATACATAAACAAAGAATAAAGTATTTTTGTCCCTTAATACACTTGTATCCCATGCAATCAGTATTTAAGCGTAGAACTAGCAATATTACTCTTCAAACAGATGACCACTTACTGAAAACTATTATTTCTGAAGAGAGAAATTAAGTTATCCCTCTACTGAAAGTGGATTTATCTGGAACCTGTAATTTGAATTGACTGCCCTTTTGGCAATGAAATGAACGAGACTGCCTCACGTTAAAAAAAATACATAAATACAACCTTACATAAAAAAATACACCTAAAAGTCGGAAGGAATGCTGCAAAATACCTAGTATTCATTACAACTACAAACAGCAGCTCTACTATTTTTCAATGCGAATTAGGGCCAAAATATGTTCCTAAGAAAAAATAACTAAAGTATCAGAACTAAAAACAAGAAAAGCTCATTTTGTTTGCATTTATTTGCATCTCTCTCAGGTCAGTACACTTCTCTTTGAGAAAAACAGAGAAACACAATCCACCAAACCCAAAAAAAGAACAAAAGCACCATGTTCTATTATGACTATATTCTGCCTTCATATGCGTGTGTATGAGACTCCCGTTGTATTCAGTGGTAGTCATAGACATATGAGAGCAGAAATTTTACCTTACCATTACAGAAGTAATGCTGAATCTTACTTGTTTCTTCATCTTCAGGTCCTGACTCTTCTGAGGTTTTTGTTTTTAAGGAATCTTCTTGGCCTTCAGTTTTGCAATGACTTCCACTCCCTCTAGAGCTTGAATTTGTACTGCTCCTGGCAATGTAACATGTAAAATGCAAACAAGCAAAAAACCCACAGAACTTAGAAACGATGTAAATTGATAAGAAGATCACTGTAGTGTAGTCTGGCATAGAAAAACTGAATTCCCTGTTTTACAACTCAGGAACTGTGCCCACAGAAAGACTAATTTGCTAAATAATGTATGTGAAGTTTGGTAGAACCAAGAATTAAAACTTGAGTGCTAACCCCCCAAAACCCCTTTCCATCAATGTACTACCTTGCTTTAATAAGAGTAATGAATGCAAATATGATGCTTGGTTTTATGACAATAGCTACGTTTCCAACTACGCTACCATTAAAAAGATTTACAGTAAAATATCACAAACTCTCACATAAATTCCATGGTAAAGTATGACTGTCTTCCATTTTGAACGTGCTAACAACTCCAGCCATTTTCAAATTGAATATATACTTCATGGAAAATATACCTATATCATATGTAAAAATATTTACATCTATGCTAGGCCAGCGTTAGTGAAGTGTGTCAACAAGTAATCAAAAGCAAAATTAAATTCTTACCACTCATCAGTGAAGTCCAGTTTTATTGTGCTTGTAGTTGTTCCTTCTGTACTGTAGTGCAAACTTAAAACTGGTTCACTTGTTCCTGTTCGTGGCTTATCACTCTCTGTAAATATGGAATTGATAAAGTTTGGATAAGCATCAGAGATTAAGATGCTATATTTCTGAAGATTCATATAATTATCTTCAAAAAGGTCACATTGTTAAGACGTAACATTTAAGATTTGTTACAGCCCAAGCAAACAGTTAAAAAGTTTCAGAGTAAACACACCAAATTCATACTTTGCAATGCTTTAAAAATGGCTTAAAATAATTTGTATTTACAAGAGCAAACAAAGATGCTGCCCTTCAACATGCAGATAAATAAAATTGTCAGCTAGGTATGTGTACACACAATATGATCCTTTAGAAGCAGATCTTTTTCCTATCAACTATCTTAGCAACAAGAACATAAAGTACTTTAGATGTTATGTTCAGTCCTGTTAGTCTCATGTAAACACATGAAGAAAGATGATGAGACCACAATCAGCACTCTAGAAATTCATGTCATCCTTTACTTTCTTTTCTACCTAGAATCACTCAACCACAAATATCCTCAGACCTGTCATAAATTGTCAAGAATTGCTTCAAAATCACTGTAAGTTCACGTTCTGATAGCTTCAGACTTAAAAAAAACCCTTTCATATTATAATAACTTTAAGCAGAAGGGGAGTCGTTGCAAAACTAAATGTGTGTGTCATCCAAAAGCAACAGAAGTCAGTCAAATTGAAAGCCGCTGCAATCCTGGCAAATTCCTGTTGCATACGTAGTTTTAAGGACTGTTCAGTGGGCACCTTCAAAATGGAACTCCTCAATAACATCCGTCCACCCACACAACCTCCTTGAGGGAAATTCATGGTGACTATCTACATGCACGGCCCGACTGCCACTAATGATTAAGTTGGCTATGGGCAACACTAAAAAGCTAATGGAAAGTAGCATCAGATTAAGCCTCACTACATAGGTGCCAATCTTTCAGAATTCAGACAGTAGAGTTCACTTAGTATTAGGCACCATTCAAATGACTAGTAAAGTAGCCTACATAGACTTGCTTTGCACAAACACTGTTTGGACAAAAGCATGACCAATTTTCTTTGGTTTACAGAGTACAGAAATTTGACTAAAAGGATATCTGCAGTAATGGCAACAGACCAGAACTTAAAAGTAAAGTAAAAACTTCAGATAATCTTTGGGTAAACATCAATTAAAATCTAACATTCAATACAAGCATACAAATTTCCCATGCCAGAACAACAATGGCTACAAGATTGCCACAGGATATTTATGAAAAAATGCAATTAAGTTGTAGGAACTATGAAACAGCACATTAGAATTTAACCTAGCTACCAGTATTTGTCTGTAAACCGTTGACAAGACAGAAACCCACTACAGTATCAGAGCAGAAATAAGTGCTCTGAAGAACTTTAAATATGTATTTCTACATTTCCTGATGAGAAACTGAGAAAATAGTGTAAAAAAAATATACATGAAAGAGCTTTAATTACAAACATGACCTAATCATACATGAGGAGTGTCAACATCTCATCGCTTCTCTAAAAGAAAGCTTCTAGTTATGCTCTTACTAGAGTGAAGCAAGGATCAAACTATCTCATAGTGGCATGTACAGGTATTTTGAACAAAACTGGAAAAAAAATGATGCATCTTTCATAATTAAAGAGGTGTTTGTTGCTGTAGTAGTATTTTTTTCTTGCAATCTGTCAGCAAGTATCTCCTGGTGTAAAAATCCGTTCAGTGTTTGGGAATTCCTTCCTATGCATGCACAAATACTGATCATTTCAGCATACTGCACAAGTTGTCATGAATGGGCCACTGAAAGAGTAAAAGATGACACAGAGAATTCTTCATCTTCTTTGTCATAGATACAGATGAGAGCTATCTTTGTAACTGAACATCACAAAACTATAATGAATGTAATTGAATGTTTAGATTGTGTTATAAAGCTCAGATCTATCATCATAAGAGCGCTTTCACGTCCTAAAACCTCAACATCAAAAAACTAGAGCAGAATGCTCGAAAGCTGGTCTTCTGATTGCACTTACTGTGGAGGCAATGCTTGTATTTATTCATACTAAAAAAATAGGAAGAACTGCCATAAGCATATCCAAAGAGGGCACTAACTGAGAACTCTGCCACAGTTTGACAAACCAGCTTGTTCCGAGCCGGCTCACATACCTATAGTGTGGCACTGAACCATCTGGCACGGACATCACCATAGTAGTGATGCTCCATAAATGCACACGCTAACTTGCAAATATCTAGAAATATCAGCACTCAATAAAGCTTCTGTGTATGAAGGAAGAAGCAGTAAGACAGTACGGGATGCAAGCATCCATTTACATATCAAAGTTACTGAGCTAGTGCTCTGGCTTCAGGTTCTCTCACTGATCATACCGATTCAGACAGTACCTTAAAGACATAATACTGCCTTTACACTAAAAGAAATCTTATAGATATACTTTATTATTAAAATCACAGTCAAACAAGACATTCAGTGCTGATTATTACAATCCATTTGGAAGCTATTTTTTAAAGTATAGAAGGATTCGCAGCTTCTGCTAGAACGTCAGAAAAAAAATGGCATTATATGTTTACATAGGTATAAGTATCAAAAGGTCTTTAAACCTAGAAAACGTCTTAAAGCATAAATGTAAACAACAAAGTCTGGTCCAACAGTAAGCCAGCTAATTCAGTACCGAATTAAGAAAGAAAAGAGGAGTAAGAACGACAAAGTATTTCTACATAAGAACTGATACAACTTCTTCCATTAGCTACTTACAAGTTTCTGAGATTTCTATTCAAGTATCAAATAAAACTAATGGAGTTTAACTTCAAATTTCTCCTCTGGATCTCAGCAAATTACTTCTTCTGGTTTTCATTTGGATAAGGTAGATTTCCTAACAAATTACTTGCTTTTCCAACTTCTTAGGTTATGAAACTTAAGGTAACATACTGCGTCTCTTCAGGTGATCCTTACCACCACAAAAGAAAAATACTGCCTTCAAGCATTCAAGATTACTACAGTTACGCAGTTAACATCAGTAACATACAAACTAGCTCTCCTGCTAGACAAGAAATTTGGGAACTGATTTCTGGGATGAAAACTTCTGCTTTTATTTTTGTTGTTATATGGGTTTAATTTACAACTTTACTGAATAAACTGTTTTATCAACTTTCCAAAATTTTTCGGTTGTAAGAATTCCAATAAGCATGCAGACTTGTTAATTCTAGCTTATTCTACTACCATCAAATAATGCTCTGGGTTCATAAGAGAGCATAATTTGGTCACTAATAACAAGCAAGTCTTCCAGCCAAACCTGAAGAATGAAGTGATGTAGACTATTAAACCATGAATAATTAGTAAATGTACGTAGTAAGATTTAAGGCTATTTCACCACAAAATGTATTTCTGCAACATGAATTTATTACATCAATAAATCAAGCACAGCTTAATTTTTTTTTTCCCAAGCATTCTGGCATCCTAACATAAACCATACCTCAACAGTTGCCAAACAGTGTCTTTCAGAAAGGGAACATCAAAATAGCATTCTAGCTTTCAATGTGAAACATGAAACAGCCAGCTCTTTTTTGGCATTTGAGCTACTTAAGCTCTATTGAGGCCTTGATATGGAAGTAAGCATAATGCAGAGCATATGGAAATCTATTTTTAAATTACCCTCCATCATTAATTATTCGGGCATAAATATTCACTATAGATGACATTGGTTCAGCTAGAATAGGGTCACCTCTGGCCAAGTTCACTGCTCACAATTTGAAGACTCTGATGAACAAAGAAAGCTCAGAAGCATTCTTTCTACCAGTGGAACTTGAGGCATTTACAAAGAAACACTAGTACTTGCTTAGTAGAAGGGGTAGAGGACAAAAGACTACAAAGGTAAGATGCACTTAAATGCAATAGGTGCTCAAGTTACTTAAATTGTGCAAGTACAACAAAGCTGCATATATCTTTTGCATAAAATAAACTACTTTAGCATTGCACGATTGCATGTTATTTCAAGTTGACAGCTGCGTTCTGATTCAAGAACAACCATCCAGAAAAAACAGAAAGACTGTTTAAAGAATTAATTTCACATTAAAAAACATACTAAATTTCTGTAGAGTACATAAGACATTTACTGTACCTACATTGAACGCATTATGAATTGAGCATAGGATGGCTTTCGAAAACAATTAACCTTACTCTGATCCTGGTATTGAGAATCAAATAATTAATGAGTTTCCAGCAGATCTGCTTACAGAATTCTACTTTATGCAGATGAACAGCATTTTAGACTGTTTATCATCACGAAAGGCAATTTTAAAAAGGAAGCATTGCAATCAGCTATGGCTGGGTATAGCGCATTTCCTGTCACGCACCCTGTTGCTCATCAAGTGACATGGATCCAAGCTGTTTGTTAACCACAGAAGAAGGAGAATCTGAAACAAAAATGAGATTTCAACTTAAAACATAAGCAGCAGAGAACTGCACAGCAATGTCACGATCATACGTTAGTTTAAAATAAAAAAAATAAAAAGCAGCAACACAAGGAAGCTTTGGGGTTGTTTTATGTGCAGCCAGCCATATTGCATTTTCTAGGCATGAAAGAAGCAAAGCCACTTGTTTCAAATTATGACGTGTTTCTTTAGGTAGTCACTGAACAGCCTGAAGCTTCCTGACCTTGATATTAAAAATGCCTGTCTGTTACCAAGGATTTTGCCTTGTTCTTCGTTTCTAAAATGTTTCAAAGAACATTGGTGAGTTATGACTTCTAAAGCCTCTGCTGAAACTATCAAATGACATTAGTACTTGAAACCATGTGCTACACGTAAATTTCCAAGCATTTATACATCAACATGAAATACTCATGGCACAGCAGTATCTTCAGTATTTGTATCTATGAACATAAATTGTAAAAGAAAAGAGGATTTACGGATATAGCAGCATACAGATTGCTTGTATAACGTCAAGGCACCCAAATAGATCCCACTCAGAAGACAGTTCAGTAGTCCTGCATTCTTGGATGCTATAAACATCTGCGACATCTGATGACTGGAAACATCTTCACGAGTTTATGACACACTACCACACCAACCAGTCTTACAAAAATTCTTATTTAATCACAGAAATAGAAACAAAAAAAATAGCAGTAGATGATAAGTTCTACATCTTCTCTGAAGTCCATTTCCCTTGCAGACTCTGTAAGCCAAATCTTATTTTCATATTACTGCAAGATGCACGGATGTACATAAATCAGTGCAGTATTTCTAATATTGGCTAGGCTACCATATGTTGGTTCCACTTGTTAATCTTCTGTTACAAACAAATTCACGCTAAGCTAAATGGATTTAATATCCTGTATTACAAACTGAGTTAGTCTGCAAACTTCACAGCATGCTAAAAGAACTTTAGCATGAACTTAAATCCTATATGGGAAAGCAATCAAATAAGAGATCTCCTCTTACAGGTGATTCATTCTGAGGTTTGCGCCAGATTAGCAGCATGACCCGTTTTGTAGAACAGCTATAAAACCTGCTAAACTGACAAGGCTGATTTAAAGATACATCCTCAAAATGATACTTCATTCCCAACTACTGGTGCAAGAATCACCAGTTCCTTCATTACACCGACACCTCGCTTCGTGTGGAAGGGGAGAAGGAATGAAGACGACCGGGGGAAGTTTAATGCAAGCTCAGCGTGCTTTGGAGGCTGGCTTGTGTCAGTAATTGGGCTTGTACACAGTAATTGGGGAATGGAATATAATTCTTAATTTGTCTTCACCTTTTGTTCAACCACGCTCATGCCTTACACCAAAGATACCAAAGCCAGACCACAGAATTTGTCCTCTAGATTTAGATGGGACTTAGCTCTTCAGTGTGAGACCCACAACACTA
The DNA here is from genome assembly GCF_002078875.1 of Numida meleagris. Taxonomy (NCBI): domain Eukaryota; kingdom Metazoa; phylum Chordata; class Aves; order Galliformes; family Numididae; genus Numida; species Numida meleagris. The sequence continues at coordinate 89,347,099 of NC_034409.1, forward strand.
ATATACTTCACTTTCCAAAACTGAAGTTTACTTTAAACATAATTTCTAATTTAGAAGATAAGTGTTTACAGCAGAGTATTTTCAGTGGAACTGCAACCCAAATTTCAAAATGCAAATGTGAGGAAAAAGGCTGGTGTAAAGATACACCATGTCATAAGATGACCAGCTGACTCAGCACATGAAATGATATGTCTTTCTCAAGGGCAGGCTGGCTTTGAGCATATTCATAGCCACGAGCTCATGGCTGGGATTAACTTCTACCAAAGTGCTAAAGGCAAGGGATTTCTTGTCTAGCAAGCTAAGAAGACTGAATCACAGAAGACAGGGATTTTCAGACAAGCTCTGTCCTTGCAGTCTGATTGTTTCTACATGCTTATACATCCTATGATCTTTTTAAGGGGCATACCATGCTGCCAAACATTTTATTTTGCTGAAAAAGCCAATCTCATCAGCTTTTTAATTCAAGCTTAAACAAACAGAAGAAATACCACTAAACAAGCATACTTTAATTCTGAGCGTAAGAGATAACACAGGCTGCTCCAGAAGTAATGTCTTCTGTATATTTCCATGGAAACTAGAACAGATACAAAGAGCTCTATAACGCTGTCTGATAGACAAAATCTCAGCTACAAAACACTATTTTTCAACAGTCACCACCATTAGGTATGGTATTTTTAACCAGTGCTGAATAAGAGCCTGCATGCTGCACTTGTAAAAACCCACACCACAGAAGGTGACCCACTGTTGCTGTCACCACTGCTGAAACACACCACCCACTGCCTCACTGTGCTCACATCCACTGTTTGGTCTCCACCACTGTTCAGCAACCGTCAATGAACGTCAGTGGGCCCCATTTTTACTACATGAAGGAATTCAGTGACACACCTTTGCTTCATACACACCTCCACATCAGATGCCATTGTGTCAGATTGCCCCTCTGCTGCCATCTGTCACACAGCAACAACATGCAACTGAATACTGTCAGGAAGGTTCACCATCTACCGCCATACCACCAACAACCATCTCTGACGCTGTGTGTCAACATGGTAAGATATTTTGGAGCAGCCCTCGTACATTTAATACCCTTTCCAGTACTTCTGCATTTTCATAAGACCTCCAGTTATTAAAAAGTAAGTAAATAGTAGCATGTTTTACCATGCATATCATTCAATCACAGTAAGTAGAAAAAAAATTCTAGATAATAGTCTCTGCTAATATAGACTTAAATCTCCCACATTTCACTACTATTTTGATAACTTCTTACAGTTCTCTGAATGTGTTTTACTTGCAATATGACCTTTGAGAAACATAAGCGAAATCGAGGAAGCATCCTAAACAACCCAATTAACACGGTTAAGAGCTCAATATGTAGCAATTCCCAACTCCCTCACTCTCTTTTATTCCTTCCTCCCTTAAGTCTCTCGAAGCCCCAGATCACCAGCACCCCCGGAAGTGGCACTGCAGTCTAGAACCTTAAGCTCAGGCAGGGAAATCAACAGGACCAGCCTAGAGAAGTTCAGGTAAATGCCTCTTTTTTTAATATATGGCTTGGTTTTGTAAAAATTCTGAAAACGTACTTTCATCATTTCTGATAAAGCTTTTGAAAAAAAAAAAGCATTACCAAAACTGTGCCATATAGTTAAAAAAACAAACAAAAATCCAAACTCTTACCTGAGCCTTCACAGGCTGGGTCTACATCCCAGTGCAGTTCACCACTGGTTGTAATGTCACCAGTACATTCTAAACTGGAACACCACTTAAAGAGGGAACTGGAGATTCATAAATATGGGGAACCTCAAACAGAAAATAGAAGATAATTTTTAAGTCAATTACATGCTGAAGGATCTTCCTATAGTTTGGACAATCAGCACTTGACTTCTTCAAAATATCAGCATGTTGCCTCTGTTGCTTTGGTTAAAAAAAAATTTCCTCTTTATAGCACGAACACCCGCATCAGTGAGAGAGTCAGGCCTGAGGCAGCGAGACCTGCCTTTGGAGTCCCAGACATAACAGATAAAGTGGACATTAATCCAAGAAGATAAACACTTGCTTCAGTGATTAGGAATAATTGCTTTGTGCAATAATTAAGCTCTCTGTTACATCTTTTGGACTTCAAGCAGACATTTCTATATCTGCACATTTAAAACAAAACCTCCAAGAATAAAAAGGCAGTTTTTATCACTCAGATTACATAAGATGCTTGCATACTGACAGCTGCAGGAGTCTCTGATCCACATTGACCTATAACTGCAATTTTTTTTCTTTCACAATCAGATGGCTCATGTTTCTCTAACTTCTCATAACGTATTTTATTTACTTAAAACTTTTCAAAAAGAGAGGTAAAGATCTCTTCAAAGCTTTCCTTCAGTTTATAACCCATTACTGATTTATGGCAATGTGTGCACAGCACATCTGCTCTGGGCAGGGCAGCAGCATCAACAGGTTATAAAGGTTTCATTTCTTTGCAGTTTGCACACAGCCTAGTTATACTTGTTTAAATACTATGCAGGATGTTAACAAATACCACAAAAACGTAAGTCAAGGCAAGTCCTTACAGGAGAGAGCATATAAGAATTTTCACCATAGTTCCCTCTTCGAGCAGCTATCAAAAAAAAAATCTCAGTTCAATGTAAAAGACTTGAAGACAAAACAGGCCTGATACACACAGCACATTCTGCTACAGCAGCTCTGCCAAGTTTACACAATATTTCATGTGAGGCATCCACTGAAACCAAGTTTCTTTGCCATCTGAGGATGATGCATTTTCTCAAGGTCAGATCAGCCACTGTGAATCATTACTTAGTTAATTCACTTTTGCATCCAACAGCATCCTAAGCTTCTGGCCACACTTCCATGAGCGTTAATTGCTACAGATAAAGCTTACAAATCTTTGTGTAACCATTACAAATCCTTAGGCTAGGAGGAGACAGGATAATACCATACAGTCCAATAGCATGACAACCTTTTCTATTAAACCAGTAAGAGCTTTCAGCTCATGACATTTTCTACTGGTAATCTTATGTGATTCAACTATTTCTTCCCCCCTGGTGTCTACAGCAATGATAACTGAGCTTCTGTAACTGCGAGGACAAGAACTGAGAATGAAATACAGGGCAGAAGAAAAAGACGTTAGCATTACACTGACTTTAAAAGAAAACTGCAAGTTTAAGTTATACCCAAGTAGAGATTGAGAACGTGCAGCTCTGGGCCAAACAAAGCCTATGACTTCATTTCAGATAGAAGCAGACAAATTTGGAGGTTTAATTTCTTTTTTTTTTTTTAATTTTTTTTTTTTTTTTAAACTTACAACTAGTACGTGCCTGAAGACTCAACATCTGCCACAGAACATAGCACCAAGCGCAACTTTGCAGGAAAAAAAAAAGTAAGAGATCGCACACTGCTAGGAAAGAAACACTGCTAGACATGTCACTTTTACATTTACTTCAACACAAAATAAGCTCATTTTTCACACAGCATGCAGCCCATTCATTTTTACACAGTGCCATGACGAAGTCTGCTCCAAGCTTATACGCTTTAGGGTTTAACTGTGTATTCATACATTCCTATGGATGATTCTACCCCAACTTAGAACTTCACAGAAATGTCTCTTTTTATTATAAATATCTCCAAAGCTTTCTTACAATCAGTTTTAATCTGGTGAAAGGAAGTGTCATTCTATTTAGAAAAAAGCACATCTGGGGACTGGCTTGCTAGAAGTATTTGCACTACGTTTACTGTAAAAACACAGCATGTAGGAGTGTTGTTTGTTGTTTTACTCTATTGTTACTTTGATTGATTGACTAAACCAAAGCCACCTTACTACCTGAGATTAACAGCAATTCAAGAACACGTGTGGAAGCACACTGCTCTATTCAGGACACAGCAATTTCTCTAACGAACATTGCAAAAACTTGATAACGTGCACCAAGGAAACTTTCTCCGTATAGTGGTGTTGCACTACGTAATCCAAACACATTAGATAAATGACATCTGTCATTATTACTTTTTCCCTAACCATGTGATGATAAAACACCACCACATGCAAGGTAAGAAAAGCAGCAAATGCATTAACTGTCTTGTTCTGGAAGTGAAGCGCTCTCAGCAAACAATAGTAGCACAAACTACAACTACGTTAGCTGCTTAAGAAACCTTGACAAATGACAACCTGATGTCTGAGGGTCCTGTGAGGAGCCCTTAGAGGATGACTGATCAGAGGAGGACTGTGGTGCAGAACCCTCAGCTAGCTCTCGCTGTCTCTGTTGTTCTGCCTTCTTAAGCCTCAGCCGCTGTAGACCCCTACGGATTATAGCTAACTCGGGTCCCATTAACTCTGACAACTCTGATGGAAGGAGAAAAAAAAAATATGTAAAAAAGAAACATCAAACATACAATATACAGAAATAGGGGTGGAGCAGGGGACTGACTGAAGAGAGAAGCAATGGATATTATATGTAATTAAAGGGATAAAAACTTTACAAATCCATCTACTGACATCCAGGAATTACAGAATAAGAATATTTAAATTGCTTTTGTCATCTTCAGTGCTCACATCAGACTTAGAAGTTCGGAGTTCACGTCATACATTCCCCTCCCCATCTACAACACTTAAAACATTTATCAAACAATTACTAAAGAAGAATAGATCCTGACTGATTAAAAACAAGGAAAATTACAGAAGCATTCAACAAATCAGATCATTTATGGTGTACAGGTAAATTTTCAAAATCAATGTCACGGCTTTCTGGTGTCAAAAACACACAAAATACTTTAATACTGTTTTAGTCAAAACAAACCTGTAAAAAAGTAAAGTGTGGATCATTGAGAGAGGTGACAGAACAGCACCTAGTGAAAAAGTAGATTTTATCATGAACTCCACATTTATCTCACATACCCAATCGGTGAGGATTCAAAGTTTGTAAACATTGTTAATTGGTCCTACAGAGAAAGCAATCTGTTGGATCAAAAACATTTCTTAGCATCATTCTCTCAACAGCAGATATCTCGTTAGAGACCTCATTGTTTTCATCATTTTGCCTTTACTCATTTGTAAGCTATAGCATTTTGGTGTGTACCAAGTCACTGCCTCGCTTAACAGTATTTTTTTTTGGAAACTACTATAAAATCAAGTGTACCAAGTCATTTTTCATTCTTTATACGCTCTTTGCAGATTTCCTCCACTTAAACTAGTGCTACATAACAAGCACTTCTCTTTATACTATACAGATTGTGTCTTCATTAGCAACAGCTGAAAGCACAACACTGATCTGCTTACTACTCTCACCTGTAAATACAGTAGTGTTATGAAGCTAATTCAGACTCATACATTCACATCAAATTCTCTAGCTAGTTCTGCTATAAACTGTTGTCCTAGATCTATTCTGAAAGCATTTTTATCAAGGACACCCTGCAGTACTTTGTAGACATGAGGAAATCTGCAATAAAAAAAAAAAAAGCGCTGTGAAATCTTAAAATTCGATGGAGAATTATATTGGTACATCACCATTCAATAAAGCAAAAGCTTCAAAAATATTTTGTAACCCTTATTCACTCAGTGAAGCAAGCAAATTTTAAGTTTTGTTTCACATGAAGAAATAAACCCAACGTTATAATCCAACCATTCAGCACATTAGTGGCAGTTGATAATCACAAATCTTAAGCTAGAATGTCCTAGTACCACTCCTGGAAAGTGCATCTTGCCAGTTTAGGTTGATAAGGTATAACAAGAAGAAAAAAAGATATAGTTCTTCAGAGGAATATGGTATTAAGGTGATTTTCTATGAATAATTTTCATGTGCAAAGAACATTTATGGAAATTAAGTATCCAAAAATACTAGAAAATGCTTTTAAGGAAACATGAATAGTGTCTAAAATTGCAGTTTTCAGTACTTGCTGCTGATTTACCTCCACTCACTCCAGAGACAGTTCCAATTTAAGACATAACATGAATTCAAATTCAAAATGCAAAGAGATAACTACTATGGGGAATACATTTAATTACAACACCTTTTAAGACATTTCAGAATCTCTAAGCAAATGTTTATATTGCCAGCAAACGGAGTAAGGAAAGAAAAGGGAAAAAAACACAACAGAAAGTAAGTTATTGTCCCTTTCCTATTCAAAATTTAAAGACAAAGCTACCTTATATCACTAATATATTATTTAGTTTTCCTTGGTGACAAGCATGAAAGTTTCCAGCAACTATCCTATCTCATTATAGAAGAGTATTTTCCAGATGAACTGAAAGAGCAGGTTACTGAGATGCATCTCACAGATCCTGCTGAATATTTGCACCTTAGTCATACATTTCAGTTATATTCCTCTACAATATACATTCTCATAAAGAGAATTATCCCAACAAAACCCAGCACTGAACTATTTTGGCATCAAGTCCTTTTTGAATTAGTACTTTTTTTTTTCTCCAAACATTAAGAGATGAAGTAGTGCACACCTAGAAGCTGAAATGCTCAACACATGGTATATTTACTGGTACACCATACCAACAACATATTTGAATTATAATAAATATATAAAGATATTGCAATTTCCTGTATAGGCTTACTATTGTAATCTGCATTCAGTACAGAAATCTGTAGAAATGAGTTATGAAAAGCTGCTTATAAGCCTGTTCCACAGAATGCTCTAATTCTAAGTAAGTCACTACCCTAGAACATATTCCTTACCTGCTAACACTTTTGCTATAACATTCAAGCTTTGATCTGCCACAATTTTAAGCAAAGTGATGCCTGAAAGCCTCTCATTTTTCTTCTTCCATTTTTCAAGCTGCGTCCTTAGTCATCCAGCTTTTACAACACATCTCTACCTGACCTTCCTACTCAACCCTCACTATATTTAATCTGCTTTGTCTAGCATCACTTCAACCTGTTCTGTCACCCCAAAGAAGCAGGAGGTTTTATTCATGTCTAAATGTAGCTGCCCATACCCAGGTAATACTGTTCTTGATACAGTGTGCAGCACTCTCATACTCATAAACCAGAGGCTGTAAATAAACTACTATGACTTAGCACCATCATGGGTTATTCTAAGTAGATAAACTAGACTTTACTGAAGCAGCAGCAGTAGCCCACGGACACTTTGTTTAGGTGTAGTCAAAGCACCTATCAAACATTACAGAGTAAGCTAGAAGGTATCCGTTGTCAGTCAACAAAAGAAAACCACCACAACCACCACCACTACCCCTTTCAAATTTGAATACAGAGTCCAAACTAGCAACGGGAAAGAGGAAATGCTCTTAGAGAGCTGCACTGAATAGTAACACCTTCAGCTTCATGCTAGCATCATAAACTTTTACTTAGAAATTCAGACAGGTTCAGAGACAAAGAGGAAAACACTTGTTAAAGATGCATTCTTTAAAACGGTAAGATAGAAAATGTGTAATTCCAGAAGTGTTCTTTACTGTATTATCATTATGCAAACCAGATTTACCACTGGGGACTAAAAGCCTCTGCTACTGATCAAATTTTCTAGCATTCACTCATAGAAATAGCACACAGATTATACGTACTGTCATGTTCCTATCCTCACAACTTATTTTCTTTAAATAAGGTATTAGAATAATTGCAAGGTTCCAACTGCTCAGAATAACACATTTAATGAATTTCAACGCATGTCTTTAGCTTCTCTGTATTTCAAATACCAAATACTCCGTCATTTCTCAGCTGTGCCAGAGATTTTGGTAGCAGCAGCCACAGTACACTGAATGACAAACTTCTTTTTCCTGGGAAATTCCCATTTCTTTATTCCACTTTTATAAAATAAAAACAAATTTGCATGCAACTCTAAGGGCTGTGGCATCTTTTCCTGCATAAAGATGCATAAACGCAGGCCAAAGCAAAAGGTGCTCTTTTACTTTTGCCCAAAGAAAATTCTGACACTGGCTGTGAAATATATTTCCTTCCTTCACCACGACAAAGATATAAGACTATTTAAAACAGGTGAATTCCAAGATACGCAATCTTAAAAAGCAATATGTAGTACAAATTATTAAATAATAATGGAACCTCATGCAAAGTGAGCCCTGTCTAGATACTTTTAAGAAGCAAAAAAGAACACTGCTGACTGACATGTCTACCTCTTCCAATTAAAAACAGGCATTGATCCCGCTGTTCACTGCACTGACACTGCTACAGCCAAATTACAGTTGAAGAAGGCATGACGTTACTTACATTCCATGAAGAGAACAGTAAGTTGGGGAGGGAGGAGGAGATGAAGATAAAAGCAGTATTTTCTTACTTCCATTTGAAACGGCACTAATGCTTATTCCCTTTTTACATTTCCCTCTTCAGGCAAATATATCTATGTTTTTACTCTTTACTTAAAATGAAAGCTTACCAGTCACTTGGTAACTATAAAATAGTCTTATTAAGTACGCGCAAATAGAAATCGATTACCCCAAATATCCTAAAATAAAATTGCTTATCGAATTGTGACAAGATGGATTTCTTCTCACCAGACTGATGGAGCACAGGTTGAGATGAGGCCCCCAAAGAAGGCCTTTGTTCATTATCAGGAGAGGACAGTAATGATGTTGAAGGGGGACTTCCCGTTGAAGATGATGTTGAAGGAGCTTGGGCTGACATTGTAGAAGATGAAGATGATGGAAGTTGTTCAGAACCATCTACTTCCATTGCAGTTTCTGATTCTGTACCAGGTGGTACATTATTAGTAGCAGAAGCATCTGTCCGATTAGTCCCACCTTTGATGAAAAAAATAAAAAAAGGCAAGAGAAACAAAGGCTCAAAGGTAAACTTAATCTGTTTCTACAGAATCTTTTTCATTACTATTCATATAGTATCCACATGTGCTCAGTTCTTCAATGTGCACTAAAAATTTTTAGTTTATAGCTCAGACGGAGTGACAATCAAGGCCTTTATATCCAGTATAAGCATACTCTCTACTGTAATTACTATTCTTGAAAAGAAGGAAATCACCTCTGGACCGTGATCTTCCTCGTCCTCGATTACTTTGTGCAACTTCACTAGCTTCTTCAAACCATCTTGACAGCATGTCTGACATCCTCTGCATTAGAGAGACATTAGGACTCTGTTCACCTGTAAAAACAGTAATGCTTAATGTTTTACAAAAGCATTCATTCCCCCCCCCCCNAAAAAAAAAAAAAGGCACAGCAAATTACGTAACTGGTAATTCCCTGAACCAATGCCATTTTGTCAGCACAACAGCACAGCACAAATTGCCAGCTGAACATGGCATTACAAAAAAGGAATTCCTTCCACCCAAAGCTCTCCTCTGTTCTCTACTTCACATCATGTTTACGAAAGGTAATTGTGAACTCTATACCATTCAGTTCTAGATGCTGGTTAAATAAGAAAGCCCAGATTTTTATGTTTTTCCAGCTAATTATAAAATAGCCAATTTTATCACAAAGAAAAAAAAGACATTTTTAGCATTTTCAAAAGACTTCTTCATGATTTAGATCTACCTCATGAGCACAATTCAGTAAAACAGCAGAGTTTAAGGTTTTTCATTTTTACATTTTGGACCAAGTTTCAGGATTGCAAAAACACTAAAGCAGCAAAATCTTTGCACAGGTTCTCTTTAATGTAATCCAAAGCATTTTCTTCTATTTTATTTCTGGTTTTATTACACATGAAACAAAATTTGTTCCGAGAAGGAAGATTCCATTTGTCAAGGGCTGAGAGTCTGAATCTTTAATTATGTTTTGCATTCTGTTAAGTGTTTTTAATCTATTTATTTTCTTGAATATACTGACATCTCCCAACAGAAAGCCATTTCACTGGTGGACCATTCCACACATAGGGATGTAATAGCTTCTGTTGGTTCCTTAGCCTCTTCAGATATATGCAAAAGTTTTGCAATCAAAGATCATAGGAAATGGAATCACTGAGAAGTACAATTATTTATCAAAATGCATATGCAAAAAAAAAATTAACAGTCTGCAGACAAAAGCTGACATTCAAAGATTCTGGAACATACTCAACAAAAACATGCACGTTGAGAAGATGCCTCATTCAAAGATCAGTTCTGCTACCTGCACAGATGTTATGAAAGCTGAAAGACTGAGCAAATATCTGGAGAAATGAATTATCTGTGAGGGTTGCATATAATTTTCACTGCTAGGATATGCCCTGAATACATCATTAGACCTCGCCTTTGGATTACTTGCTTCACAGCTGAGTTTAAGAGTTATTGTTGGGATTTGAGAATGCAAAAACATCAACTTATACACAAAAAACAATGCCCCCCAATCTTACCCCAACATCCACATCTATCCTCATTTCCACACTGTGGCTCTCTGACCTTTCCCTGGGATTCCCCTGTTCCCTTTCTGCAGCTCAAGCAGAAAAGTTCTGGCCTCAAATGTTTAAAACACAAAATGGAATGCAAGAGCTGATAAAAACACACAGAAGGTGGATAGTGAGGTGAAGAGGGGGATACCAAACAGCTAACAGAAAAATAAATCACAGGTCACCAGATGCCTGACTAATTCAACGACTCTCTTGAGTGCATCAGTCACTATTCTATCAAATAACATACAGTAAAGATACAGAAGGTTTGTTGTGACAAAAGAAAAATCTAGCCAGTATCTATACTGGAGGAGTCCTTTTTTTTCAAGTTTTACTTTCTCCCTGGCAGATTTACTTGATATGACAGGGAAGTGACAACTAGAAAAATGCTGCAGAACATTAACTGACAAAACAAAAACAAAACAAACTCCAGATAGAACATATCTCTGAGCAAAAGCAAAGCAGTGACTAATTTTGATGGGAAACACCTATTATGAGGAGATATACAAACAGGTCTGAGGAATCATGAAAGCATTGAGTGAGCAGAACGCTGTCCTTGATTTACATCAGCCTCACTGAAGAAACTTTTCTTGCGAGAGTATTTTCAATTTAGACAGTTTTTAAGATCGATATAGAACAGCAGTTCCCTGTTAAGCTAAAAATAAACACACTTAAGACCTACCTGACTGTTTCTTAAAACATGCGGATAGTTATTTGGAGCACTTCTATATTTCAGGAAAGTTTAAGTAAAACAAAACAAAAAAACCCAACAAATCCTTCCCCCTCCAGACAATCCCTACCCCACAACAGCAAACAGGTTACCATCTCTCTCCCGTTCACTCTCAGGCCTTGCTCTTGGGCCAGTATCTGACCAATCCCCTCTTAGCCGCAAACGTTTAACAGGAGGTTGCCGTAACTAGAAAAAAAAAAGAAGAAAGCTATTATATTGTTATTTATATTGAGCAGAACAAAGTTTCTATTTTAAAAATAAACGCTACATCCCCATTTTCTTAAGATGCAAAAACTTGTCACAGAAAAAGAATTTGTATCAGCCATATGCTCCGATCAACTATGAATAAGCACAACCCTGTATCAAAAGGTGGCGAGTGTTTTAGCTATACAGAATTTCATCAGTTTAAATCAACAGCTCTTAAAACTATTACTGCTTCTATTTTACTCAATAATATTTTACTCAGTACTTTACTGTATTAATTGTGGCATTCCATACAGAACAATAAACTCAGCCTGAATTCCACAGAAATATTCACCCCTTCATGTTAACAACTACATGCCAGTCTCATCCTGATGAAATGTAGATTAGTATTTAAGCAAAGTAGAAAAAAAAACATTCAGACACTGTCAAAGAAATGTTATGAGGAAACTTCAAGCTCTCCTGTAATAATTTTCTTAATTAAAAAAGGTTTTCCGTGACAAGTAGCACAAGAAGAGTACTATGCAGCTAGTGCTACTTCTGCTAACCTGAAAAGAACCAGCTAGAGATTTGTACATTCAAAAAGGCAGTTCAGACTTGGAAATTAAGTGTGTTGGCTGGCTATTTATGGCTTATAAAAACAAAACCAAACAACAAGTAACAATAGCGACCAGCTGTGCTGTCAATTTGAGATTAAACGCAAAACCCCCCTGGAAGTAAATTAAAGCGTTAACGTTCAGGAGCCAGCAGATTCAGGAAGAAAGCTTTACATTCTTCCTACTCTGCAGAACTTAAAGCAAGAGTGAAATAAAAATACCATTTGAGTGAAATTATCTAACAAAATGAAATTACACAATATATTCTGTGCGTAAAGAAGAACACATCGAATCTGCTATTAATAAGCAGTCACAATCTTCCCTCTCTGTAGAAAAGCAGGCAATGAATTCTCCACTGAATTACTTTACATTAGATTGAAATTACATAGGAAAAAGAGAAAGATGAGAAACCATTTATGTGTAGCACCATTTTTTTTGAGTTCCTCTTTGCTTTCCTCTGTCTCAACCAGTAACAGTTTAATGCAGCTGGACATTCTTCCTGAATCCTATGAATCCCTATCCAAAACAATATTTGCAAAAAAGAACCAATCACCCAGATGCAATGGGCTTTGATGGAGCATTCAGTAATATGGGCACGGTGTGAAGGCAGAGGTCTTGTAAGTATGGACACAGGAGGACATCACCTTCTCAGCAGCTCACCAGTGGTACTTCACTACCCTGCAAAGGTTGAGCCTTAACTAAAACAGTTTTAGGGGTAACTATGAGGAACTAAGAGCAAGCATATAGAAGCAAATGGCATGCCATACTGGCAGACCAGTAATTCTCCTGTCAGTGAAGACATCAGGGGGCTGACAACTAATTGCAAATTCCCTTAAGAGCCCTGTCTCAGACTTAAGATAAAGACCTCTGGACCCCGAGGATTTTGTGAAAGGCTGAATGTAAAGCCAGAAAAATGGAGTGGATGGTTGGGTTTGGGTGCAGGAGGAGGGTGAAAGAAATGTAATGATGGTAGTTAAAGAGATTTGTTTTAAATTGATGAGAAATTTTAGACTAGGAAGGTCAGCATCACTGTAACTCAACTGATAATAACTGCTTGTGTTTTGGTTACACTGCAGAGTCCTTTAATACTGCTCTGCTGTAATGGTGGATCACCTCTCTGGTCCAAACACTCTGTATCCCCTTATTTTTGTCATTAAATGATAGCTTCTTCCTAAGTGTTTATACTTGATGTCAAGGTATTTGGTTTTGGTGGTGCAGAAAATAACAGAGAATACAACTCAATTACTTCCCACCACTGCTGGTTTTGTATCCTGATGTCACGCAAATGCTTTCTCATCTTTAGAAGAGGGAAAAAAAGTCAAGAATGAAAATCAGAGTGATAAAATGTTTTAAGAATATCATTCTCAAAATAAAAGTCACATGTAGTATGTAGTCAGTTGCGTAAGACAGAAGAGAGAAATAAAAGACTAAGTTTGTACCTCTGTCTACAAGTGCTTGAGGCCTCACACAGGTAAGTCAAGTTTTCTGCTCCACGTTATTTTCAAATTTTGCAAGGCCATTCAGTAAGTTGCAAAAATGAAAACATGCAGAAAGCCAGTGCAAAAGACAAGACTTTCCTCTAAGCAAAAGCTCATTGTAGCCAGAACTCCAATTTGCTTAGAGTTGACTAAACTGTGTACATCTACAATTACTACAAAGTAAGAAACGTCAGTCACTAACTCCACTGTCCACAGGTTGTATGAGTTCACAACATACTGAAAAGCAGGTAACAAATAACTAAAAACTTCATCCCCACATACTAGTAGGCAATACCAGGCATTTGTGTCAAAGTAGTGCACTTCATACATTAGGTATGGAGTTTGCAGATTTTGTCACACAATTTCACAGTCACATCTCAATCTAGGAGCATTATCTTTCCTCAACTTCAGCCTGCTACAGAAAACAGAGGGAAGAAGTTTCTTTTCCATTTCATACATATGGCAAGGGGTATATTCTACTTCCAGCTATTAGTCTCTCTCTGTTTTCATCCTCAATTCTATATCCTATTATAAAAATACCTTAACTGGTTTCATAGAAATCTGTTCAAACAATTGCATTGTGTAATTTCACTGATATTTCAAAAGAAATTCCACCTTAACACTAGTGCTATGTATCACATGTGTTTTAAGGCATTTTGGCTAAATTTTTCAGATCTCGGAATATATCTTGAATTTTATATAATTCTATTAAATTCTGTTGTTTTATATGATTGAATTACATGGGTACAAGAAAAACTGAGACCGAGATCCTTGTCCATGGCTATTAAGTTAAAGAGCTCTGTGTCAAAGACCTTATAATATTACTCTTCTTCTTGTAACTGCCAGCAATTAAACTTCTCTATGAGCTAGGAACAGCAAAATTTCCTTTAAAATTTATCTGACTTCCTACATTACTGGAATTCACGGGTACATGTTAATCATGGTGGAAACTTTAATATATCACCAAAATGATGGTACAAAAGGATCTGTGGTTCTCATTTTGACACAGGTACTCCAAATTCTCATCAGCTCTGAAAAGAGGCAACAATTTTTCTAAGAAAGCAAAGCACTCTGAAGTTTTAGGTGCAAAAATAATTGCCAGACAGTCAGAATCCACAAGATAAATTTCTCTGAACATATCTCCCATCTTGTATGTCTGGATCTAGTTACAAAAAGATGATGGCTAACCAAGAATCTCTGCGGCACTGGCTTTTTCTAGAAAATGTCAAACTGGGAAGAATAAAGAGATGATGATTTTGCACGCTTTCTTCTAGAAACAGCCCATTTTATGAATGGTCAGAGTATCAAGTTCTGTTAATATCAGTCTATTGTGGACTTCCAGTATAAGGGAAACAGAGTATTCATATGTCTCTGGCAAAACCAAGATCTGCTTCTTCCTCAAGTTTTCTTAACAAAATATACAAGACCAAAAAAACCCAAAAACCAATAATCCCATACCCCCCCCCATCAATACTGTAGATACTCTAAAACTATTTTTAAAATAGTGTTTGAGAATCAAGTGATGGCTCAAGAATCATTTCAAGGGAAACAAAACCAATAGGATTGCCCTGGAGGGGGGGAGAGGGGGAGACAAAACATGAAAACACGTCATCTTAATCACTTGCCTCTTCTCGTCTCTCCTCAGAGGAAGGAACTTTGAGTTCTCGTGCTGTATCATCCTTAGGATCAAACAAGTATATGTAATCTGAAGAGTAGCTAACAAGGATCTCTTGACCATCTTCACTATAACATAGAGATGTTACTCTGCAAGATTTGTTATTGAGATGAGGAGGAACAAAACGTGCCACCATTCCAATAGTGCCCCTACCAGCATAATTCCCTGTGTGAGAATGAGAAAGAATACATTCACTATTGCAAGTTTTCAACAAGCAGTTTCAATATACTCCTTAGGGAATATCCAAAGATGATCAGAGAATAGCTAAGCAACCTGCAGCTTTTGTATTAAATTGGTTCTGAATAGTGACACACCAGGTCTTACAGTATGTGTAAATAAAAATAAATACCTTTATGAATGTGGATACACAGCTATGTATATTGATTTGTACATATGTTGAAACATACAGTGATCGTACATTACAAGTAAGAGATATATTAGTACTACATATATGCTGTAACTTGAATTTTTTTGAATAAAATCCTTAGATAAGCATCTGAAGATTGCTAACTTCCAACCGTACAATTTGTAACTTTTCAGTAAAATTCTGCGAGATATAGCAATGACTTCTGCAAAGCTAAACAGATTGCGTGACATTATAGAGTTCATAAGATCCCTTCCAGTAAGAAGCTTCCTTATTTGAAGATTTCTATATTAGCAAATATTAAAGTGAAATGACTCCATTATTGAAAAGCATAGTTCTCAGAGAATAAAGTTCCACTTCATTCAGTATTACAATTCAGTCATTCACCATTTATTTTGAAAAAAAGAACCTGAAAGTCGAATTGCACATAGTTAGAGACGCTTACTACAAAGCATGGTTCCTACCTGTTGCTCTTGTACCAAGCATTCGCCGATCATATATTCTTACTGAGCTATCAGAACAACCCACAGCAAGATAGTACGGGATTGGTGGACAGATAGCAACAGAAGTGGCAGCACGACGACAGTTTATTAAAATATCCTGGAACAAAAGAAAGCAAACCCATCATTCAAACAAAAGTTCTGAGCATCTGAAGTATAATTTACTTTTTACTTTAGGACACAGGCCCATTTGTCAAGGAGTTATTAAGAAAGTCAGGTCTGGCCTTGTGAAGACAGGCTGTAAATACGCCAAACAGAAAACTCACTGCGGAGAAGGCAAGCTATCACAGAAGTAGATTATATCATGAGATTAAATGAAAAAGAAAACAAACAAAACAAAACAAACTAACAAAGGACAAACCACAGCAACAAACATTTCAGAAAAGATAAGCATAATACAGATTTATAAACTGGCTTGCACATCGCATTTTCCTATGCAAACACAGGTAACTGCATTTAGTTGGATGAGTACCAAATACGCAGAAACATAATTAGAATGGATTTCATCTACAGGCAGATAATTGGATATCTTTTAATATGACAAGGGGCCAAAGAAATTCCTAAAACTCAAGACGTGCACAAAGCACAACAGAATTAATCAAGAGCAGTAATTTGGTGTCAATTTTTTCTTCAATTCAATACCATTTCTGAACTCCAAACAGTGGAAACAGCTGATATCTTACCTTCTGGGGAGTAATACCAGTGACTAATTTGATCTAGTATTAAGTCATTATGAAATCCTTTCTTATGGAGGGACAAAAGATGGCCAAAACCACAAAGGTGCAGCTGATTTTCATCAATAATTTTTTGCCTCCAACTGTGCACTCTGTAGTAACTAATGTAAGCCAAACCAATAGATTCAGTTTCAAGGTAGAACCTTTTCTACAGCATCACACCAAGGAAGCTCCTCAAATGATATTAAGATTAAGAAAAAGGGGAGAAAAGAAAAAAAAAAAGAAAAGAAAAAAGGAATGCTCAAACTTTTTTTTTTTTAATGTTTCTTGGGAAATATGTTGTCATCTCCACCAACGACCCTGAAATCTATTATTTCTAAAAGCCTTACCAGAATTCAAATCCTATGTTTGTATGATGTACAGCTCTACATTTAGGTCATCTTTATTAAAAGATTTCACTCTTACATCTTTACAATCTTCCTTTGTGCAACTTGTTTTGATTCGAGTATCAAACCATCGTACAGTGCCATCTTCACCACAAGAGAGGAAAGTATAGGGATCATTTGGTACTGTCATAATCTGCCCAGTGGAGGAAAAAAAAAAGCATTAATAATTCAGGAAATGCCATTCATGTGAAAATAAAAGCATCAACATTTTGAGCAACAGTAAAGACTGAAGCAGTAATGACTCACATTGAGCCTTCTATTGAGACAAAGAAGAAAACTGAATAAATATTGATGTTTCTTCATTTTCAATAAAAAGTCTGAACTACAGAAATTAAAACAAACTGTGTGGTATGGGACAAGCTAAAAAACTTCTAGTACTAGTGTACTATAGTACAGTAAAACTGTACTGCACCATTATACTGATCTCACTCAAACTAGGAAAGACTCAGATGCATCTTACGTATGGCTTCATTCAGGAAGCCCTCCTCAAGACAAAATAAAAAGGCAAGCAAACATAACATAGAAGCTGAATTCCACAGGTTGATGAACACACAAGAAGTGACATGTTTCTATACGGTATCCTTTAAATACAAAACAGAGGATGTTGTAGAAATTGGTGGCATCCTTATTTACTTACAATACTGCTATCAGTAACTCGACAAATTTATAGAGCTACAAAAATCAATAATCGTGTAGTACAATAGCTCAACACAGAGCAAAAGATCGATTCTCTAACACTTTTTATGCAATGATTTTTTTTTCAAACTCTTAATGAAAATTACCTATGGATATCTGTAAATCTTACTACCTAAAGTGAGATTACAAAGGTAATCTCTGCAGGATTCAACAATTCTTGTTGTAGCGCTCAGTATATTAACTAAAACAATGCAAGCTGTGCCAAATTTTACTGATGACAGATAAGAAATTTAACAAGGAGAACAAAGTCAAGGTTTTAATACCAACAGAATAATAAAATTCCAAGATATGACTATGACTCTTTCATATGTTAGTTTACCACATTGAAAAGAACATTTTCCAATATATATTCACTCAAATCAATAATTTTATTAGTGTAGTTATTTAAGCCAGGAATTGCTCTTTAATCCACTAAATCTTTTCAGCTTTTATCTGTGTTGAGATGCAAAACTTGCACTGCAAATGTTTACTTTGTCTCGAGATTTATGTTGAATATGGTACAACACATCAAACTCTTATTTCTAGTCATGTTTTATGTTTGTTCCTAATGACACCATTTCACAGTATAAATGTAACAGCATGGTACATACCTACACCTAGATATGCCAATTTTTTTTTTTTATGTGTGGTGCTTATGAACATATCAGCTAATTCATAAACACTAAAATAAAGAAACATAGAGATACAGATCCCAGTAATGAAGAGTTGTTGATAATAGATTTAAGCTCAAACAACATATTTGAGTTCAAACATATGAAAGCATTTTCTCCTGTATGTTCCACTTATTTGAAAAAATACATTGTGATATGATAATTTTACTATTTTGTCATGGTAAGAGGGCAGGAAAGTTGGAACTTGATGATCCTTGAGGTCCCTTCCAACCCAAGCCATCCTATGAATCATTCTATGCTTTTATGGAAGAGCTGTACGCTCTCCTCCTGTAACACAGTTGACACGAGCAGTAATAAAGCATTTGGCTGAATAAAAATGAACTTGCAATAGCATTGTATAAACAAATTCTCCAGAAACATTTCTGAAGAACTTCTCTCTTTGTATCTACTTACTCTGTTCTCCCCAGACTTAAAAATATTATCCAATTATCTCGCAGTTCATAATGATATAAACAAATTTCTACATTATTATTTTTCAGTGTTTTTGTATTGCCTGAAACAGTCACAAACTTCAACTTTAAAGTGCGGTATAAATCCAAAATGCATTCAAATTTAGAATTAGTACCTCCAGGCCAAATTATGTTAGCTTTTGTTATCTACAGAATCCAGTGAGTCAAAGTTCTATATTTAATACGATGATGTGGTTACAGCTGGGCAGTAATACCACAAAATTTTAAATGACTTTCCCACTCCAGAAATCTCTCAGTGATTAAGGTGCATTGCACCAGAAGTTGAGGCTGCACCTCAGTCATTTGCTTGAAAAGAACTAGTATTTACTCCATAACACTTCCACGCATCAAGGCTCGAACAAAAAAGGTCTGCTATGCCCACACAGGCATTTAACGTTCACATATCAAACAGATTTAAGACAGTAACAGAATTTAAAGCCTTTAGAAGTAGTATCTTTTCCTGAAAAAATATTTTATAAACCTATGTATCAAAAACTTTTTTTTTTTTTAAAAGATAGTTATTAACTTCTTGATTCGCAAAACAGCCTAAGAAAATTCATTTCAAGAAAAGGCATTTTTAAAACAGTCAGTGTTGTACTGGGGACTGGGAGACAGCTTCCGTTAATGATATTTAAAAAAAAAAAATCAAGAAAACAGTTCTGGATCCCATCAGTCAAAACAACAGTATTGCCCTCTTTTTAATGTTATTTGCTGAACAAAAATAATCCACAACACTACAATTTTGCCTGTGCAGTACAGCAGTCAAACAGCCGTACTCTCTTCAACTAATGATTTTGAGTTATATTTAAATAATAACTGGTTGTATGGAATACAAGTCTATGCGGTAAATAGTAAATCTTTCATTTTGATTTGCTGGTCTGTTGGGCAGTCCTTATTTCTACTAAACTGATCTTATTTTTTTTTTCTGTTTTGTTGAGTTTAATTTTTTTTTTTAAATTATATTAATAATTTGCCTTTGCCATCAGGTCTAGTAGTTGGAAACACGCGTACCATTGCTACTGATGACAAGCAACCCCTTGCAAGAGTTGATCAGCATCTCACAGTAAAAACTGTTAGAGCTACGTTCTAGCCTCTGCTGACGCACCTGACCCATAAGGTCAACTTGCAACTGCTTTCATTGAACTTTTCCAGTTTGATCATTTGTTTGCAGCAACACCCTTTGTCAGGCATTTCATGTAATCAACCAAATTGTTGGTCAGCCCAAGTTCGAGCAAATCAAAACTCAGGATTGCAACTGTGACTTCTAGTAATGTCTCTGTCATCAAAACTTTTATTTACAGCACTCATAACAGCTGATCCCAAGACCCTAAACTTCAGGCACACAAACTCACTGCTCTAATTACAGACGCTACCTTTATGTCTCCTTAGCCCAATGTCCATAATTATTCTCCTATTCTCATGCTCCAATGTTTTTTTGTTTGTTTGTTTTTAAATACACAAAACTCACAGCTAGCTAGCCAGGAAACAGAAACTAGCTGAGCCATTAGCTGGCTGCTCCTCAAGTCTGTGCCCAGCCATCAAGCAGGCACTTACTTCTCCAGGAGGTCAGAACGCTGACCTGACAGACTCCATCCTCATCTGAGGACATTCCATCTTTAAGAAATAGCATCTCTGCCTCCAGATGTTCTTACCAAAAGGCAGGGTTTATGTGAGGTACAGAGAACGTCCAATCAAGTTGCAGAATCCTCAGACTAACACACAGACTACTATATATAGTAAGCTCCAGTGGCAACTGAGGCAGTTTAAGCTTCTGGCTGAGGGCCACAGGACTGCTGCTTTTCAAAGTGAACAGTAGTTCCTCAGTGAAAGCAATCTCAAAACTAAAAGCAGGAAATGCAAGTCAGAATAACATTTTCCAAAACTGAAAATTCGTACATAGACTACAGTCTTGAGTTAAACCCAGGCAAGAACAACTATGTAACAAAATACACCAGACAAACAAACCACAATCCCATGAATGTCTACACAGTCAATAACACCAGGTTTGCTTGACTGACTGATCTACAAGACTACCTGCAGACAAAGTGTTTTTTACAAATCCTTTAATTGAACATGTATAATATCAACTGTAAGGATACTTTTACAATGTGATCAAAAAATGAATTCTCACACAACCTTTCCACACACCTCAAATTCAGTCAGTCTTAACAGATTTTTAAAAACTTTGTTCACTATAAAGGTAAAGAAAATGATTTAGAAATTTGTTATGAAATCTCAGCTAAATAATTACAAAAGCAATGGATTTGAGTTGACTTCTTTTGAATGCCATACTTTTAACTTAAGGAGAAATAATATTATTTTCTTCTATTTTAAAAATAATTAAGCTTTACAAGTAACAGATTTTGCAGTCATTAAAATAAATATGTAAATTCTGATCGTTTTCCTAAACTAAGCAGCACTTTGCTTCTCCACTTGCCTATTTATAGGAACAACACAGACTTTCAAGAGAGGACTGAAACACTGGATCTAAATTTACACGTAATCAGTTAACCATAACACGAAACAGAAATCACCCAAAACTTTAAACACATTTTTCAGATTATTCACAAATGCTTAAGTAAGAATTTCTTAGGATTTAAATTGTGAAAAAGGACTAAACCACTGAAAACATTTTTATTCCTCCCCTCACCTCCCCCCCCAAAAAAAAATCAAGAGGTGAAGCATAGCCACCAACTCCTCCTCTGTCAACTGAGAAGGAAATTCACAGCACAGTTCAAACCATTTTTGCTGCAGATTATTATTTTAATGAAGTTTTATTCAGCTACCTTATTCTCAAAGAAAGTGGTTTTAATGACATTCACTTCTGGAAAATTCTTCAGACAATTTATTTCTCTTCTAAAGCCTACTCTGTAAAGTAAAATAATCAGATTGCAGAAGGAAGGTTCTTTATTTCTCACTTTCATCATCTAGTTAATATCTTGCACAACAATACAAGAAAATATGAATTTTATCTTAAAATTATCATATACTTTTGTGTGTTACCTCATAGGTGGTTCCGTAGTGGCACGTATACTGGCATTGTCTGTTGGTCTCCGCATCCTGTTCAACGTTAGTATAAAAGATGACCCCATCACCGGAACAAGATACAATCTGTTTGTCATTGGTGCACGGTAGGAATTTTGCACTAAAAATATTGGCCCGGTGTCCTGAGCGAATGGTTGTTAAAACCTACAAAAGAAAAAGAAAGCCTGTATCAGTTTAACGTTTTCAAAGCAAATAAAGAATGGGAAAATAATACACACTCAGGTACTATTAAAAGTCACTCATGTACAGGCTGCCAGTGATGCATAGTTTAATACTAATAGCAAAGAGAAGCTTTCTTTACACCACATTTCTTCTAAGAAAGAATCTGTTCCACATAGACATATGTACTCGCCTAAAGTAGTCTGCAAAATGAAAGACACGAAATGCAACTGCCACCTTTTGTTTTTAAAATGCTAGGTACGTATCACATCAGGTTTTTCAAAGGAAACCATTAGGCTGGTATGATAAAACAGCCAGCCTGCACGCCAGTGACAGATTTCAAAGATATGGAACACTGTGGGTCAAGAAGGTGGCATTCTAATCCAAGCCAGGTTTACAGACTTCAAAAAAAATGATGCTTCCTGTACAATAAACACACTTCAAAAGGAGAATTGAAGTTTATAGAGAAGGATACTTTAAAGCCAGTCAAATAAAAGTTTAAGAACACGATTACTAGGCAGTTAAACTAGGAGTTTAAGAGTTGAATTCAGTCTCAACAAATGTCTTTCATTTACAGTACAGCAGAAAAGCATATAATTTATTTTACCATAATAACTGGTTTTAAACACTTTGTGATGACTCTTTTCATTTACTAATATACTTTTTATTAGTCTACTAAAACTGAAAAAAAATCCTCCATTAACCTTCCTGTGCACTGGTGAATGTTCTACACTTACGTTCTTTTTCCTCCCTATAAACTAAATGCGTTTTCACCACTACCTCTGGGAAAACGATATATACCAAGTTGTTTACCTTATAAAAATGCCTTCAAAATTTCCACTCAATTAACTTAATCAAATAAAACATTATGCAAATTAAGATGCTCTGTCAGCAGTAACTGATGCGTAGTATTTTACAACATTTCACATCTTTTAAACAGTTTATACAAAAATTTTAAAAGGTATTCAAAGCCTAATACTGGAAGAAAAAATAAGAAAAAACAGAAGACACAAGACATTCATTTTATTTCAGCAAATCTGTCTATTAATTTAGAGTTCAAACGAAATGAAAAACTCAGAACAAGAAGTCCACAAGGTACCCTAGGTTCAGATTACAGTTAAAAACATGTAATCTGACAAATACACCTTTGATTTTAGCTATTGTTACTATGAATTAAATCACTAAGTGGCTTGGGATGGAAGGGACCATAAAGACCATCCAACTCCAACCCTCGCCAGATCAGGCTGCCCAGGGCCCTGTCCAACCAGGCCTTGAATGCCTCCAGAGATGGGCCATCTTCTTTTTTTTTTTTTTTTGGACGATAATGAACAAAACAGTAGTTTTGAAGTCATATTAAAAACAGTTGTGTTTTTTTTTTTTTTTAAAAGCACTCAAAGAAGTGTTTTCATTTATTTTCCACTCAGCTTATTTTTTGTAAAGAGGCCTGTTTAAACAAACCCAAGCCAAATATCAGAGGGTTACTAAGCCTTTCAGGATAGAGTTAGAGATCCCATTTAAGATATCTACCTCAGAATCATTTACAATCCAGCCATTGGAACAGTATTTCTTTGAAGCAGCCAAAGCCCCTTTAGAAGTAAAAGGAAAGCAAACCTAATGGAACCTCTTCCTAATGTTAAAAATAGCAGTCTTGACTCTGGAAAAAGATGTAATCTCTCAGCTGCACTAAACACACTCCAAAGCCTCTCCAACACTTTCTCATGAGCTGAACCCTTTTCCTCTCTGAAGGCAAACCAGGCTACAGATTCAAAAATCTTAAGCGAAACTATTAGCGAGAGTTCTGCATTCACACAGGTCTTAGCTGACAGAAATCCCAGGCTACATTTAAAGGTTCTGAAAAATGAGAGCTCAACCTGACGTACTTGTAGCACAAAGAGTTTTAGCTCCAGACAGTTAAATTATTTAGTTATTTTGTTACTGAGATTCCTGAAACATTTATTTTAAAGGAGGTTATTAGTCTGCAATGGGTTGAGTGAAACAGTGTAAGAAAGGAATGATCCACTAAATGAATTATTCTCAGTCATCTCAAAATATAACAAAGCACTTATTCTTTGTTTTCGGCTTACAGTTACTATTAGAAATCACAGTAATACATTTCTCCTCAGATACACTAACAACACAAACATAATCTATTCAAACTCAACAATCATTCTCCAAAAATTTCTCCTTCTGAGGCACACAGTAACAATATTTCCATTTGAGGACACACAACACAAACTGGAGTTGCATACATTCTGCCTCAATTTAAACTCCCTTCCCCCATACCAACCACACATTTTGGTTCTCCTTCTACATTTAATTTTTTCAGTACCTCTTCTAGGTTTAGTTGACGACCTCTGAGAGAGTATGGAAGAGTGGACTTTGAACATTGCTGCATAGGATCTCCAGCACTGAAGGACATAGTTCAGAGCATCTGTTTAGGTAAACTGACAGCAGATGCTTGAAGAGTAAATTATGGAACGCTGCTACAATGTGATGGACACTTACTGACATTACTGGAAGTCACTTGAACAGATCTTAACCTATGCAAGTGCAGATGTGGAAAAGCCAAGCTTTTTACAACACTTACCTTCACAAACCTGCTTCCTCCATCTCCGTACAAATTTTTCTCCATCCACACACACACAAGACAACGTCACTTCAAATGGTAATCAAATTTTTTAATACATGTTGACACTTCATTTCGACAACGTTATGTTACACAAAACGACAGCTCAGTATATTGTGCACAGCAGAAGCTAATACAATATTTTAAAGCTAAAATGAAGACAATGTATCTGACTATAAAATTTCACAATTACTGAATGCTATTGCTAATTCTGACACTAATCTGTTGTGAGACTTTGTTCCTTTTGTGCCAGACCATTTACCGTAAAATGGGATAATGCCTCTGTTAGAAGGGATTAGAATACTAAGGTTTTAAAGCACTGTGAAGTTTTATTCCATTTATAGAACACTACAAAGTGCCTGATATTATCTTTGTCAGATAATAATTAGTTTCTCTTGAAAAATAACAACTTAAATCTCATTTGAAACATATTAAGTATTCAGAAGCAAACCTACCTTTCTGCTGTAAGGATTGGTAATAACCAGATTGGTGTCATCAGAACCAGATAAAATATATTCTCCTGTATCATTCCAGCAAATTGTATTCACCTGCATGAATTAATTAACAACAATTTAGAGCTGCATTAGAATTTTCAGACTATTAAATCATCAACATATTATACTTATCCAACACTACAAAAAAAAGGAGTTAACAAATGAAACTGAAATCAGCTAGCACACACAGAAAAAAATACTTTCAAAATAAGTTGATAAGGGAATCATCTGCTTAATCTATTGCCTTTGCAATAGATATATAGATATATTTGCAACTCAGTCGTTTCCTTTGCTCCTAAAGAGTTAATTAAGTAAATTAAGCCTTCCTACAAAGACATCAAATTCCTCAATTTTATACATTCAAGTGTTTCAACGTAGCAAATATGCTCCACAAAGTTCTTGGAACTTCAACAAGCACCACAGTGCTCTCATCATTATATCTTCACATTGTCCAAATTCTGAACATCCACTGCTTTACAGACTTACCGGTCACCACATCTTCTCAAGG
This sequence comes from Numida meleagris, assembly GCF_002078875.1. Lineage (NCBI taxonomy): Eukaryota > Metazoa > Chordata > Aves > Galliformes > Numididae > Numida > Numida meleagris. The sequence goes on from NC_034409.1 coordinate 89,372,694, forward strand.
ATCCTGTGAAAAGCAATGTAGAATCTATCCCAGATCCCTCTCTGAGGAATGTGAGCATGCTGGGAAAGCCAAATCTTACAGTGAGGTGCAGAATCGTACTGGGAGAATTTTACAATGCATTTCCTTATCAGTTTTCCTTTCCACAATAATGTGTTCAATACTGTGTTAATGACACAAAGCTGTATATGCACTCAAAATCCAGAAAGCTCAGAAAGTATCCTTAGAGTAGGTAGGTTTGTCTTCCAGCAGCAGCTCGTGCACAAGCACCAAAGACTGTATGCATGGCCATTATTATTTCAAATAGACCCTAAAATAGCTTTAGCTGTCAAACTGCAGTCATCAACTTTTCCAATGGCTATTTTCCGTGGGCAAGATAACTGCCATGATTTGATATGAGTGGACTATATTATTAGTCAAAACCCCATTTTTTAACGTTCTCCTCTTACGCTTTCTTTTGATTCAAATGCCTCATTCTTACTGTGAGCCTGAAAAGCAAAAATCTTTTTGTTTAAAATAAGAATACTCATTTTAGTTACTATTTTAAGCATACGCTTAGTTGAGTCCTTCTTCAGGCAAAGTTGCAAAATGAGAATTAGCTGCTTGCACGGATAGATCACATGGGCAGGCAGAGAAATTACCAGAACTTTACGTATTTGTTGAGGATCTTTAAATTAACTGTAGGCACTCAAAAAAAAAAAAAAAAAACAAACACTAGGAAATGAATAGAAATGCAAATGTCATTCTGTCAGTGTATAAATCCATGTATGGCAGATCTGCATCTTCCATACTGCAGTTTTGGTTCATATTCCACCCCCATACTCACAATTTCTATTAATACCCATATGAAATGCAAAATTATGAAAAAGAATGGGTAGGGTGATTGCAAGTACCTAAAGCTTTTTATTGCAAATTTCTGCTAGTCCAGGGGAGAGAGAAAGGGAATATGACAGAAGTTTATGAAATCATTCACAGCATGGCAAAAGTAAGAAACAGTTTTCCACAGCTCTTTACAATCCAGGAAATGGAGAGCCTTCAATGAAACCATCTGGCAACACATCCAAAACAAAGGGTGATTCTCCTATGGCATTTTATTAAAACTGGAATTCATTGTCATGGAATGTCCTAAACACCGTAAGTGGAAAAGAATATTTGCCAAAGAAAACTGATCAAAAACAAAGATGCAAATTTCACCTCCATTTGCCCATTAAAGTCTGACGTATTCTCCCTACTATATGCTGGCCATGTCTCTGCTTTCCTCAAAAATCAGTACTGGCCATCATCAGAGCCAAGTTAGCAGGCTTGATTGAGCAGTGGTGTGATGTAGCTTGGCTACTCCTACCTGCCTTGGTTGTCAGTCACCAAGAACTGCACATTCAACTAGCCCCTACTTCCATGTTTAACAGATCCAAACTGTCCTGATAACTACAGTACTTAAAATACATAGTCAAGCACAGAACAGTATTACAGGTGGTACCAACACTAGAATGTTAGTTTTCATCTATATTTCCTTTCAGGCAGCTAAATACCATGACTGCCCTAAAGAAATTAACATGCTAACACAAGAAAGAGTACAAGAACAAAACAGTGAAAACCACAACAAGTTGTAAGAAGTAGAGATGGGGGGGGGGGAAGTGATGTGAAAAACAGCTTGCACAAAAATTGAACTGATGGGGGTAGAAAGGCTGTCCAAAAAGCCTGAGAGAAAGAAAAGCAAACATCGTATAGGAAGAAACGTATATAAAGAAAGAAATGGGAGAGACAACAATTATATGAATTACAGTGTCAGAAGCCTACACAAGACATCAATCATTTTCCTTCTAAGTTCTAATTTCATTCAGGTTTGAGCAATTTCAGCATACCCTACCCAAGCCAAGTTTGGTTCAGAAAAAAAACCGTGAAGTGAGAAGACAGCCCACTGTGTGCTAGAAGTCTACAACTAAACAGGCTTTTAATTCTGTACTGGATCACCTTCCCAGCCTTACTGACAAAAAATATGCAAGCCTTTCAGTGGAATAAGCTTGAGTTTTATTTTTATTTCCCCAGAAAATAATTATTTTATGTAAGTTGTTGATTAATACACTATAATTCTTGTGCTCAGTAGACTCTATTGACCAACATTGAATTACCCCAATAAATACACATATGGACAACTGAAAACAGATGTCCAATGACAGCAGATTAAGAAAAATCCTCATGTCCCATTGCAAGGTAGAACACGCACTCTTAAAATACATCATCAAATGAGGACTCCCTAGAAAACTGCTTCATACTGCAAAACTGTTTAGAAAAGCTACGCATCTATATTACCTTCACAGCCACTCAGTGCCCAGCTGAAAGCACAGCGTAACAGTTACTACACAAAGGGTTTGAAATTCTTCATGTTAGCACCAAAATAAGAGAGATGTCAGACTGAAGTGACGGAAAATTACTATAAGATGAAAAAATCAAAGAGTATGCAATTAGGTTTTTTTTTCTATTAAGTATTCCACACTTTATCATCTGTATGAAATTCTGTTTGCTTCTCAACTTGCCTTGAAAGGAATTAGTGAGCACTTTTAAATTGACAATCAAATCGTTAAAAATAAATTTACCATCTACTAGAATCATAGAAACATAGAATCATCTAGTTGAAAAAGACCTCAAAAATCATCAAGTCCAACCACCAACCTGACCTACTGAGTTCCAGCTCTGAACTACATTCCTTAGTGTCATGTCCATACATCACCTCCATGATTTCCTCAAAGAGAATACAGAAGGCAGTACAAGCAAGCTTTGAGGCTGAAAAAAAATCAAAATTTTCACTCACTCCTCTTTAATGTACCAACAAAATAAACTCTTTTGTAAAAAGACAAAAAATGTAAAAAGACATTATAAAAAACAGAAGAAATGAAATAAAGATGTCTTCAGAGACACACCAGAAAGATCTCCCAAGCACAGAAGGGATTGAAAAGGTACTACTTGTCACATATGGAGGAAGAAGTAAGAACTACAAGTTCTAACAGTATGCTAAACATACTTCTTGTAGTAATTTAAGCATAATTTTGAGGACTACGTCTAAAAAGTGACTTGCTCACAAATGCTCTGCTGAATGAGTGATGTATGCCACACCAAACACTTGATACTGAACTAAATATCTATACATAGAAACAAGAAGTTATTCCTTCAGGTGATCCTCTCCCCTCTGATTTAAAATGTAGTATTTGCTCATACCAAATGATCCATCTACCTACATATTCTCCAACTCTACCTTACACAGTTTTCACAGGATTCAATCAATATGTTCTACAGTTGTTTTTTTTCCTCTACTTACTTCACCCTTTGTTGCTACCAGTCCAATGTAGCCAATTTCATAAAGAAAGCATTTCACCTAATTTTATGCATCTACAGCTGAGCTTCTCACCCTCTTAAACTTCCTTTAGAGCCAACAGGGAAAACAGCAACTTCTGGGCTAAACTCTGAGATAGAAATACTCATATCCCAAACACAAAGGTGCTATGGTAATATTAATGCTACAGAAATATGCATACTCCAAGTAATTCACAGAACTATCATCCTGCCTCAAAGAAGTTGTGTCTGAGTATGATTACATATACAGGCCTATTTTTCAACAAGATCTCTCTCTTGTGTAATACATAAATCAAATGACGGGCAGGAAGTTACACTTTTATTCTCCATTAGAAAAGCAAATTTGTGCTTCAAGTACATTGTTCATCTTTTTTAGTAGCCCAGTTTGCTTTACACAGAATATACAAGTCAAAACTTATTCCACAGAAGAATACAAATGCTTGTAACAAAATAACAAAACCAGAAAACACTCTTAGTAAGATGACTATGACATTCATTTCTTACATTTGAAATGTATGCTGATTGAGCAGTTATAGTAGGAGGAGGTGGGAGGGAAGAGACAAATATAATTTACCACTGATGGTACAAGCATTTTAAAGAGTAAGGATATTGCAATCTTTACTTTACTTCTGCATTTACAAAGGTAATACAGAAAAAAAAAAATCTTATCACAACAGTTATAATTTCTTCATTCAGAAGATAGAGCTATGAGTATTTATTCACTACTCCAATATTCAGTTCACAGGCAAATAAACCCAGCTTGTATTTTAACTTGTTTTCTAACATTGGTGAATCAGCATTACGTTAAAGCATGAAGCCATTTGATGTTAAAACATATTTCTTTGTTCTGTGCTTAGTTTAAGTATTTAAAAGAAGACATCCTGTAGCATTTGGAGCACTTTCAAAAAACTAAACATTTAAATAAGCATAAATATTTCAAGCCTTCCACTTTAAGATTGGTTCTAACTGAAAAGACAAGCATGTGTTTTCCTGGCACATGAGTTTAACTCATTCATGTAGCAGGACATGGAACTGAAGGAAAGAAGTGGGATCTTGTTCTTCTTCAAAGAGAAATTCTTGAATGCTTAAGAAGAAACAAATACCTAGAGAATTCACACATAGGTCTCAACAAGCAGAGGTTTCCAGCTCAGATTTAACACATGGTATTCGCATTTTTAAGTCAATGAACTATTACTGTGGCAACATAATCACAATTTAACAACATTTAACAAACAAAGAAAAAAAAGCAACAAGTCACTTACACATCCATCGTGCACATTCAAGGTTGCTTCAAGTTTTAATCTTTGGATAAATTCTCTTCTCCCTGTGAAGAAAAATACTAATTATAATACCCTTTTAAAATGGTAAGAATGAAGAACTAATTAAGATCCTACTAATGGACACTAGCAGGTATAAACCTAAACAACAAAGAACCAGAATCTAAATGTCAGTCTTGAAACAATTCATATGCTTTTCATTTTACAAATACTAAGACAAGCATTGCATTTGCTAGCTCTTCCAACAATTTCAACAGTGTAAAAATGGCAACACGCACAATTCACAGGTTGATGGCTACCCTGAAACTAACTGCTGTAATATCAAGAATAATCCTGTGGGTTTCTTTGGTCAACTTCACAGAAGACAGCAAGTTCAACATAGTTTCAGAACTATGACATTTTGTATAAGATAAGCAAAGGAGAACATGTTTGGGTCTCAAGTAAAATATGATCTCATAATCTCAGCAAAAAATTGGAAGATCTTTCAAGTATAACTCTACGTTTGCTCTTAAACTAGAGAAAACTCAACTTCAATTTTGTTATTAATTCTGCATGTTGAAAAGCAACAGCGAAGTTCAGTACCATTGCATTTGATATATACATGAAAGACAAAAAAGAAAAGTTTTGGAAAGGTGACATAAAATGTAGAGATGAAGGAGAAAAAAAATCTATAAATGCACATTGACTACAACAAGGTCCCGTGAACTTTACTCTTATGTTCCACATGCTAGCTACCATACAACTGCACTTTATAACACTACTATTCTATACAAATGAAGAGCAGAAAAAAAGCATACTGAAAACAATATCACCACTTCCTGAAGTTCTTAAATGAAAGTTGGGAGGTATTTGGTTAGAGTGCCCTTGTGTCCTGAAAACGGGTTAAAATGAATGTAATAATCCCTGGAAAGTACTTTCAAAAAAGGCAAATATTGACAAGCCTGATCTTTTTACTTAAATCCTAAAAGCCTGTAGACTCCAAGACCATTATCTTTGCTATCCTCTATTTCTGTAAATCTCAGAACAAAACTCTAGGTAAGATATTAGGCTGTATTGTTTCCGAATACCGCAGCTACTGCATTCACTCAAAATTAATTTTCCCTCAAGGAAACTACAGAGCCACAGAGAGAAAAACTGCAACAGAAGAGAACCCTCCCTGCATCAGAAAGCTCTATGCTTCAAGGCTTGTTTTGGTTCCGATCAAATGGGAGGCCCCATTTAGGCACTCAGCCTTGTTGCCTCTGGCATTCGAAGTACAAATCTGAAACCACAGTTTCTCCTCTCTGTTGTTTCCTCTTTGTGTCTTTACTTGTCCCACACACTCTCTTGAACCAAAAAAAGACCACCTGGCATCCACGGCTGTCCCCTCGCAAACCAGGCTACCACAGGCCAGACACCTGACTGAGAAGCAGGCACAGAACGTCAATGCCACGCACCCTCAAAGACGCAGGGACTCTTCAAACATTACAAGCTCCAGCAGGAACAACTGCACCTCAGTAAATGTGCATCTAGCCTTCCCTCCATGAAAAGGCATGCTTTGGCAGCCAGACTTCCACTAACATAGCTTAAGTACCACGGCAGACTGAAGAGTATTCTTTTACAAAGGATTTTTTTTTTTTTTTTTAAAGAGGATGTATGACTGGGTGAGATGATTATACAGCAATTGTTTCTAAGCACATCTAAAGCAGCTTTAAAAAACAAATTAAAAACATACTACCTTACTAATTAAGTGGTGCAGTATTCAGCATTAGTCTTTCTAGTTTTGTTTGATTGCACTCACTGTACACAGAGCAAGAATTCTAGGAACGGCATACCTTTAGAATCACAGGGTAGAGTTAAACGTCTTTCCAATACCCTCCCTACGCAGCTGGTGGGCTGTTTTCTACCCATAAATCAGGTAGTGCAGTGAGAATTCAGACAGTATAGGGACTAAAGACAGGTAAGAGACATTGTAGAAATGTCAAAACGTTTTGCCTCCAAAAACCGTTATTTCTTCAAGGGCTGCCCTGAAAGCGATGCCTCTATTTTATTATGTTACCCCATGATAACAGAGATGGATGTTGGTGGTATGGCAGTAGAGGTTGAACCTTCCCACCAACATTCTGTTATATGCTGTTGCTGCGTGACAGATGGCAGCAGAGGGGCAGTCTGACAAAATGGAGTCTGACATGGAGGTGCGTATGAACCAAACATGATGAATTCTTCCATGCAGAAAAAATGGCACCTACTGAAATTTATCGACACTTGCTGAACGTTTCTGGAGACCAATCAGTGGATGTGAACACACTGAGGCAGTGGGTGCTGCATTTCAGCAGTGGCGACAGCAATGTGAAAGACGAGACACATTCTGGATGACCGTGCATAGCTGTCACACCACAAAATGCAAAGTGTCTCAATCAGCTCATCTGCATGAATCGGCAGATTATGACCAGAGAACTCCACACAGAGCTGAATATCGGCTTCAACACTTTGGAAATGATAATGGCAATGTGGAAATATTGCAAAGTTTGCACCAGGTACATCTCATGAATGCTCACACAGGAATAGAAAGAACACCATATCTAAGTTTGTCAGGACCTACAGAACAAATAAGAGGCTGAAGGTGACAATTTCCCGGAACATATCCTTACCAATACGTGGTGTCACTAATATGAGCCGGAGTCAAAACAGATGCAGATTTTTACAAGCATGGCATGCAGGCTCTTGTTCACTGCTGGCAAAAATGCATAGCTACTGTTTTTCACCTTTAGCTACGTTGAAAAACAGTATTTAGTAGCTGAGAAAACCTCAGCAGTAAATAAATGCTATAGTTTTCTGTTATTTAAGTCACCTGAATATTTTTTGTAACTTCCATATTTTTATTACATTAAAGCACTGAAAACAATACCGTTAATCTTGGTAACTAGTAGGCTACACTCCTACTCCACTCTTAAGATGCCTTATCACAATTCTTACCGCTAAACTTCCTAACAGTAAAATTCCTCTTTTCAAAGACTCTGCTCTTCTGGGTGACAAGCATCTCAACAAATCCTTAATTCTCATTCACCTCCTGCAGTGGCTACCTGCTCCCTCTGTCTTCCAATGAAATGGCCCTCCTGGATCTCCCTTCAGCTAAGACAATGGGGGAGATGCAGTCTTTTGACAAAAGCTCAGTGTAATTCTTTCTGGCCTCAAAACCTCTGCTGACTTTTTTTCTGCTAACAGCGCACACAGGCTCTGCAAGAGCCAGAAACTGTTTCTTTTTTTTGCTTAAGTATGTGCCACCAGAGAATGAATGATTTAATTCTGAGAGGACGCCTTAATATATCATTACTTCTATTCAAGTAAGGTTTGTTTACGAGAGGGTCAAGTGGCCAAGCTGTCATGACACAGATTAGCTCACTGAACATACTTGAGGTTTGCTTTGAAACTCTTAAGGTCAAACTATCTATGAAAAACAAAAAAGCAAACAAGCACTGTGAAATTTCAAATGGCAGTAGTGACTTCCCTGTGAAGTGTTTATGTATCTGAAATTTGGAGAGCTATCAAGCCAGCACTCTCCTCATCCGTTTTTACTCAACATCGTGCACTTCTGAAACCTCAAGGGATACTGCCACTCTCAGTACAATGATCAGTGCCATTTTCAGGTTTTGTCCATCCACCCATTTTCACCAAACACTGCACACTTCTGAAGACTCAAGGTACAGTGACACCCTCAGTACAGTGACTAATATATATATTTTAAATATTTTTTATTAAACAAGACTACAGGACCATTTCCAAGGCCACATTTTATGTATGGAAGAAGCATCACCCTGATGCACACCTCACACGAGTTGAAATATGGGAAAACAGGCAAAAGAGAAAGCATAAATGCTTTCTTGCATGTTATCTCTTCAATATGCCACACTGCACACAACGTCAAACCAGCGATGCCTTCCCAACACGCCTCTCCAGAGAACCACCTAACTTTGGTGCACAGGCAGATATATGCAGTTCCCATCTCATTTCTGAGTGAAGTAACACTACCTCCTTTTGTTCCCCACACGTAACAGTCATGATGCTGTTTAGGTCACAATTCTCAATTTAGAAATTGTTGGTCAGGTACCTTCTACACTGATATTTTGGCAGGAGTATGGGTACCTTTCTTTTTCATGTGATTTAGTTGATAGTACTTCAGAACAGGTGACAGCAGAAAAGCTCAGTGCCTCAAGTATGCAAGACCTTTGTATTCGGTCCAGATTTTTCCATTGAAAAAGTAGAGATCATTTCATGAAGAAGGTCTAGACTTAAAAGAATGTTTGCGCTATACAGAAATATAACCAATTTTTGATCCAAAGCTGCACCATCATGGTACGTGAAACTGAAAGGTAACCTTTATTCCAAAAAACACTAATAGATCCTGTTTGTCAAATGAACGCTCATTTAAGTCGAGCTGGCTCTTCCTGAGGCCAAGTCCCTCCGTGCTTGCTTGCTGTGACATTTGAAATGCCCTAGTTTAAAACTGAAACAGAGCCAGAGCCCGCTCCCACTGCAGAGCACATAGTATCTCACTCTAAGACCATTCCAAAATTTCTCTTGGACCTCTGGCACAGAGTTTACATGGTTGTGAAGCTGCTTCATGAGAAGATGACAAGTTCAGTTAATTTGTAAATGGGTTATTTGGCCGGACTGTGTCAAACTCAGCACAATGACTGAGTATACATTGGCTGCTCCAAAAGTAATGTCTCCTATTTATTTCCATGGAAAATACTACAAAGAGCACAATAACACTATTTGACAGAGCAAATTCTCATCCACGATACACCATTTCTCAACATATCCATCACCATCAGCTACACATTTTCACCAGAGATGAACAAGAGCATGTATACTGTGCTCATAAAAATCTGTACCAGCAGAGGTGACTCACTGCCATTGTCACCACTGCTGAAATGCACCACCCACCACCTCACTGTGCTCACATCCACTGATTGGTCTCCAGAAATGTTCAGCAATGCTTGTGGAATGTCACTGGGTGCCATTTTTTCTGCATGAAGGAATTCAATGACACTCCTTTGCTCCATATGCACTTCCATGTCAGGCGCCATTTTGTCAGACTGCCCCTCTGCTGCCATGTGCTGCACAGCAATAGCATGTAACAGAATACCGGTGGGAAGACTCAACCTCTACTGCCGTACCACCGACAATCGTCTGTGATGTTATGGGCCAACATAATAACATTGCAGGCATTACTTTTGGAGCAGTCCTCGCATCTTTTGGTCCATGTCTCACCATTTTTCCTTAGCAAATAAATTTGAATATACCATACAGAAACAGAATAGAATCATAGAATTGCTGAGGTTGGAAAAGATCCTCAAGGATCATCAAGTTCAACCTCAACCTAACCATGCTTCCCTAACTCTAACAACCCTAAAAGCAATGCATTACATTTCATCAAGAAATCCTGGAGTCCCTGAACACAAATTGAACTCTTGTAAAACACGTATTAGCTTCACAGACTTAGAGCGGCCCCATTTTATAGACACTGAATTTGTGACAGAGGAAACCAAAGCAATTTATCAAGTGAGAGAGCGAATCAGAAGTAGTGCCAGAAACCAAATCCATTAGAGTGACCCTCCAGTCCTTTGTTCAATGCCCTCTGTTATATTTCCTAATTGTTCTGTATAAATGCCCCCAAAACAGTAACACTTGCTTTTATCAGTGTTTAAAAGACTACCTTTCAAGTTGCTAAGGACAACTGCTTCTTTATGATTTAAGTTCAGAACAGATAATCCAAATTCTTCTCTACTTTTAATGGCAATTCGTCAAGATTAAAGGTCTGAACACCTAACAGAAACACAAAATATTTAATTTCTGTGAAGAGACCTACTTGTCATTTTAATCTGCAAGAGCTTTGTTACTAAACACTCAGCACCAGATGACTTAGTGTTAATCAAGCTTGCACTTAAATCCTAAGACACTTCAGAATAAGCTTCATGTATTTAGAAGCAGAGAACTTTCACATATTAAGACAGAAACTACAGAAGGCAGTTTCTACTATGCCCTGAATTGCAAGACAGCAGGTCTTCTAGTGGAGTCTCCTGGTGAGTATACTGATAGAAAATTAAGTCTCACAAAAGAAAACATAACAAGATCAGCTGAAATAAAAAAAATAAAATAAAAACTTGGCCCTATGATGTTAGATACATTAGGATAATCAGTAACCATACCAGAAAAGACTTCAATTTCTGTTTTCTTCTACCATAGCTGCAAGAGTTAATTTCTGCAGGTAATGACACAGATAAGATCTGTTTGCATTAGCAGAAGCATCTGTAATTAACTTTCAAATATATTTCATATTCTAAATGCACCCACTCCTGAATATAAGCTTCCATTGGGCTTCATCACTGACAAAGCCACAAGCATTGGCGCAGTGAATAATCACAGATAATTTGTTCAATTGTTGTTTGACGTCTACCACATTTTATGCTTGAAATATACTTAATACATAAAAATCAATTGCATTGATAACAATTTTGAGGTGTTCACATAGCATAAGCATGCTGTAAATTCCAACTATCAGTCCCAGAGATGGCATTTTATCTGCATATTCTAAATAACACCTTGTGAGAGACCAACCATGCCACAGTGGCAAGTACTAAGTGGATTTCATTGACAAGTACACCGCATTCTGACAGCTATCCTGTCCCCACTCTGGCTGCCCACAGAAAAGTCTTCTGGGTAGTTCTTGCCACAGATTACAGCTGAGCAGAAGATAAGTGGGTGTGGTTTTGTGACAGGAGAAAGGAAAACACACTGTTTTCAGCAGGTTGGATATTCATTCGGTTCTTTAAAGCACTTCTTACGACACCCAAAGCTAATCAGGGGCTCCATACTTCAGCAAGTGCAGAGGATGCCTATGAAGCAGAAACAGGGATATGACTCTGCCCCAGGGCAAAAGCGATGACCGCTGGCAGCAGAACTATGATATTCTGTCACCTCCACGTATTTGGACAGACAACTACCATAGCATGGACAATAGCTGCACAGAAAAAGCTATCGGAATCAGCTCTTAAGCACACTGCCAGGCTCCCATTTGCCCCTCAGTGCCCAGCAGTGGCTGCTGCCTCTTCCCACCAGCCAGCACAACTCACCACGCACTTATTCCCTGGCTGCTTATGGACAAAGGTGCTGGGGTAAAAAAAATAAAAAACAAAGTCTACTATTTAAAGTCGTCTAAGCTAACTCAATCCACATTTTTAAATAGATTAGGAAGTGATTAGACAGAAGCTTACCAGCATATCTAAGGAGACATGCCTTCCGGCAAAAAAAAGCCTTCTGCCTTTCCTGCAAAGACGTCTTGGTAAAACTAGGAATTTGGATAAGGGGGAACTGAATTGAAGCTTTTACAATTCTGCACACTTACCTCAATTAAAATACTGTTTAATCCTAGCCAGTATGAGAATTATAAACCATCTGGTTTGGAGCAAGAAATGAAGCAGAGACACACAGCGAAACAAATACAGATAAGCATCCCTGAGAGATTACACATGTAAACACTTGGAAATTGCCCAGGATTACTGTTTAAAAATAGATGACGTCAAAATCTGAAGCAGAAATCTGAGTCTTGCTAGTAGATGACTATGAAGCAACACTGGCGATATAAATTTAATTATAAGTTGGCATTAAAAACAAAGGGAAAAAAAAACAGCAAATCTTACTTTTAAAAGTTGCTTGGCATATTAGATTGCATGAATTCATCCTTTTTCACTCAAGAGCATTTTGAGGGCATATAGAATAAAAACAAATGGAACCTCATTTTTCTTCCTTTCTTAGGAAGGGTAAATAATGGAAACTTGCTACAGAAATAGCTGCAAACCAATATAACCTAAATAAAGAGGGTTTTGCATGATAGCTTTCTACATTGATGAAGTTCCAGTAGTTGAACAGAGCTAGACAAACAGCACTACCGCCTTGGATCACATTCAGTTCACAGGCAAGGGAAGAATGAACCTCATCTTCCCCATGATACCTGCTAAATAGAGAGCAGCAGCATCTATATGTTCAAGTCTCTCAAGGAAAGCCTACACTCCATTCAAGAAATACATTAAAATTCACTGACGTTTATCTGATTCCATTTCATTCTACTTATATTCAGTATTTATTGAATCAAACTACGCTAAAGCATATGTGACATATCTGAATCAGTAACTCACTGAACCTCAAAGATGGACAAGAAAAAGCAGAGACTTGCACTTCGTTAGTGAAAAATCCAGCTTACTTTGAGGGCTGGCATACTTTATAACGGACTGATCTTCTTCCTCATTGCCAGGATAGGACTAGTTTCAAGTATCAACAAGTCCTTGATACATGATCAGCTATATCCCACTGGGCTATTTTGGGGACATTTAAATCAAAGAAGATCAGGAATCACAAGCAAAGTCACAACATCTCATCATATTGCAATGCAACATTTTAACAGTGACTACGCACACACGCACAGGTCTGCCCTCGGGCAATTAACAGAAACAACCCAACTGGAGGAAGACTACAGGGAAGGAAAAAAGAAAAGAAAAAAAAAGAAAGGATAACTAAAGAGATCTCCCACATCACTGCCCCATCCTGAAAAATGCGATGACTGCTCCTGAAGTATTGCTTCTTATGTTATCACGTTGGCCACAACATCAGAGGCGCATGCTGGTGGTACGGCAGTAGAGGTTGAACCTTCCCACCAGTATTCTGTTACATGTTGTTGCTGTGCAGCAGATGGCAGCAGAAGGGAAGTCTGACAAAATGGTGCCTGACATGGAAGTGCACATAGAGCAAAGAAGTGTCACTGAATTCCTCCATGCGGAAAAAATACCTCCCACTGACATTCACTGACACTTACTGAACATTGATGGAGACCAGTCAGTGGATGTGAGTGCACTGATGCAGTGGGTGGTGTGTTTTACCAGTGTGAAAGACAAGCCACTTTCTGGACAGCCATGCACAGCTGGCACACCACAAAACGAAGAGTGTCTTGATCAGCTCATCTTTCCAAATTTGCTGACAGTGGTGACTGCTGAAAAATAGCGCTTTGTAATTCAGCACATGCTCTATCAAATAGTATTACTGTGCTCTTTGTATCTGCTGTAGTTTCCATGGAAATAAGTAGGAGACATTATTTTCAGAGCAATCTACGTACAAGCGCAGTAGACAATTTGTTTTTGCAGAAAGAGACAGCTTTCATGTATCCCAGACTCATTTTTCCAAGATCAAGGTGCAACAGAGCGATGAAGCTGTCTGAAACACTCCGTATCAAGGAACAGGCAGTCATTTACAAAGCAAAAACATTTCTTTTGTACAGAGCGCCTTTAAAAGCACACTGTATAAATTTAATGAAAGTACTGCAATCAAAAAATGAAAAGGTATATAAAGCTCACACAGATCTATAGACTCCAGCTGTATGCATGGCCGATTAAGACTCCAAAGTATATGAAGCAAACAACATTTGCATCCTAAGACTGAATGGAATTCAAATAGTCTAATCGAATATGCAAAGCCTTGGGACTACAGCACATTATTACATATATATATTTTGTGTAATACTTAAATGTATTATTATATGTTTAGGGCAACCGTGAACATGCATGGTTAATGTTCAGTGCGCAGATATTACAGATAAGGGTAATCCCTTAAAAATAAAATGAAGAAAAAAGTTCATTGGCACAGTTAAGCTCACGTCAAGCAGAGGCGACAAAACTGAAGGTAACTCAAAAGGACTCATATTTCTGAAAATCAGTTTTTTCGCAAACTAACACATATAAACACAAGCTGCATTCCTATCAGTCTCACTCTCCTATTTCAGAACAGAGTGACCAAAGCACCAAGTAATCCTATATTCTGTGTATCAATTTTCTGTTTAACAGAAAACAAACTGAAGTGACTGCCAACACTGTAATTCCCACCCTGAGGAGCAAGATGGGACAAAAATAAGGAGACAGAAACAGTAACACAAAACCTAACAATTAAACTACAGGAATACACAAGAGGTAACTGAGGTCAAGCCAATGGTACCATTAACTATGGGCAAAGATCACTGAGACAGCAGCAAAACAAGCTGGCAAATTTCCAGCCATGTGGCACTGCGGTGTGGGCTACTTTCAGGTGCAACCCACTTCCGTGTCTCCACCTGCAGAGTTCAATTAATCTACAGGTGGAATAATGTAGAATAACTTCACCAATGTAGTGTGCCATCACATGAAACCCTCTTTATTTAGGTTACACTGGTTTATAGCTATTTCTGTAGTGAGTTCCCCTTATGTATCAAATTATAGCTAACCAGCTTTTCTTCATTTATTACCTTGTCCAGATGATTCTGCTACGCTACATTTTTACTTTGCTTTATAGATATTGTGCTACTTTCACTCATCACTATATTAAAACATTTTATATGGCTGTCTTGATTATCTCAGTTGATTTCTCTGGAACTTGAAAAAAATTCATTCATCTTTATGTGTTAGGATCACCCCCAACATTTTTAAAGAGTGACTCGATACGCACATGCACCGTGCCTTTCCGTTATCTGGTAGCAGTTTCAATGAGATTGTATCACGGAATTTGCTTCAGACATATTCTCTTCATTAAAATCCTCCAAAGCCAATTTGTAATCAACGTGTCTCGATAATACACTGCTCTTTCAATTGCCCATCTGTATTTTTTAGAGGACGAGACTTACTAAGTATAGCGCTTTTACTGACAAAAACCACAGTGAGTTTAAGGCAGTACCCAATCACTCTACTCTTTCAATAATTAAAAAAAACAGCATTCTTCTCTTGCTATGTTCTGATATGTCTTACTCTGTACAACCACTGAAAATCCAATGGCTGTACCAGATTTCCTGCCAGATGTATAATAGATTGAGGATATTAAAGGTATTTGGGTTTGTTTCTACGACATATTTTCCTCTCATTCATTCACTATACCGTAAATTTTGATTCTGACTGTGACAGTTTCTATTACTCAGAAAACATAGCTAACAAAGCAAACTTGGGGAGGTCAGTTGCCTCCTACTGAAGCTTTCAGTCTCATTTCACAAAGCATTTGGTGTGTGCCAACACACACCAACCACTACAGAGCTGGTTTTCTGGGCACAGAACAAAGTGCAGTGGAAGATGCTGAACACCAGGAAGTTAAGCCATTTATATTAAAACAGCAATCAAATAAACAAACAGATGAAGTTATAGAGCTCCTTTTTTCAAGCAGCAGTTAATTTGCCAGACTTATAAAACGAAGATCATCATAAAACACCTCTCCCAATTATGTGTTTTTTTAGCTGTGACAGATGCAGTCTCTTTAATTTATGCTGGAGAAGAAAATTAATGCAAGAGGTTTAGGACATGAAACGTAACAGTGCACCTGAAAATACCCAAACATCAAAAGTATTATGCAAAGAATTAAAGAAGAAGGGCTGATTAAATACCCTGCGACTATCTCCAAGCCTGCAGTGGCAGCAGCTACAAAGCTCTTACCTTGAAAGCTGTCTGACTTTAAAGCAAGGCCCAATCCTACCCACCTTCAGTAAGCCACTGCTGGTTGTATAAACTAATAATGTCACCAAGCGTAACACAGACAATATTGAAACTGCTGACCTTACCCACCTTGTTCTTCAGCCCCACCTACAAACAGACTTGCTTCCAGTCTGACAGTAGTTTCGGTTTTACGACAGTTCACCCTGATAAAGAGGGGGAGCTAACAATGCCTGATTAGGAAATGGAAGAACTTGCTAAACTATCTGCATAACGATATATTTCCAGTTCTCCCTGCAGCAAAAGCTGCTGAGGCTTTACAAAATTTGACCACGATTAACCTCACTACTGGTTTGCTTACAGTTAACCTGTAGATCTCACACCTTTCCTAATTCTTACAAAACAGCACTAGAAAACTACAGTATTATAAGCTGCACTCCTTGACAAAATATGCCCTAGAATATGAAAGTTTTCTCAGAAAAGGTGGAGGGAAGCTCAGCAGACAGCACTACAGCACTCTCTCTAACAAATCTTGAAAGCTCTAAAAACTCTGAGAGGAAAATGGTAGAAAACCAGATGCCAACAAGAGTATCAGAAGCCAAGGAGAATTTACTTATTCTGAAACTCGCTTTCACTGTCTCAAGCACAACTCCTGACAATCATTCTGAGCAAAACCACGCAAGTGATTCCTCTCTGCGAACTATTTTAGATTAATAAAGTTTCTGTGGATAACCTGCTTTGCCAGTTAAAAAAAAAAAAATTTCTTTTGGTTAAGTCCTCTTCACGGCCATACAGAGCCATCCTCAGCAGCACGACCCTCACAGAAAGAAAATAAAGCTGTCACATTAAATACTTCAGAGGAATTATGGATCCACTCCCTTCTTACAAGAACCCCAGGCTGTTACTGCTCTAGACAGACAATGACATGCCATAGTTAACCTACACGCAGGCTCTCATTTTGACAACACCCAACACTTCAGCTGCTATCAGAATTGATCTGGGACTTAAGAAAGTAGCACGTCTCTGAATGTGTCCTCCTAAATTCATTAAGTAGGATACTACAGCTTACTAACACTGCTTTTCAACGTACAAGCCCTGTGATGCTTCAAACAACTGAAAGGAGTGCAAAGTTCAGTTTCCACCGCAACCCAGCAGCAGGATTCCTCCCACCAGCATCAGACTAAGACGACGGCCAAAGTGCACCAGAGCACAGAGTGCTACTGCCAGCCTCCTAGAACAGCCTGGCTTTCTCTGGAGACTTCAGATGCAAGCACTGTTTGAAATGGAAAATAATTATGATGAAGAAAATGTAGCTACCACTGATACACTCATAAGACCCACATTTCCCTCTAGCACCAAAGAGAGAATTCTTAATGGATGATGACGTCCAGAAGACGCATCCCAGGCACATACATATTGGCCCACTTCCACTAGACTGTCCTTTGCAACTTCGTCCTTAACTGACCACATTTCAGGGCAGTTATTGGAAGATGTTGCAAAATCAGGCAGAGTTTTCCAAAGATATAAATTCCCAGAGTGAGAGACCTGCATGGGGCGGCACAATATGATGCGCAGATCCCTCTTGGAGCAGCTGTTTTTGAGAGCTGAAAGGGGCTATAAATAGACCGCCACTTGATTGCCAGTTCACATGAAACCAAAACGCAGAGTAAATAAGAAACAGCAGTTCGTTCTTAGATGTGTCCCTCCAATACATAGACACCTCAGTACTGCCTGTATTTTATTTGGTAGCATAATGATGCTATCTAAGTGAATGGTTCTCTGTACAGTTATCACTGGTAAACACAATGTGTCTTCCAATGCGTTATTAACTGCACCATTAGGTTCTTGCTGTGAGACCTCTCTTCTGCTTTGCTGGCTGAAAAGGGTGGCCAGCAGCAAAAAGACACACAACCTACTCTATTTCGTATAATTCTTTTGACAAATTTACCAAAAAAAAGAGAGGGAAAAAAAAAAAGCATGGACGATGTGTTTGTTTCATAGCACTCCTGCTAAGCCAAACCAAGACACCTGCCTTGCCTTTGTTCTGGCCCTCAGGCCGCCGAGGCAGCCTGACAGGTACAAGTTTCACTCCCAGTTCAGATGAGCTCCAGGAGGACCAACAACCACCACCACCCACCTGACTTCAACACAGCCTCCGTCCAAACAGCAACAATCCTACACAGAGCTGCTGACATATGAAAAGGAGAAGACCTGTAATGCACACCAGAACTGCACATGAAAAGCACAACAGGCCTGCCATGGGTTAAACCCAGGCACAAGCAGACCCCCCTGCCAAGCAGAACCACTGGTGGGTGTATTAGAGTAGTAAATGCCATTTTGAGTACAAGTGTGATGGTTCTACAAGACAAGCACACTACATGCTAACCTCAGAATATGATTCCAACTCCTAGCTGCAGCTTAAGGGACAAACTGTAAGGAGTGAACAATACTTGCCACCACCAGTAACTATCTTAGCATGAACCCAGCGGCATGTCCCACCTGTCCCAGGGAACATGTCCTCAAACGCTACAATGCTATGGAACACATACAGGTTCAGCGAACGTCCCGAACAATAAGATCTTACTCCAGTCAGCAGAGTGATAGTGTTTTTAATCGAAGTTACCTATATTGCACAGGAGCAGTGCTCCGCACAGATCGTCATAAACTTAGGAGTGATTTCTACTGATGAAATTTCACACATCAACTATCAGAGGAGGTGTAACATCAGAGCAAGTAGTCTTACAGTGCCCCTTCAAAACATACACACCACAGCCCCAGTTGTAACACGATGCCTTTCTGCTCGAACTGGAGCAAGCAGAAGGAACATTCCTCATGTGCCCAGGCAGAGGGACGTTCACATCTGACTACCAGAAGCAGGGGAGTCCTCATGGCAGCCTGCAGCCCCTCACAGGGAGCAGAGGGGCAGCGCTGAGCTCTGCTCTCAGGGGACAGCGACAGGGCCCGAGGGAACGGCATGGAGCTGTGTCAGGGGATGGGCAGCTGGGGGTTAGGGAAAGGTTCTGCATCACAGGGCAGTGGGCACGGACCCAAATGCCGGAGTTCAGGGAGCGCTTGGACACCGCTCTCAGCATAGGGTTTGCATTTTGGGTGGTCCTGTGTGGAGCCAGGAGTTGGACTTGGTGATCCTTGTGGGTCCCGTTCAACCCGAGACATTCTGTGATTCTAGGTTAGGACAAGCCCCAACTAAGCCTGCCACACACTGCCATCCAGACACAAGCTGCCAAGCCACAGTCAACGGGATCATCATCAAAAAAAAAAAAGCACACAATTTTTTGCACAGCACATACGTGCACACAGTCCCTGCACAGGAGGTGGAAGCCCCAGGAAGGGCTCTGCTTTTTCCTTTACCCTTCCCACCCTGCCGAGTGCCGGGGGTCCCCGGGCATCATCCACACACTGCCCCCGTTCCGCCGGGAAGCGAGGGAGCTCCAACAGGAGCCAGGAACACACTGCCAGCGCAGCGAGCACCCCACGGTTCGCCTCGGGAGCGGGAATCGCTCCACCCCCGGGGCACAAAGCCGGGGATTCGCTGCCTACGAGCCCACCGAAGCCGAGAGCTCCACGACGACGCGCGTTAACAGGCATCCACGCTGCCAGCACCGTGCCCAGCGCCGCGAGCGGAGTGGGGGGTGGGGGGGCGAGGCACGCACGCACCCTCCGCCATTACCGAAGAACGCCCCCGGCGCCGTTTTCTCACGTGGAAAGCGAACGCGGCCGCTTCCACCGCCCTCCCGCCAGCCAACAACGGCCACCGACGGCCGTGCGCGGCGCTCGGGCCGGCCCCGAGCAACAGTTTTCCCCCTCCCCCCTCGCGGGGCCCCGGCGGCGGCGGGAGGGGCGGCACTCGCGGGCGGGGAAACTCGGCGGCCGGGCGCAGCCGCCGCGGGGGCGGGGGGATCCGCTGCGCCCCAGCCCGTTCCCGACGAGCCCTTACCCAGGTAGTGCCGCCGCAGCAGGCCGGGCTCCTCTAGCCCCAGGCTCCGCTTCCTCACGTCCCACAGCAGGTGGGGGCAGCGGCCCCGGGACATGGCCCCGCGCGGGGCCGGGCGTTCCGCTGCTGCCGGCCGCGCCGCGCGATCACCATGGAAACCGGCGCCGGCCCGCGCGCGCCCGCCTCGCGCCGCGGCTCCGACGAGCAGCGACCGAGAGAGCGGCGGAGCGAGAGAGCAACAGCGGCAGCAGCGGGGCCGGTGGAGGCTCCGCGCCCCGCCCCCAGGGCGCCCCGCCCCCGCGGAGCCCCGCCTCGGAGAGCGGGGGTGGGGGGGGAGCGAGGCGAGGGGCGGTGCTCCGACGCGCCCCGCCTCTCGCTTGAGCTGGCAGCACCGCCTCCTCGCTGCGGGGGGTGGGGGGCGCCGTAGAGGTGAGGGGTGACGGCGATGCACAGCACATACGTACACACAGTCCCTGTATGCGGTGAAGCCACGAGGAGGCCATCTTAGGTCTGGGCGCGCGGTCGCCGGCCAGGGTTTCCCGCACCGGCCATCTTGATTGAGAGCGTGAAGCCGTCTCCGCTGCCATCTTTGAGTCGGGCACGAGACGGCGGTCATGCCCTTCCCAAAGAAGGCCGGCAGCACTCTGCCCAGAGCGCCGGCGCCGCTCGCCTCGCGAGGCGGCCCCAGCCAATCGCGGCTCGCGGACCACTCCGCCCTGCCCCGCCCCCTGCCCAAACCACCAATGAGGGCGCGGGAATTCTACACTCCTCCCGCCGGTTCGAGGGCGGCAGGGGCGGGGCGTGGCGGAAGGACGGCGGGTCGCGAGGGGACGGAGCCGCCGGCTGTGTGACCGAGCGGCGAGCTGACACGCCGGTTGTCCGGGGCCTTCTCGCTTTGCCGACATGGCGGCCGCCGCCGCGGGGCTGCGCGCCTCCTACCACCGCCTGCTCGACCGCATCGAGCTGATGCTGCCGCCGCGTTTCCGGCCCTTCTACAACCACCCGGCCGGTAACGGCGGGGGGCGGGAGGGGCCTGGACACGGGGAGAAGCTGCTGGGGAGGGTTCCTTTCAGCGAGGGGTCGGTGCTGCCTGGCGGGGGGTTGGGGGTGCCCTCAGCTGGTCCGGAGCAAAAGCGTGTCACCGGGGACAGACCTCTGGCAGCGCGGCGCGCCCCGGTGATGTTTGTCGTGCAAACAGGGCGCACGGGGCAGCTGCGGAACGCGCGATAAAGGCCCAGCGCCCCATAGGCCGGTGCTCGGCTCCCGTGTGCCGCATCCTTGACTCTTCACCTAGCTGGGATGTGTGCTGTGAGAACGGACTTTGGTGCTCGGGCGGTTGCTCCCTCCCATCCCGTAGCGGTGCGCTCCTGGAATTCGCGTTGTGGCTTCTAACCGAGGAGAGAAAGATGCCGCTATCCAGCTCTGCGTACCAAATTCATTAGAGCGACAGAAACATGGTAACATTCACGTTGGCGGAGCGTGTATGTATGTATACACTGCAGCCGTAACCCATAAATAGCCAGCAGGCCCGCATACCGGTGGCACTGGTGAGAAAGGCCACAAAACAAACAGGTATCAAAACCGGGCCTCTGCTGCTCAGTGTCAGCCCTGAATGCCGTGCAGATGGGTCTCGGAAACCTGAGCAATAGATGCCACTCTGACTGCAAACAAGTAGGTTACAAATGAAAGGCTGACGTCATATCTCCCGGAGATAACTGAGTTGCTAGTCTGATTTGGGAATGACATCAAGGGCCGCTATCGTGAAATTATAAATCGCTTGCAGCAAGTGAAGAACAAACAATGCTTGCTTCTTTCCTGGCACAAAGAAAGCTTCCAGGAAAGTGCCAGCTCTGAAGAGCTGTTTGTTTGACTAGCACCACACAGCACGGCTGCTGGAGGGCAGCGAAGGGCTTGGGGCATGACATGTCAACTGCCATCGTGCAGGGAGCGCGGCTTTTCTCAGCCACACAGGCCTGGGCTCTGCTTGTACTCCACCTCCTTTGGCCTGACTATACAGCTCCCCAGGACAAACACTTCTTACACTTAATATAATGTAAACTTCTATTTACACATACAGCGTTCAGATTAGCCTCTACTAATGTCCTGGTTCTGAGGTGCTGCATTTGTCCCCGAAAAATTCTGTGGTCTAGGAAGAGCCTACCCTAGCTGGGGACTCCTCCTCACTGGGACATCTCTGGGGAGGTGTTCCACTTGCAGGATTTAACAGCCCTCTCTTATAACCAGCTTGGCTTCGTACCTTGTCCTCATCTGTTTCTTACTTTCATAGTCAGTAGTTTTAAATTACCGGGTTATCTATTAATGCTAATAAAAACTAATATCTTGAAAATTTTACTATTTGTTTACGGAATGTCAAATTGATTATTTATACCCTCTCCACCCCCCCAATTCTCTACTACTCCAAATTTGAATTTGTGCTTCAGAAGAAAGTGAGTGACAGCAATTAAATCTAATTCTGTAAGATGGATTTCTAAAGAGCTGCCTAAGAAAATAATGACTGAAATTTGCATCATGGAAGAAAAAAAAAAAGTTATAGGGAGAAACGTTCTGTTCTTAAGGTGAAAAGTAATCTGCTAGAAGTTACTAGCTGCAGCTTGAAACTTGATCACTGTCACGAGCAGTATGTGTCTTAGAGCTTTATGCAAAGCTGCCAAGCTAGTTTTTGTTGCATTTGTGTTGAAGTCATGCCTTTTATAGGGCTTAGCTGGCTTTAAGGTGACTGAACAACTGAGATGTGTTAACAGTAAGTCTTATCCCCCATGTTATAAGTTGCTTCACGTCCACATGCTGCAGAAACCTGGTGGCTAGTTGTTCCAAGTTGTTCCAAGCACGAGGGTGCTTAAAACAGGCCATATAAAGGGTTACTATAAGGCTGCATTGTTAGTTAAATATTAGCACACATAAAAGGCAAGCAACCAGTGTCCTAGTGTTTATTGTTTATATTTGAAAACTTTGACTCATAATATGTAACATATTATAGTGGAAAGTTGGCTTCATCTCACATGTTATCTGCCTAGCAATGCCTCAAACTTCATGTGTTTTGACAAAGTCAGACCCAGTGCCCTGACTGTACCCCAGTGTGGTGGGTGGGTATTTTGGATCGTGGTCTCTCCTTAAAGACTTGGAGCAGTATTCCTAGATTAACAGTGTCTAGCACAGCTGACAGTCTGCACATTGCAGGTGTAGCATTACAGTACTTTGTTTTAACCAACCAACTGCTATTTCTGCACCACTGTAGGATATACATAATTGTGAGAGAGATGTTTTTCCAGATCCCATTCCATTGATTTTTCTCCTTTCTGTATCCTTGTAATCCTCTTTTGACTATTGGCAGAATATTGAGGTGGGAGGTTAATGACCTGACTATTCAGAGGTGTGCATTAGAGGTCCATGAGAACATGTTGCTACTTGTTTGCAATTTGTACTCTCTCTTTAACCATCTAACCCTGCTGTGTAGGATGTCTTTTGTAGCATGAAGAGATGGGTTATGGTTTGGAAAGGGATCAGGGTCTGACTTATTACAGTGCCAATAACAAAATGTTTCATGGCTTTAGTTTACAAGATTCAGATTACAAAGATTTCAAACTCTCATTCAGTTAGTTCAGTAATAGTGTAAGTTTTAATCTTCATGCAGAAACTGTTTTCATTCTTCCTGGCCTGATCCCAACTATTTTCATTATAAATGCAGTACACTTGTTTGCTTGGAAGTAGAAAAATCTTTCTTTCTCATCTGTTGCAAAAACAGGTGGGCTGATTATGCAACTGAAGGTTGATGCACAGAGTTGATGAAATATGAGTATTAGGTGATGAAGCCTGTACAGTGGTAGAAGGTATGCTAATACACACACAGTTACACAATACCACTGTGCAATTCACTATTCTTAAAAAACAACAACAAAACAACCCTACACACAAAAACAAACAAAAAACCACTACAACCAACCAAAAAAAAATCAGCAATAACTCGAAACTTACCACGACCATTAAAACAGCCATATCTCACTGAGTAATTTAACTTTCCCCTCATTCTTCCCTCAGGTCCCAAGACAGTGTTTTTCTGGGCACCTATTATGAAATGGGTAAGTATAAGACGCCAACTCATGTCTGTCGATCAGAGGGCAGTCTGCGGCAACCCACTGGGCAAGTAATAGTTCCCAGCAGGTGCATGAGCCTCCAGAAAGGTTTGATGCCGAAGCTCTGATTTTTAGCATATGGGGAGGAACAGTATTAGCCTTAAAAATGCGTGGTGCAACACTCCAGGGATACAGAGGGGTAAAAGAAGCAGTACTTTCTGGAAAAGCTGTACGCTTGACTTTGAAAGTTTCATGAAAGCTTTCTTTTATTGGACAGTCACTGTTGCTTAAGGTAGACGTGAACTGTCATCATTCGAAACTCTCAAAGCATGCATTTTAGACATCAGTAGCTGTGTTCCTTGTGTAGTTCTGCTTCTCAGTTCATTACACCGTTTGGCCTGTGTTTGCGCACATGAAGTACATGCCTCATCCTTGTCGTAATTTGTACAAATGAAATAAATCATAAAATAGCTTGATATACCTGTTTGATAACAAGCAGTGATACAGTCTCCTCTTTCTATTGCCAAGTGGTTCATAAATCTGCTGTTGTGAACACCAACTTCTTACAGGCCACAGGGAACACACGGTGCTCTATGCTGTTGGTTGTTTTCTCTGACAGTCTCAGTGGGTGCTGCACTATCTGTGGTTCACCTCCGCTTTTTTCAGAAGGCCCTCAGGCAATGTGCTCCTGAGCCTCAGTGTACAACAACTCTTCTGAGCAGGTTGCTGTCTACTGCTCTATCACAAGAGCTAATACACTGATAGTTGTTCTTTTTTTTTTTTTGGTTTGGTTTGGTTATTTTTATGAAAATGCAGGAAGGCCAATCTGTGCTCAGTTCTTCACTGAGAAATTTAAAATGGCTTTTCTACTACACAGCGAGGGCAAGTTGACTTGCAGTTACCCAAATGGACTGAAAATCTGTACCTCTGTGACACCATTGCAGCAAAACTGATCCCATAAATGAGGCAGCATGCAGGAGTCTCTACCCCTAAAAACTGATCTCTTGAGTGGAGCCCAAAGTAGCCCTTAGTGGTAGTCATGGAGTTAAAAGCTTTAAGGCTTTTTTTGTTCTATTATTTTGGTTAACTCCTGTAGTAGAACAACAAATTGTATTTCCAGTAGAGGGCAATAACACAACAAAATAAATCAAGCAGTGCATTTGCTAGTAACGTTGGAGGTCAGTCAAGCTGTTTGTCACTTTAGTGGGGAGTTTTCCACTTTTACTGAAATTATATTTACAAAAAAAGAATCACTTCTACCTCCTTGGATGAAGCTGAGAGAAGACTGCACATGTATATCCTTATTAACTGAGCTTTAGGAAGAAAGGTCTTTCTATTTAGACAGGATTCTACTTGCTGCATGAAAACCAATTTGTTTTTAAGAGCAGCTATGCTTGAATTAACCTTGTGCTTAAACTAATGAAAAGTTGCCTGGGATCTTATTGCAAGCTAATCGCATCCCCCATAACTATGCTATTTCCTCCACAAAGGACTAGAAGTGTACGGGCTCTCCAAGAGCAATTACTCAGCTCGTACATCCCATCTCCTGCATAACGCACACAGAATAAGCACTGAGCTATACAGCAACTTCCCCTTGTGAACCACTTGATCTGTTAGGTCCTGGTACTGCACTGGCTCAATAAATTTCTTTTTACAGGGTTTGGTATGCGCTGGAATGGCTGATATGACCAGACCGGCAGAAAAGCTCAGCACAGCACAGTCTGCAGTGTTAATGGCCACAGGTAAAGCCAGTGGTACTCTGTACTTGTACACAACACCCTCTCTACAACTGTATCCACTCCTTTTTGTATTCTGTCGGCACTAAGCCACTTACATAGAAAAGGCTGAGTATGCTAGCACTCACTGTCACGGTTACCTGGTAATACACGCTTATGCTTGCTATTAAATCTATGAGAGTTCTGTGATTATATAATAGTTTTATACAAGTGTCTTAATTTGGAATTGTCCACAGCAAATTGTTTTTGAGTTAGGATATGAATTTAGTCCCTTCAGTTACAAATTATACCCATCATTCCAGGAAATAAACTCTTCTGCTTCATTCAGGTCAAGAAATTTTGAAATCAGTCCAGAATACGGTGGCTTTTTTAGAATGGATTTGAAGGGATTAAACAATGCTAGATGGAAAGAATTTCCACGTGCTACAAGAGCTTGGAAGCAGTGGTATACAGACCACTGCACTGCTGTCTGCCATGAGTTATCACGCTGCCAGAACTAATGTTCCATACTCAAGTTCTTCTACCAGATTTTGTCAAGGGTGACGCTTGTGGCAGCTAAAGCTGAGAATCAAAATTACAGCTGCCACCTTCTTCCTTCTCTGGACTTTATTTTGATATCTGGCTTAGTGCTGTGTGCTTTGTGTGATATGTTCTGTGATCCCCAAATGGGTGCAGCAAACTGGATATACTGCAGCAAAAAGCCACTACCCTGCAACCACGCCAGGGTATTAAGCTTTAGGCTGCTGTAGAGTACAGAGAATCTTTATTTGATACTAGGACTATGATTAATGTTATTGTCCGGTTATGTCATTTTGGAGGAATGAAGCACATACCTGTATCTCTCACTGGCATTCGTTATGCTTCTAACTGAGAAACAGATAATTATAAGAAAAACAGTTGCCCAACATGAAGTTGCAAGATTGGTGTACTTAAACTAGCCCGTGTTTCTGTCCCCAAACTTAGGGGATGTCTGAATATTTTAATGACAAAGATGTAATGTCTCCTAATTTTCCTTGTCATTCAACAGGCCTTATTTGGTCAAGGTACTCTCTAGTTATTATTCCTAAAAACTGGAGCCTGTTTGCGGTGAACTTCTTTGTTGGCTGTGCTGGTGGCTCGCAACTCTTCCGAATATGGAGGTATGTATTAAGAAGGGCTATCTACACGCTGTAATTAAGTGCTTACACCACCTAATCTTAATCATGAAATGAAAAATTCTACCAGCTTTCAGTGTCAGTGTAACAAGCAAGAGGAAACAATTAATTAAACATTACATTTTGCTACATTTTTAGTTTTCCAGATGAATAGCAGGGAAGCTTGTAAATATTTCCTTATAGCTAGAGCACTTTTTAAGGAATTATCTATGTAAGCTGTAGTTTCAAAATTTAAGGCATTCTTTAAAAGCTGTAGGTCTGTCTGACAAAAAGCCTACACTGTTTCATAAGCTTTGTGCTTCTGTCAGCTTTTACTGTTGAATCTGATCAGTTGGATCAAAGGGTCCTTAAGCACAGCAGTGTGATTTTTATTTATTTATTTTTTTTTAATTTGGTTATTTCTTGAGGAGAGTTCTCTCCCTTCTGAAGTACTGGACAGAAATAATGCAAACCTAGCATCTAACTGGGAGCTTTTTACGTAAACTAAACTATCCTATCCTGAGTTTCTACCCTCAAGTTCTTTGTAATTTTAAACCTCCTTTACAGAATAGATTGTTACAAAGATACCGTTATTGTAACTGGAGCTCTATCCTTAGTCTCTGCTTTTCTTTCCAATAGGTACAATCAGGAGCTAAAAGCAAAACAACAAGAGCAGCTACTGCAAAAAGATGCCTAACTCCACAGGTCAAATCCAGCAACGCACAAACCCTTCCCTATGGGACCTAGCTTCACTAATTTTAATATTTTTGTCCTCTTCAAAACTGAAAGAGGAATTCTGAAAGTCTAGAGAACAGGCATTTTCTAAGTGCAAATAACAAAGTATCTCCATACATTTAAATAAAATGCAACCTTTTAAATTTAAGTAAAATTGTATGTCTTATGTCAGAGAACTTACATTGTCTCTTTAAAAGAAACTGACTGCGGATTGTGCCTTGAATTACTTGTTGGGCCTCACCTTACCTGACTGCTGAACAGAGCTTGGCATGCCATTGTATTGGGACTGTTAGCCAAAATCCCAGACAGAAGTATACTTCCATGTCGTGGTGACACCTGTGTGGGGTTTTACTATGCTTTACAATAGATCCTTTTTTTCAGCTTCTGCCATCCTCTACAACTCAGGCTGAAGATGGGCACATTTAAGTACCTGGTTCTTGGGAGTGAAAAATAAGCAGCCAAAACATCTTACTCACTTCCCACACCCTCCTTAAGTACGTACAGATTTTCTGTGAAGCTGTGCGCTCAGCGAACTTGTATATGTCAGTTCTCCAAAGCCTTGGAGGAAGTGGTCTGCTCCTGTCTGTGGCATGTTTATGTATGAAACCTTCTTTGAAAGTCAACCTCTCTCCCTACTTAATTTCCTGTAAAGACAAAAATGTAGCACCATGAAACAGCTTCAGAGCAAAAGCTGTACATTACATTGCAGAAGTCCATCTGTATCAGGTAGTTGTACTCAGAGCATGGCAACCATCAGCTTCCTCTGGCATGTTGGCAGAGACCTCTTCCTCCAAAGCTAGGAGTCAGTAGCCGGGGAAAAAAAAGAGAACTAAGTCAGAGCAGCTCCTTCTGTATTCAGCTCTCAGTAACGTGAATGCCTTGAATGCTGAAGTTGACAATGGCCTCTTATTCTCTCCTCCGCTGTACTTTGCCCAATCCAATTTGAGGTACCACTCCCACATGGCAAGGGTGGAGACGGGACGAAACTGTTCTATATTTAACAACAGCTCCAGCACCTTGCTTGGGCGCTGAAGTCCTTGCCTTTCTCACCCTATATGTAAACATATAAACACAGAGTATTAGTGCAGGATAGCATTTTCTCTCTTTACAAGACATGTGCCTGATACTGAACCAGATTTCCTTCTCCAGAGGTTATCCTGCCTCTGAAAGCTCCTTCTCTCCCTGTTGGATTCTGCTGGAGATGTGTGCTGTAACTTCAAACATTTTCTCCTGTGTATGTTCTTCTAGCTGAAGTCATGCAGGGTATCACCTCAAACAGTGAACTCTCCAGCTGTGTGTTTGCTGAGCTGACAGAGAGTGCAATGACTGAAAAATATTGCCAGGAAGCAAAGTGGTGTATTTCAGCCCCCCTCCCTTCCCAGTTCCTGAGAAGATGAGACTCATTCAACAAACCAATAATGGGAGGGGGAAATAAGTGTATTAAAATATTCACAAGATTACAACAGAAAACATGAAAGTCCATTCAAGAAAAAATATCCAGGATAACTTTCCACATGAGTCTGTAAAAGCAAAAGCACTAACCGTTGATACACAGGCTCTTCATGTAGTCAGGCCATGCAATGCATATCTAGCTCCCTCACAGAGATTATACACCTGTCTTACAGGTGTTTGTTCTCCCACATACCACCAAGATGGAGGTTTATGAAAAGTATCCAGTCTATATTCCCAATTATATTTACCACATAAAAAGAGCTGCCATTGTAGGGAGACAGAAAAGATTGCACAGCGCACTGATCTCAAGAGGCATTGAACTTGCATTTTAGAGTGCAAAAACACCTTTAAATTAAAGGGTTTAGTAGCTTTAGGGCAGTGAAGAGCAGGGAAAGAGAAGCCTCGGAAGAGTACAAGTACTGAGCATCATTATATGATTTTGTAGTTTGTTACCTAAATATTAGCACCAGAGGGCTATGGCCACAGCCCAGAAGTCTTACCCATCTTCTCAGCTTTGACAGTTTTAAAGAGAAAATAATTCCATCACCTGCTGTACAATAAGAACAGTTTGTATTTGAAGTCCTTGGCAGATACATTATTAATGTAAAATTCCAAGACAAAATTTCAAAACAGACTGAAAGTTTTGGTCATAAATCAAATGGCCTGCATTTTACCTCAATGAATGCACTCTACAGCAATGCACCTTATCATATCATAGAATGGCCTGGGTTGAAAAGGACCTCAAAGATCATCGAGTTGCACCCCCCCTGCTGAGTGCAGGGTCGCCAACCACTAGACCAGGCTGCCCAGAGCCACGTTCAGGCTGGCCTTGAATGCCTCCAGGGATGGAGCATCCACAACCTCCTTGGGCAACCTGTTCCAGTGCGTCACCACCCTCTGTGTGAAAAACTTCCTCCTAACATCTAACCTAAATCTCCCCCGTCTCAGTTTAAAACCATTCCCCCTTGTCCTATCACTATCCACCCTCATGAACAATTGTTCCCCCTCCTGTTTATATGCTCCCTTCAAGTATTGGAAGGCCACAATGAGGTCTCCCCGGAGCCTTCTCTTCTCCAAGCTACACAAGCCAAGTTCTCTCAACCTTTCCTCACAGGAGAGGTGCTCCAGCCCTCTGATCATCTTGGTCGCCCTCCTCTGAACTCTTTCCAAGAGCCCTGCGTCTTTCTTGTGCTGGGGGCCCCAGGCCTGGATGCAGTACTCTAGATGGGGCCTCACAAGAGCCGAGTAGAGGGGGACCACCACCTCCCTCTCCCTGCTGGCCATTCCTTTTCTAATGCAGCCCAGAACATAGTTGGCCTTCGGGGCTGCCAGCGCACACTGCTGGCTCATGTCCAGCTTCTCGTCCACCAGGACCCCCAAGTCCCTCTCTGCAGGGCTGCTCTCAAGGAGTTCTTCCCCCAGTCTGTATAAATACCTGGGATTGTTCCGGCCCAAGTGTAGCACCCTGCATTTGGCTCTGTTGAACCTCATTAGGTTCACATGTGCCCACTTCTCCAGCCTGTCCAGGTCCCTCTGGATGGCTTCCCTTCCTTCCAATGTATCGACTGCACTGCTCAGCTTGGTGTCATCTGCAAACTTGCTGAGGGTGCACTCAATGCCATTGTCTATGTCATTGACAAAGATGTTGAAGAGCACTGGCCCCAAGACTGAGCCGTGGGGGACACCACTCGTGACCGGCCTCCACCCTGACATAGAAAGTTTATGAGCTTTCCCTTATAAGCTGCATTTACTGCAGTTACCAGACAGATGGTTAGCTAAGCAGTTCTCACAGGTTTAAAAAAGTTGAAAACTTATTTCCAGCTCATTTTGTCACAAATTGAAACAGCACTTAAGCTTTGAGGAAAAACAAAACCCTACAGGTCTCCAGTTATCATCATGTAGTTAAATATAGGGACACATTTGCCAACCCGTAGTGGCTCTTTAATGAACACACTTAATGACTTCATTAAAATTTAATTTGATTTAATTTAGTGCCATCTAATGAACGCGCTGCTGATCTCCCTCACAGAACAACTGCTGAAGACAAAAAAGGCCATGGAGATTTGATGCGCTGAGTATAGCTACTGATTTACTTACGTCAATATAATTATACCTAATATCCTTCCAAATCTATTTCTGCTAATCAGTTGTAAGGAAGAATATATCCATTGTTAGTAGAGACAAAACTCTTCATTTCGCAGTTCTTTTCAGAAGAAGGGATGACAAAGATGAGTGATGCCATTCATTTTCTTGTCTCTAGGGGGTGCAAGCCGGCTCAGCAGCCAGAGCCCAAGCTGGCATTCCCAAACTGTGCTCCTACAATGCATATAAGGTCACTTTTACATGTAAAAGACTATTTTTTTTTTGCCCTCACAGCAGAGAATTCACTGTAAATCTTTTACATCGCAACATCACGCAGACCTTCCCCAGCTCCATCATCCATGATTGCTTGCTCACGTAACAGTCATTCAGTACTGCCTCAAGAATCTTGTCAGTTCTTCAGCAGGGCTGCAGCAAGCAGCAAGTCTTTTCAAAACAGACAGACTTAAAAAGAGCTAGCAGCAGTACTGGAACTGGTCAAGGACAATACACTTCATTTTCCTAAAAGTACATGCTGTTCTTTTCCACCTGCAAAACAGCATCAAACAATTGAGAGAATAGCAGTAGTAGAGGACACCTGATTGAACTTCTGGTCATCATAACATCACAGTCTGATGACTTTGACTTCAATCTCTGCTTGCTACCCATCAAGGAGATTAGAAGTCATCTGTCACTTGAGACTTTACTAAGTAAACCAACTAAGCATCAGTCCCTTTCATCAGCACAGGCTACCATATCCAAATAAACAAGCTAACACAACCTGAGTGCCAGAAAGTTCACAACAGTTTTGTCCCATGCTGCCTCAAGTTCACAGAATCACAGAATGGCTTGGGTTAGAAGGGAGCTTAAAAACCACAGTTCCAACTGCCTGCCATGGGCAGGGCTGCCCCCCACCAGCACAGGCTGCCCAGAACCCATCCAACTCGGCCTTGAACACCTCTAGGGATGGGGCATCCACAGCTCCTCTGGGCAGCCTGTGCCAGTGCCTCACTGCCCTCTGAGTGAAGAATTTCCCCCTAACATCTAATCTAAATTCCCCTTTGTTCTGGAAAGTCTCCAGAACTTACAGTACTTAAAAGGATCTTCCAGTACAAAAGGAGCATATAAACAGGAGACAGACCAACTTTTTACACAGTCTGATGGTGATAGGACAAGGAGGAATGATTTTAAACTAAAAGAGGGAAGATTTAGATTAGATATTAAGAGGAAAATCTTCACTCAGAGGGTGGTAAAGCACTAGAACAGGCAGCCCAGAGAAGCTGTCCATCATACTTGAGATTCATTTCTCCTATTCCTGTGGGAAAGGGAGTTTGTTTCTTTCTTAAAAAAAAAGTTCCACATTTAAAAAAACAAACAAACAAACAAACAAAAACAAAAAACAAAAAAAACCCACACTTTAATCTGCCTTCACACACAAGGCTGCCCGAATCCAGGCAGCCTTGCAATGAGACTTCTCCATGCAGGCTATATGAACAAACCTGTACCTAAAGAAAAGCAATGAAATTACATTTCCTATAGTTAGCACCAGAAGTAGCAGGATTGTGCTCAGATTCTTCAGTATATCCCAGCAGAAAAACAATCAAACAAAGAAAAAAGAAATCCCACAGAAACAATTAGTGACTTCAGAGCAAAGGACAGACAGCCCTATTTTCTTGTAGCACCAAGTTTTTGATAGTTAAATTAATCACATTTCACCCTTTTACTCTAAAATGTCTAGGGAGAAAGGTAGTAATGCACAGCGATGACCATAGGCAGATCAAAACAAAGGTCCTCCATCAACTAAGCTTCCATTTCTTGCTAAGTGTAAAACAAACATTTGGAAGAAACAGCCCAGTTGACAGGGAAAGCAGCAGCAGGATTCACTCAGACTTTAGCAATACTTCTAACAAAAGCATGTGCTGTTAGGCAACCAGTCAAGCGTGATCCTGATGAAAGAATACAAAGTTTGCACACCCAACTTTGTTGAGAAAAAAAGAATGAAGAGGAAGCCAGACTCTTCTCAGTAGTACTCATGGACAGAACAAGAAGCAACAGATATAAGTTAAAAATCAGGAAATTCTACCTGAACACATGGAAACACTTTTTTACTCTAAGTGCCCGAACAGTGGGATAGGTTGCCCAAAGAGACAGAAGAGTTTCCATCTGCAGAGACACTAAAAATGCAACTGGACACAGGCCCGGCCAACCTACTCTAGCTAAACCCAGCCTGGGTTTGAGCAGATAATTTCCAGAGATCCTTTCCAACCTCAACCATTCTGTAAATGATTCTGTGAAATAGACCAAATTAGGAAATGGGTAAGAATCTGAGAGAAGAGGTTATGGTAGCTCAAACTGAAAATTAACTGCTGTTAGAGAAAAGTTAATACTACATTAGGATGTACAGAACAGAAATCCTACTTACTACGTGCTACTCTGAAAAGACCTCAGCTGGAGTGCTGGTAGTCTAGTAGTAGACTTGTAGAGAAGAAGGAAATAAACCACCCTCCTCATCTCTCTGTGCAAATAAAGATTATAAAAGAAAAAAAGCAAAAAAAAAAAAAAAAAAAAAAAAAAGCAAAAAAACCCCACATCTAATTAACAAAAAAAAAAAAAAATTGAAGCTCTAGATTTCTTCCAGAGGTCATTCAGCCTCCATTAAAGGCTTTTGAGAACAGATAAAGCATCTCTTCAGAAATGGCAGAGGTACAGTGGAGCCATGAGGGAGAGGTGAGGGAATACTAGAACTTCCAGATCGCTTGGAGCCCTTCTTTTGTGCTCATATGAAGTGACATTTTTGAGAAAGAAACACTTCGTTGCCTCAGACTCTTTCAGTGAACTTTTCAGCCACCTAGAGCTACAGCTTCTTATCCCTTTAATTTACTAGCTCCTCAGTTTTCACAGGTAAACTACAATTTCACAGAAGTCATTAGATCAGCACTATCCCTGTACCTAAGCTCGGACTGCTCGAATACACAGGCTCGATATAGAAGTAAACAATTCTGCGAACTGTGTTAGACAAGTCAGGTAGGTCTAAGCATTTCCTTCACTTACAGAGGTAAGACATCTATTTCTGATAGCTAGGAGTCACAATTCTGCTTACAAGACCAAATGAGAATGTCTACCTCATAGGAGAAGGCAGCTTTTGCACTGATAATCTGATCAAGAAAATATGAATACCCTGCGAAAGTTACTTTCTTTATATTCACCTCAACAACAATTAAAGAAATTAGGTCCTATAAACAAACAAAAAAGTCTCCAGGTCAATCTAGAATCTTCAGGTATCTTCCAGTTTCTCCATTAATAAAAATATTCTTAAATTGTGATGTGAGTTTGCACTTTCTCTCTCATCGTACAAGATACAAAAAAGAATATTGGCAATTTATAAGCGGAATTCTTAGCGCATTTCAACATGCAACATTGGTCTCACTTCTCTACGATTAAATAGACTATTTACACACAATACATAGATATCTTTCCCTCTGTATGCACATGCATTGGTCCTAGCCTAGGCATCAAAGGCCACATGTGAGTTCTCTGGGTCAAATTTTGTTTAAGGATTTCCAGTCTGAATGTGTGTTTTGCTATAGACAGATAAGGATCACATCTCAGTTCTTCCGAATATCAGCATAGACCACAGACTCTGACTTGTTAATCTTGTCGCTGTGCTGTCCTCCGGAGTGATCTAGCTGCGCGTAAATGACTGGGCCCTGGAAAGAGAATAAAAAACCACAATCAATATTGTTCAGAATAGGTCGTATTGTCCCTCCCTTCTGCAGGGGCTACTGCAAGACCACACAGCTTTTATGACTGTTAGCAACACTTTGAAGCAACCGGAATGAGCCCTCATCTATAATTGAGTGTCTAGTCTGCCACCGTGCTCACATCAGGAGTGTGCCAAACATTTCCTCCCTTTAATACTGTTAAGGTTGCTTGCTTTCTCATGAAAAGCTAAATCTAGAATCATTTGCTCTGAAAAGCAGCAATTTTTAGATGTTGTAGAGAGAAGAAATATACTTGGCTTAGTCAGATGCATGCCAGATTTAATATTTTACAAGAGAAACTATGCTACAGATTTACCAGTAGATAACTGAGCATACTTAATGTACTGCCATGTCCTGTAAATCTCAGCTCAGCTGTACCACTCAGATAACAAAGGAGAGAACAAACCTGCAGCCACTTCAGGACACCATAGTCACTGGCCAAGCAAATGATGGGATCAAGGTTTACAGAGCAGCAAGCCAGAAAATACTAAAATGGTTCAGTAATGCAAAATTCTTACCTCACTTTCAAACCAAACCAGCTCAGAGTTTAAAAAAAAAACAGAATTGAATCCCTTGGTCAGTTAGGCCACCAAGGTTCCCCTTTGCTACACACCAACCCAAGGAATGGTGCAGACCTACAAACAAGAGAACTACTTAAGACCGTCATTCCAGAAGGGCATAAAATATTAGACAGCATCCAAAGGAGGGCTCTGAAGATGGGGCAGGGTCTGGAAAGCAAAATGTACATGGAGTGGCTGAGGTCCCCTGGTTGGCTCAGTCCAGAGCAGAGGAGCTGAGAGGAGGCCTCATGGTGGCCTGCAGCTCCTCATGAGGGGAGCGGAGGGGCAGCACTGAGCTCTGCTGTCTGGTGACAGTGACAGGGCCCGAGGGAATGGCATGGATCTGCATCAGGGGATGGGCAGCTGCAGGTTAGGGAAAGGTTCTGCACCAGAGGGTGGTGGGCATGGAACAGGCTGCCCAGGGCAGTGGGCACGGCCCCAAGTGCCGGAGTTCAAGAAGCACCTGAATAACACTCTCGGACATAGGGTCTGAATTTGGAGTGGTGCTGTGTGGAGCCCGGAGCTGGAGTTGATGATCCTTGTGGGCTCCTTCTAGCTTGGGATATTCAGTGATCCTACAGTTTCACACATCAGGTATGCTCGGTACCTCCTTGTGACAGTCTGTTCAGTACGACCCAGCACTGACAGTTATTGCTAGGCTTTCCCTAGAAAAGACTGCAACAGAGCCATACACCTTTGTTCTGTCTCCTGGAGTGGAGGACATTAAATCACAATCTAGCAGAGCATGCAAATAAACGAGCCCTTCCCTAAAGCACCATATCCTCCAAAACACAGCCACAGGAAAGCAAGCTGTAGCTATTCCAGATGAGCCAAGGACAGGACTGCGGCCTGCAATGCCTGACAAGGTAAAGATGGGAACTTTATGGAAAGCTTTGACCTGCAGCTCCCATTCTGCATGCCACAGCTGAAATAAACACAGAGCACAAGGCTGTGATCATCTACCAGGCAGTCTAAGTGGAGAGATCACACACAAACATTACCCACATAGGAGAGAAAGGGACCGTTTTGTCGGGCAGAGGGAAGAGGGGAAAAATTACAAGGACAGATCTTCCTGTTTGATTGAGGGTTTTCTAGCTGTTTTTGCCTCAAAATGATTTCATCCATTTAACTCCATTTCTGTTTCCCTTAGTTTCAAGAGAGAAGAAGCCTTCACAGATATTTCTCCCACTCGCCACTCTCCGTTTCTATTTATCTTCCAAAGCAATTAGGGGCCAAAGATGAGAAGACACCTTCTATTCAGAAAAGAAAATCCTTGAAGGACATAGGTACACTTTTGCACAGCTGTTTTCCTTCCAACACAATGGTAAAGCATGCACCTGCTAAATAACTTGTTGTCCTTCAGAAGCAATATAAAGCGAAACTGTTTTCCTTCTAGGTAAAGCACTTCCCAAGTTACAAAGACAAATACGAGAGGAAGAAAATTTGTAAGCAGATATAAAATGCTGAATATAAATCAAAGACTAAAGAAATGATAAAAAAAAAAAAGATATAGATGTCTTTGGAAAGTTGAAATTTAGAGTTTGGTTACAACAACTATTTTTTTTTTTTCAGCACTATTGTCTCTCACATTGTTCTGGTCTCTGAGACTGTATTTGGATTATGTTATTAACTCCAATCAAAGCTTGGTGCCTATAAAAATGTTAAGGCAAAGTGAGCCTAAGGTTTATTTGTAAGCAATTTAGGAATTCTCACCTGCACGAAGCCGTAGTTTAAGGAAATGGTAAATTCTGCTCTATGGCACCTTGTATGAGTCCAAAAAATTCTACAATTGCATAAAATACTGAGTATGACATCTCAAATTTGCTCAAAAACTCCTGATGCGTCAGTTTTCTATCACAGGAGTTCACTTGGGATCAGTTATCTTATCACCATTACGATTTTATGCCAGGTTAAATATAATTATCCTGCTGCAACCAGAATGTCAGATAACGATGAAGAGGCTGACTGGCATGGTCACCTGATCCAAATCAAGTTATTGTCTAGATATATTCACCATCACCTAAATAAATGGAAGATTAACTAAAACAGAACAAAAAGGAGCAAGAATTTATTACAATGCTCCACCTATCTGATTTGTTGCCAACTCTAATCCAATGTGCTCCACATGTCTCTCCCATGTCTACTCAGTATTTGAGCTGATACCACCTCACTGCAGCTGAAAAGCAACCAGTTTCACTAGCATACTTCAGACACTATTGCAACATGCTTCTGGAGCTCCCTCAGGGAAAAGTTAACATGATGCTTTCACCTTTCATTCCACCAGAGAATAGCTCACTAACATAAAGGGAGAGAAGAAAAAAAAAATCAGTTACTAAAACAATCCTTGCTAGGAAAATGTGAAGGCTGATGATCACTAGAAAACTTTTAAAGGACACTAAGTATGCAGGAAAATATATAGGAACCACCTTGGAGTTAGTTTATCTTTGGACAACATGCATCTGCTTTTCAGTTTGCCTGCTGCAACTCAGATTACTAGCTAAACAAGGACATCCATCCAAAAAATACATTTAGTTCCCATCCTCGCCAGAAATGCTTTTCTACCTCATCTAAATAATGGTCATGTTAGAATATGAGACACTGCAGAAGATGGAATGCGAAGAAACACTATACACAAATTTGACAGGACAGAACATACCTACTGAGAAGGAAGAAACGGTGAAAACAAGTGGAGTTGAGTCAATCAAATGAACATTTACAGAACAAGACAACTTTTATCTGGATTTTAAAGGCAGACTCTTACTAACAGAACCACTTCAGTCAAAATCTGAACCATTTTTAAACCTCATTACTTCATTATATTGCATTCAGTTCAGAGATTAACTGTTCTCTAAAGTCACTATGTAGCTTTGTGGGTCTACATAATAAAACTCTGTGTTCTGGAAGTACTGCACCTATCAAGAATAAGAAGCACTTCACAGACTGTAAGGCCAACAGAGTGGAGATCTTCACCTTATCCAGCTCACTTAGCACTGTATTTTTTCCCCTGTAGTATTAAAACATATCTCTGTTACTTTGTCAAGAAATTAGGTGTCAACACTGATTTTAAAACTTCTCAAAGTCCACACACTACTCTGTAGACACTTGCTACAAGATGACATTAAGAAAAAGTCCCTTTTGGACTTAAAAATCACTGAGGATCTATATCTCACAGGAAAACTGCTGAGCATACACAAGAAGTAAGAAACAGCTTGCAAATAAGAAAATCCTGTTAAGAGATAATCATATGTTGCATGTTTGATGCATGCCCTCTCCCTTCTGACTGCTTTCTCATGGGATGTTTAGTCTGGGTAAGAGCCACCTTCTTCCTTCAAAATCAGCAGAATTTCACCAACACCAGCAAGAACAAGACGAAGTTTCATAATTTCAAACCCACAGAAGCCAGGTGGTTCAGCAGAAATGAACTCAGCAGCAAGAACCAACTTCAGACTGATCACCACTAGTGAGCTTTTGGTTCATCCTCATGTAAAGGAATTACATGCCACTTAGAGCATACACCTTCATAGCAATGAGAGATTAAGTACAACTCCTTCCCAGCACAATCCTAGAGCAGATTAGGCAGTTCTGAAGGGTATTACACATCTAGTAGATAATGTTATCCCTACACTAAACAGCTACCTGCTACCAACTCCTCATCTTCTTCAGGATCTCATAGTGCACTTTGCAACCGGCTGTGTATGTTAACACAGAAGATGAGAACCATCTTTTTCATACATTAGTGTACAAACAGCAAAAAAACTACCTCAACTAATATAAAAATGCTACTCTTTCAAATGCACATCTTCAAGAGAAGAGTTCGCTGGTCCCAGCTTACTGCCCATCTCTCATCCAGATCAGATAACCCCCGCCCTTCTCACCTTAACAGACAGCACCTAACTCATAGGTCCCACCCTGCCTTCCACTTTTCCATACCATCTCCCCCACACTCCAGGAGGATCCTGCTTCGGAAAGCAGCAGGAAGCAGTTTACCTGGTGTGATCTGGCGGGTACGCTGTTTACCAGACCCTCTGTGTCGGAGGGCGACTTCTGCGGAGCCTGCTTAACTGGTGACATCAAGCTCTCAGATGTACCGCAGCTGACGAGGTGGCAGAGTTTGCACGACAATGTTCAAGAGGCACAAACAAACAAAAGAAAGAACAAAAACAAAAAACGAGTGATGGCAAGATGAAAATGGCAGACTACGCCAAAGCAAAAGTGAACATAATGGATTCTGTAATAAACACATACAATTCTCCATCTCTCCCTAGTCATTTCCCTGTCCTTTCTCCTAGTCTCACTGGTGAGCAACATGAAGAGACAACTGTTAACACCGGACGACAGCTCCTCCAAAACTCTCGTTCCCTAGATATTCCCATTCAAGCCAACCAGTGTAAAACTTTACAGCCCACATACCTATATGTTTTCTTCATATAGGTTTCAGATTCAATTAGTAGTTATAAACAATTATCCTCTAACTATTAGCTAAATAGCCCCAGTTACTGAAGCAAGCGTGATACCACTGCCACAGTTAAAGTGAACGCTTGCAAGAGCCACCAGCTCTCCATACTACCCAAGGTACTTCCCACCAAACTCCACATTAGTTCCCTTGCTTTTCTTTGGGGAATGGTTCCAAAGTAATTCTGCCCACTCACAACAGACAGTAGTCCCTGGAGTGATTACTTCAAGAGTTACAAGTGACATGTGTGCTATGCGCCCAGATATGGCTACTTGAATATCTAAATTGGCAAATCTTGTTTGAAAACTCAGAAAACTGTCTTTTGGTGAGAACTAACACCTCTAAAACAAGGTTGCTAGTTTTCACTTGGTGCTTGCTTCTTCTCATTCACTTAGAGCAGGACTGAAAAGAAAACAAGCCAATGACAGACAGAGAAATGAATACCACAGAAATAAGTATACGAGCGACGCCTGCAAAGTTAACCTCAGTAGCTTCTGGGTAGCGCAGTACTATCTTTCTTATGCTATGTCTACCTTCTGTTACCCACACACCCAAGAAAGAAAA
Source organism: Numida meleagris (assembly GCF_002078875.1). Classification (NCBI taxonomy): domain Eukaryota; kingdom Metazoa; phylum Chordata; class Aves; order Galliformes; family Numididae; genus Numida; species Numida meleagris. The sequence goes on from NC_034409.1 coordinate 89,413,303, forward strand.
CTGTCTGCCTCCCTGATTGCAAACACAAGAGCTCCCTTTGCTACCACAACCCTCTTGGCATCCTTTCCTCACAATCTTTGTAGGAAGATGGTGTACAAAGCAAGTACAGAAACAAACAAATGAGGACTGTTACATTAAGCAGACCACAGGGGAATCGCAATTTATCCTTTGGTAAGTCTAACTATAGAAGATGTAGCTCTGCAAACATGCAGCAGTAAGAAAAGGGAAGGGAGGAGAAGGGAAGGGAAGGGAAGGGAAGGGAAGGGAAGGGAAGG